>NC_136953.1:17772054-17867311 GCF_949987615.1 Pollachius pollachius
CGCGGCGAACTGATGTCCAAAGCTGATCCACTCCTTCTCCACCAGAACCTGTAAACAACACAATCCAAAGCAGTGTTAGAAAGATGAATTGGTGTCCGGTGGTACGGTGTAAATAAAGTTTGTCTGTACTGACCTGGAACCCCTGCAGCGTGCGGTAATAGCTGTCCAACATGAGCATGGCCAGCGCCGTGAGCTGGGGTGTGCGGTCCCAGCCGTCACTGCAGTGCACCACCACCGACGTCTTCCCCGACTCCAGCCTGTCGGCGATCCGCAGCGCTCCGGTGAGCAGCAGCTAGGGGGCGACGGAGGAAGGATACAGGAGGCCGGCTTTAAACATCATCAATACTCAGTGTGATGTAGGGTGATAAAGGGTTACTGTATCGGCGTTAAGGGTTCCTGTGAGGGTTAATGTAACAGGGTTAAGGGGTTCCTACCCGGATGTAGGGTGATAAAGCGTTACTGTAACGGCGTTAAGGGTTCCTGTAAGGGTTAATGTAACAGGGTTAAGGGGTTCCTACCCGGATGTAGGGTGATAAAGGGTAACTGTAACGGCATTAAGGGTTCCTGTAAGGGTTAATGTAACAGGGTTAAGGGGTTCCTACCCGGATGTAGGGTGATAAAGCGTTACTGTAACGGCGTTAAGGGTTCCTGTAAGGGTTATTGTAACAGGGTTAAGGGGTTCCTACCCGGATGAAGGGTAAGAAAGGGTTTGTTAAGGGGTTTCTGTAAAGGTTAAGGGGTTCCTACCCGGATGTAGGGTGATAAAGGGTAAGTGTAATGGCGTTAAGGGTTCCTATAAGGGTCAATGTAACAGAGTTAAGGGGTTCCTACCCGGATGTAGGGTGATAAAGGTTTAAGGGGTTCCTACCCTGATGTAGGGTAATAAAGGGTTTGTTAAGGTGTTCCAATAAGGGTTAAGGGGTTCCTACCCGGATGAAGGGTAATAAAGGGTTCGTTAAGGGGTTCCAATAAGGGTTAAGGGGTTCCCACCCGGAAGAAGGGTAAAAATGGGTTTGTTAAAGGGTTCCCATAAAGGTTAAGGGGTTCCTACCCGGATGTAGGGTGATAAAGGGTTAATGTAACGGTGTTAAGGGTTCCTATAAGGGTTAATGTAACAGGGTTAAGGGGTTCCTATCCGGATGTAGGGTGATAAAGGGTTACTGTAACAGCGTTAAGGGTTCCTATAAGGGTTAATGTAACAGGGTTAAGGGGTTCCTACCTGGATGTAGAGTGATAAAGGGTTAATGTAACGGCGTTAAGGGTTCCTATAAGGGTTAATGAAACAGGGTTAAGAGGTTCCTACCCTGATGTAGAGTGATAAAGGGTTTTTTAAGGGGTTCCAATAAGGGTTAAGGGGTTCCTACCCTGATGTAGGGTAATAAAGGGATCGTTAAGGGGTTCCAATAAGGAGTAAGGGGTTCGTACCCTGATGTAGGGTAATAAAGAGTTTGTTAAGGGGTTTCTGTAAAGGTTAAGGGGTTCCTACCCGGATGTAGGCTAATAAAGGGTTCGTTAAGGGGTTTCTGTAAAGGTTAAGGGGTTCCTACTCAGATGTAGGGTAATAAAGGGTTCGGTAAGGGGTTTCTGTAAAGGTTAAGGGGTTCCTAACCGGATGAAGGGTGATAAAGGGTTTGATAAGGGGTTCCTATAAGGGTTAAGGGGTTCCTACTCGGATGTAGGGTAATAAAGGGTTCGTTAAGGGATTTCTGTAAAGGTTAAGGGGTTCCTACCCGGATGTAGGGTAATAAAGGGTTCGTTAAGGGGTTTCTGTAAAGGTTAAGGGGTTCCTACCCGGATGTACTCCAGCCAGTGCGTCTGGTGGACGGAGGAGTGCCAGGACGCCTCATCGATGGTGGGGTACACCACCTCTTTCAGTTTCCTCAGAGACTCCCTCATCACGTGGATGTTGGGGATCTCCAGGAAGCTCAGCTCAACGTTTGGGTAGAAACTCTCGCTCTCGTAGCCGCCATCTTTGGCCTGCTCAGAACATTTGGTCCCAAGGGATTCAGAGACACACAGATCAGGGGATAGGACCAAAGGGCCTCAAACCTTGGAGGCTGTAGACAGAGGAGAGCCCCAGCAGACACGTTTATCCTCCCTGGGGTTAGTGTGGTCACTGGTCCGTTAGTTAGAAAGTATTGGCATCTAACCATCAGACCTGGATGAACTATATTCAGTGGAGTCTGAACCCAGGAGGTTCGCTGCCATGACCCTGACACGCCCTCAAAACCAGTCTCACTCTCCTGCAACACGCCATGCACAATTATAGAGGAGCAAAAACTAGGTCCAGAAAACAATAACTCTAACCGGATGAATGTTTGGTCCTCATGACCTTTGACCTTGGTACCTTGTTGGTGTCGGCCACGCTGCTCTGCCGCGCGTCGAAGATGAGGAGCTTGTGGGACTGGGCGTTGGCGTCCATGACGGTCTGCAGGAGGCGCTCGTCCTCTTTGCAGCGCCGGTCCAGCGGGCCGACCAGCGGCTGGCCACAGCGCACGATGGTGGCCTGGGACTCAGGGTGGATCCACGACAGCACCTGAGGGGGAGGCTTCAGTTAGAGCTCTGGAGAGGAGGGATTTAGTTAGAGCTCTGGAGAGGAGGGATTCAGTTAGAGCTCTGGAGAGGAGGGATTCAGTTAGAGCTCTGGAGAGGAGGGATTCAGTTAGAGCTCTGGAGAGGATAGCTTTGGTTATAGCTCTGGGACTGGAGAGCTTCAGTTAGAGCTCTGGAGAGGAGAGCTTCAGTTAGAGCTCTGGAGAGGAGAGCTTCAGTTAGAGCTCTGGAGAGGAGGGATTCAGTTAGAGCTCTGGAGAGGAGGTATTCAGTTAGAGCTCTGGATAGGAGAGCCTCAGTTAGAGCTCTGGAGAGGAGAGCCTCAGTTAGAGCTCTGGGACTGGAGAGGATAGCCTTAGTTAGAGCTCTGGAGAGGAGAGCTTCAGTTAGAGCTCTGGAGAGGAGAGCTTTGGTTAGAGCTCTGGAGAAGAGAACTTCAGTTAGAGCTCTGGAGGGGAGGGCTTTGGTTAGAGCTCTGGGACTGGAGAGGAGAGCTTCAGTTAGAGCTCTGGAGAGGAGAGCTTCAGTTAGAGCTCTGGAGAGGAGAGCTTTGGTTAGAGCTCTGGAGAGGAGAGCTTCAGTTAGAGCTCTGGAGAGGAGAGCTTTGGTTAGAGCTCTGGAGAGGAGAGCTTCAGTTAGAGCTCTGGGAATGGAGAGCTTTAGTTAGAGCTCCAACCGGGATGCGGTGCTTGGCCCTGAAGGCGGCGACCCGGCGCAGGTCGTCTTCGGGGATGCAGGTGGGGACGACCAGGAGAGAGGGGTAGGTGTCACACAGCTGGTAGCTGCTGTTCACCCGGCTGAACGCCCAGCTCTCGTTGGGCAGGCCCTGAGGACACACACAACACCATCAGCACCATCACACACAGCACCATCACCACCAGACACAGCACCATCACCACTACACACAACACCATCACCACTACACACAGCACCATCACCACTACACACAGCACCATCACCAAGAGATACTAAAATATGATAATATAACACTTAAAGAATGTTGAGTGTTAACTTCTAACAGGCAGGGATGGAACTCACCTGTCTCTTGTATTCCAGCATGGGGTCGTAGACCGTCCATCCATTGACAGGAAAGTCCTCCTGGTACTGGAACGCAAACAGAGCCTGCGCAGGAACCAACACTGTGAGCATTATCCTCCAGATCTATGAACTAACACTGTGAGCATTATCCTCCTGATCTATGAACCAACACTGACCATTATCCTCCAGATCTATGAACCAACACTGACCATTATCCTCCAGATCTATAAACCAACACTGACCATTATCCTCCTGATCTATGAACCAACACTGACCATTATCCTCCTGATCTATGAACCAACACTGACCATTATCCTCCAGATCTATGAACCAACACTGACCATTATCCTCCTGATCTATAAACCAACACTGACCATTATCCTCCAGATCTATGTTTGCTATAAAGGCAAAGGCCCCTGCAGAGGGGGAAGGCGTACTGGTAGTTCACTATGACTCACCAGTGGACTGGTAGTTCACCAGTGGACTGGTAGTTCACTGGGACTCACCAGTGGACTGGTAGTTCACCAGTGGACTGGTAGTTTCTGGGACTCACCAGTGGACTGGTAGTTCACCAGTGGACTCACCAGGCTCTTGCAGAGGGGAAAGGCGTACCGGGCCAGCAGGTCCACCAGCTCAGGTTGGTTCGCCTCCTTCTTGTAGGCGAACCTGAGACTCCTCATGTCCTGAGACGGAATAAAGACAGATCATCATATCACAACACCTTAGTCCTATCACCTTAGTTCTAACCTTAACTCTAACACCTTAATTGTAATGCCTCAATCCATCAGACCTTGCCTTAAGGAGCCTCTTCTGGTGGGACAGGTGTCACCTCTTGTGAGGACATGAAGGGTGTGTCTCCGTACCTTACAGACCAGTTCAGACCTGGGTCCCAGTTCCTCACAGACCAGTACAGTCCTGAGTCCCAGTACCTTACAGACCAGTTCAGACCTGTACCTAATGGCGCTTTTCCACCGCCGGGTGCCCTTCGGACCAGCACGCCTCAGCCCAGTAGTGAGGGCGCGGTATAGCCCAGCTCAGTTACGGCTCGCGTTTCCACCTCCGACAGTACCCTTAGGGTAGGGCGGGGTTTAAGCCAGATGGCGATAGCCGCGGCAGCTACGTTAGCATTGTGACCAAATAGCAGCCCGACACAGAGCAGCCTGCTAATGAATCCAAGGAAAAAGAAGAACGCAATAAATAAAGAGCAACAATGTAGGGCGTCAAAGAAGAACGTTTTCTTCAATAAACTAAGCTTTCGCCGTTGTCCAGAAATATTGTGTTACTGTTTTTGTTTGTTATTATCCCGTCGCATGGAAGTGACGATTCTGTCGACCAATCAACGGACGGCGTGTGTAGCTCGAACTTGCCGGCACCCTTTGAGGCGTCTCAGGACCCCAGCGGAGGAGTACTGGAGACGAGTACGGCCCTATACGGCTCGGTCGGACCCCGCCCACTTTTGGTGGTGGAAACGCGACCCGTGCCGCACCGTTGCATCCGAACCGGCCCGCACACACCGGTGGAAATGCGCCATTACATACCAATTCAGTCCCATACCTTACAGACCAGCTCCCGTCCTGTACTGGTTCATACCTTACAGACCAGCTCCAGGCCCCTGGAGTCCTCTCCGTGGCTCTGCACGTTGATGGTCTCCAGTCTGCTGATGGCTCCCAGGTTCACATCCAGCAAGAACGGGGGGTCCTGAGTGCAGGCAGAGAGGCATCAGCAGACCCAAACATCCACTTCAGGTCCAGCTTCATTTGAGGGATGACCGTGGAGATATCCACGTTAGAAAGAGGGAGGAAGGTGTTTCCGAGTGAATTATGTACCGGTCAGCAGGATTTAAGATAATGACCTGTATGATAATGACCTGTATGCTAATGTGGTGTGTAATATAATGACCTGTAAGATAATGACCTGTAAGATAATGACCTATATGATAATAGAATGTATGATAATGACGTGTATGATAATGACGTGTATGATAATGACTATTATTATAATGAGGTGTATGATAATGACATGTATAATGAGTTGTATGGTAATGAAGTATGATAATGACGTGTATGCCAATGATTTATATGCTAATTATGTGTATGGTAATGCTGTGTATGATAATGACTTGTAGATTAATGATGTGTATGCTAATGACATGTACCCTTTCCAAGCTGTTGAAGTACAGCTTGTAGTCGGTCACTGTCAACATCCCGGTCACCAAACCGCTGAATGGACAGATATACATGACATCTTGAGCTGTGAACACACACACACACACACACACACACACACACACACACACACACACACACACACACACACACACACACACTTCGTTATTATATTGATCTAATATTGGGGTTTTAAATCAAGCTCTCCTCCCTTTGTTGTTAAGGAGGATGAGGAAGGGTGAGGATGAAGAGGGATGAGGAGGAGTCAGGAGAGAGGAAGAGGGATGAAGAGGAATAAGGAGGGATGAGGAGGGAGGAGGGGTGAGGAGGGAGGAGGGAGGAGGGGTGAGGATGAAGAGGGGTGAGGATGAGAAGGGGTGAGGATGAGGAGGGGTGAGGATGAGGAGGGGTGAAGATGAGGAGGGATGAGGAGGAGTCAGGAGAGAGGAAGAGGGATGAAGAGGAATAAGGAGGGATGAGGAGGGAGGAGGGGTGAGGAGGGAGGAAGGAGGAGGGGTGACGAGGGAGGAGGGGTGAGGAGGGAGGTGGGGTGAGGAGGGAGGAGGGAGGAGGGATGAGGAGGGAGGAGGGGTGAGGAGGGGAGAGGAGGGAGGAGGGAGGAGGGGTGAGGAGGGAGGAGGGGTGAGGAGGGGTGAGGGGGGAGGAGGGGTGAGGAGGGAGGAGGGAGGAGGGATGAGGAGGGAGGAGGGGTGAGGAGGGGTGAGGAGGGAGGAGGGAGGAGGGGTGAGGAGGGAGGAGGGGTGAGGAGGGGTGAGGAGGGAGGAGGGAGGAGGGGTGAGGAGGGAGGAGGGGTGAGGAGGGGTGAGGAGGGAGGAGGGAGGAGGGGTGAGGAGGGGTGAGGAGGGGAGAGGAGGGAGGAGGGGTGAGGAGGGGTGAGGAGGGATGAGGAGGGAGGAGGGGTGAGGAGGGGTGAGGAGGGGAGAGGAGGGAGGAGGGAGGAGGGGTGAGGAGGGGAGAGGAGGGAGGAGGGAGGAGGGGTGAGGAGGGAGGAGGGGTGAGGAGGGGTGAGGAGGGGAGAGGAGGGAGGAGGGAGGAGGGGTGAGGAGGGAGGAGGGGAGAGGAGGGAGGAGGGTCTCCTCACCACGGAGCTGGACCGACTCTCCGGTTACCAAGGCAACATCCTTCAGCTGAACCTGGACCTGAAACTTCTGTACAAACAAAGAGCGGTCAGAGAAGAGGAGCGGCCCCCAGTCCGAGCCCCTAGACCCCCTCAGACCAGACCTAAGTATGGCCCCAATAGCCCCCGGACCAGACCCAAGTATGGCCCCAATATCCCCCGGACCAGACCCAAGTATGGCCCCAATAGCCCCCGGACCAGACCCAAGTATGGCCCCAATAGCCCCCGGACCAGACCTAAGTATGGCCCCAATAGCCCCCCTAACCAGACCTAAGTATGGCCCCAATAGCCCTCAGACCAGACCTAAGTATGGCCCCAATAGCCCCCGGACCAGACCTAAGTATGGCCCCAATAGCCCCCCTAACCAGACCTAAGTATGGCCCGAATAGCCCCCGGACCAGACCTAAGTATGGCCCCAATAGCCCCCCTAACCAGACCTAAGTATGGCCCAAATAGCCCCTTAATCAGACCTAAGTATGGCCCCAATAGCCCCCCTAACCAGACCTAAGTATGGCCCCAATAGCCCCCCTAACCAGACCTAAGTATGGCCCCAATAGCCCCCCTAACCAGACCTAAGTATGGCCCCAATAGCCCCCCTAACCAGACCTAATTATGGCCCCAATAGCCCCCCTAACCAGACCGAAGTATGGCCCCAATAGCCCCCCTAACCAGACCTAAGTATGGCCCCAATAGCCCCCCCTAACCAGACCTAAGTATGGCCCCAATAGCCCCCCTAACCAGACCTAAGTATGGCCCCAATAGCCCCCCTAACCAGACCTAAGTATGGCCCCAATAGCCCCCCTAACCAGACCTAAGTATGGCCCCAATAGCCCCCCTAACCAGACCTAAGTATGGCCCCAATAGCCCCCCTAACCAGACCTAAGTATGGCCCCAATAGCCCCCGGACCAGACCCAAGTATGGCCCCAATAGCCCCCCTAACCAGACCTAAGTATGGCCCCAATAGTCCCCCTAACCAGACCTAAGTATGGCCCCAATAGCCCCCCTAACCAGACCTAAGTATGGCCCCAATAGCCCCCCTAACCAGACCTAAGTATGGCCCCAATAGGCCCCCTAACCAGACCTAAGTATGGCCCCAATAGCCCCTCCTAACCAGACCTAAGTATGGCCCCAATAGCCCCCCTAACCAGACCTAAGTATGGCCCCAATAGCCCCCCCTAACCAGACCGAAGTATGGCCCCAATAGCCCCCCTAACCAGACCTAAATATGGCCCCAATAGCCCCCCTAACCAGACCTAAGTATGGCCCCAATAGCCCCCCTAACCAGACCTAAGTATGGCCCCAATAGCCCCCCTAACCAGACCTAAGTATGGCCCCAATAGCCCCCCTAACCAGACCTAAGTATGGCCCCAATAGCCCCCCTAACCAGACCTAAGTATGGCCCCAATAGCCATTTCCTTGGCTTCAAAGTCCAACTATAGTCTAATATTTCGTCTGGGCAGTTTCATGTAATTCATTTTGAGAACACTTTCTCACTTGATTTTGATATTGATGCATTATGGATTACAAACAATGCTTTGACTCAAATGATCTGTAATCCCTTTGGCCGAGGGCTCCATCATGAAGCACTCGTCTGGAGGGTCAAACTAACGTTCTAACGTTATGAGGAACAGGAGGCATCAGCGGTCAGCTTTCAGAGGAGAGTGCAGTGTTTGTGGGTTAATGCTGCATAGCAAACACAGCATATGAGGTTAAGCAAATTACTTTAGAAAGAGAAAGAACAAAGGTATTCTTAAAGTATTGTATAACCTCTGGGTCGTCCTGAGCGGCGCCGTCAGAGTCCTGAAGACGAAGGAGGCGGGGAGAGTTATGTGAAGAGGAAATGTCAGGAAGGGAAAGAGATCAATAATAGGAAAGAGATTAAAAGACATTGAAAATCAAATCCATGATGAAAAAGATGGCGGAAGGAAGGAAGTGGAGGAAGTTCTTCAATTAGCATGGGGCTAGCAGACGGGAGCAAGAATGGTGCTAGCACCCCGGAGGTCAAAGGTCAGACAGAAGGTGCTGGGGTCTGACCCTCCTCAACATGGGAGAGCTACGTTGGGACTTCAGGAAGGTCTCAGTTACGCAAAACCCTAATTTGAATGATTCAGGGAAATTAACCCGAATTGGGTGAATAGAAACGTTATTTTAGTGTTCCTCAAATAGTGTTAACTATAAGCAGCTCCACTAGCTAGTGTTAGCTACAAGCAGCTCAACTGGCTAGTTTTAGCTACAAGCAGCTCCACTAGCGAGTGTTAGCTACAAGCAGCTCCACTAGGTAGTGTTAGCTACAAGCAGCTCAACTAGCTAGTTTTAGCTACAAGCAGCTCAACTAGCTAGTTTTAGCTACAAGCAGCTCCACTAGCGCGTGTTAGCTACAAGCAGCTCCACTAGCTAGTGTTAGCTACAAGCAGCTCAACTAGCTAGTTTTAGCTACAAGGAGCTCCACTAGCGAGTGTTAGCTACAAGCAGCTCCACTAGCGCGTGTTAGCTACAAGCAGCTCCACTAGCTATTGTTAGCTACAAGCAGCTCCACTAGCTAGTGTTAGCTACAAGCGGCTCACAACTAGCTAGTTTTAGCTACAAGGAGCTCCACTAGCGAGTGTTAGCTACAAGGAGCTCCACTAGCTAGTGTTAGCTACAAGGAGCTCCACTAGCGTGTGTTAGCTACAAGGAGGTCCACTAGCTATTGTTGGTCCAGAAAGCTATTGCGTGTTAGCTAGAAGGCCTTCTTACAGCCGAGACATTCAGAAGGAGGTGGCGGACAAGAAGCACGTTCAGGGACTGGAATTCTTACCCTCAGATTCGGTCTCTTGGAAACCTGAACACCCAACCGTAAACAGACAATGGGAAAGCATCAAGTACACACTGGGAACACCAGGAGCGTTCTGCAGCTCCATGACGGAGAAGATCGAAAGAGTCCGTCTCCTCTAGCCCTATGGGACCATAGGACCGGCCCTATGGGACCATGGGACCGGCCCTATGGGACCATAGGACCGGCCCTATGGTCCCATAGGGCCGGTCCTATGGTCCCATAGGGCTGGTCCCATAGGGCCGGTCCCATGGTCCCATAGGGACGGTCCTATGGTCCCATAGGGCCGGTCCTATGGTCCCATAGGGCCGGTCCCATAGGGCCGGTCCCATGGTCCCATAGGGCCGGTCCTATGGTCCCAGCCCTATGGGTCTATAGGACCGGCCCTATGGGACCATAGGGCCGGTCCTATGGTCCCATAGGGCCGGTCCCATGGTCCCATAGGGCCGGTCCCATGGTCCCATAGGGCCGGTCCTATGGGACTATAGGACCGGCCCTATGGGACTATAGGACCGGCCCTATGGGACCATAGGGCCGGTCCTATGGTCCCATAGGGCCGGTCCTATGGTCCCATAGGGCCGGTCCTATGGTCCTATGGTCCCATAGGGCCGGTCCTATGGTCCCAGCCCTATGGGACTATAGGACCGGCCCTATGGGACCATAGGGCCGGTCCTATGGTCCCATAGGGCCGGTCCCATGGTCCCATAGGGCCGGTCCTATGGGACCATAGGACCGGCCCTATGGGAACAGCCCGTGGAGTGGGGGAGGAGCCACCAGGGTGTGGGGAGGAGCCTACCTTGCTGAGTGCGGGGTCAGAGATCTGCGTGGAGATGGTGGCGGCGATGAGCTGCTTGCACCACTCCACATGGGAGCCTGGGGGGCTGAGGGAGAAACAGGCGGTTCATACTGCTGAAGGGGCATCAGTTACAACACATGTTAACCTTCAACTTGTTGACCCAAACTGCTGCTGTGATACCTTTGCCAGATTCGTAAATTTGTGACTTTGTTAGAATTGTCATTATCTCACTATGACACAACGTTGCATCTTACATATCGATTTATTATCAGAGTAACAAAGATCATTTATTCGTCAGATGAGCTGTAATGGGGAACACATATCTGGACCAAACCCGACATCTAACCATCATGACTGACAGCTGTCACTCTAACCATCATGAGGCTCCTCAGTGACTGACAGCTGTCACTCTAACCATCATCAGGACTCCTCAGTGACTGACAGCTGTCACTCTAACCATCATCAGGACTCCTCAGTGACTGACAGCTGTCACTCTAACCATCATCAGGACTCCACAGTGAATGACAGCTGTCACTCTCACTGTCGTCGAGCTGAACCAGCCGATTGAATCATAACGGTTTGGTTCATCCCTACCAAACTAGGGGGGGTTAAGAGGACAAACTACTGAATAAAGGTCCTATTTCTTTGATTAAGTTGTTCAATTAATTTGTTAACATTTTCTATTAAGTCGAGTGGATTGTATTAAGAGTTAATCCTAAATAACGGTGGTTTAAAATAAGTTCGGAAACACATTCAGAGCCGAGCAGTGAAATGATGCGGAAGGAGATTTGGTCCTGATGAACCTCCGACCGGAGATCAGTCTGGGGTCTGAGACGCTCTCTTGATGGCCCACCGACCGGAGATCAGTCTGGGGTCTGAGACGCTCTCTTGATGGCCCACCGACCGGAGATCAGTCTGGGGTCTGGGACTCTCTCCTGATGGCCCACCGACCGGAGATCAGTCTGGGGTCTGAGGCTCTCTCCTGATGGCCCACCGACCGGAGATCAGTCTGGGGTCTGAGACGCTCTCCTGCTGGCCCACCGACCGGAGATCAGTCTGGGGTCTGAGACTATCTCCTGATGGCCCATCGGCCGGAGACCGGTCTAGGGTCTGGTCGGGTCCTGATGAACCACCGACCGGAGACCAGTCTGTGGTCTGAGTATCTCTACACTGTGTTAAGATGTTCTCCGGAGACCAAGCTGACCCAGCCCCACATGGATTAATATGAGCTGTTCTCTGGATGAAACCAGTGCGATCATGCACAAAATACTGCGGCTACATAGTTTGAGGCGTTCCCTCACCTGTCCAGAGCCTCCCCTGGGGCCCGAGCGGACGGTCTCCTGGGGTCTCCGGCCTTCTTCGGCCCGTCGGACCCTGCGGGATGTTTTTCCATCAGATCGAAGAACCCTTCATGTGTTAAAGAACCGAGAGGTTTCAGAGTTGGTACCCGATGTGAGCGATCATAGAGCAGATACCAACAGCGGATGGTTTCTGTGCTTAAAGGCAGATGGTACTTCCGCCCTCTCGCTGGTACTTCCGCCCTCCCTCAACGCTTCCTCTCTGAGTAGGGATCTGATTGGCTTGCATCCACCAGATGTTGTTACAACCCAGTTTCATCCTTCTGGTCAGTGGAACAACAAAATATGTAAGTCCAATTTTTTACATATATTTTATTTTATTTTATATATAGGCCTGAAAAATATTATATATATAGGCTATATAAATATATAGTATATATATCATTTATTTATATATATTTGATATATTTATTTTTATATTTTTTTATAATTACATACATATAATATATACATAAAATATATATAAAATAAAAATATATGGATTTTATATATATATATATATATATATATATATATATATATATATATATATATATATCCCTGTTGTCGCCAGCAGGGGGCAGTAAATATGCAGGTGTTCAAATACGAGCTGTGCTATATATTTAATCATTAAGAAGACAGGGGGACAAGGTCATTTAGATACAGTTAAATTAATATAAGGTTATAAATAACCACGGAAGGAAAGCAAACACATCTATGCACGCACACACAGACACACTAAACACAAACACACACACACACACACACACACACACACACACACACACACACACACACACGCCATGATGAAGTTAAGAGACGAGGAGCGATGCTGAGACCTCCAACAGGAAGCGAGAGGCGGGGGCAGGAAGTGGTGTCTCACCCCGGCTGATAGGATCAGATGGAGTGATGTCCGTTCAGAGGGAGTGATGTCCAGAGGGAGTGATGTCCCTGAGAGGTGAAGCTGGGAGGGGGAGTGATGTCCGTCCAGGGGTCGCCTGCCGTCTGTCAGGGAGGTCTTCACACTGCCATAGAGCCGGTCCACATCAAGCCCTCCTCCCTCCCACTCTTAAAGAAGGGATGTACTGGTGCTGTGTCAACACGATGCAGGTTCCCCCAGGCTCTTCAGAGCCTCAGCGCTACAGCCGGTGAGCTGTAGGGCAGTCACCTCAGGAGTTAGCATAATAACCCCCCAGAAGATGGTCAGGAGAGGACATTAGCATATTGTAGTGACAACAGTTTGGCTCACCTGCAGAAAGGAACCTCCTCTACACCATGAACCACCTCAGGAGAACCTCCTCAGGAGCAGAGGGAACCTCCTCTACACCATGCACCACCTCAGGAGAACCTCCTCAGGAGCAGAGGGAACCTCCTCTACACCATGCACCACCTCAGGAGAACCTCCTCAGGAGCAGAGGGAACCTCCTCTACACCATGCACCACCTCAGGAGAACCTCCTCAGGAGCAGAGGGAACCTCCTCTACACCATGCACCACCTCAGGAGAACCTCCTCAGGAGCAGAGGGAACCTCCTCTACACCATGCACCTCAGGAGAACCTCCTCAGGAGCAGAGGGAACCTCCTCTACACCATGCACCACCTCAGGAGAACCTCCTCAGGAGCAGAGGGAACCTCCTCTACACCATGCCCCACCTCAGGAGCAGAGGGAACCTCCTGTTCACTCTGCTCCTCGTAGGGAAGCGAGAGGGTAGGAGGGGGGAAGGAGACAGGGAGGGAGGGAGGGAGGGAGGGAGGGAGGGGACGACTTGGAGGGACGGTTGGGGATTGAGGAGTTGCCATGGAGACGAGGGGCCTCTGCCTGGCCGTTACAGAGCAGAATGGATCACTAACCACTCACCTCCTGGAGGAGCTGGGAGCCTTTACATTGACTCCAGAGGTTTTATTATCGTAAGGAAATTATTATGATAATATCATTATTAGTGGTCAACTCTTTTAAGTGGGACCTTATCTAGTCTCACGATGGCTGAAGGCTTTCTGGACCAATGGACAGAAGACATGGAGCCATGGAGGTGAGGCTGAGAGGCTCTGAGAGGTGAGGCTGAGAGGGAAGGCTGAGAGGGGAGGCTGAGAGGAGAGGCTGAGAGGAGAGGCTGAGAGGGGAGGCTGAGAGGGGAGGCTGAGAGGAGAGGCTGAGAGGAGAGGCTGAGAGGGGAGGCTGAGAGGGGAGGCTGAGAGGCTCTGAGAGGTGAGGCTGAGAGGCTGAGAGGGGAGGCTGAGAAGGGAGGCGGGGAGGCTGAGAGGCTGAGAGGGGAGGCTGAGAGGCTGAGAGGCTGAGAGGGGAGGCTGAGAGGCTGAGAGGGGAGGCTGAGAGGCTGAGAGGGGAGGCTGAGAGGGGAGGCGGGGAGGCTGAGAGGCTGAGAGGGGAGGCTGAGAGGCTGAGAGGCTGAGAGGGGAGGCGGGGAGGCTGAGAGGCTGAGAGGCTGAGAGGGGAGGCTGAGAGGCTGAGAGGAGAGGCTGAGAGGCTGAGAGGGGAGGCTGAGAGGGGAGGCTGAGAGGGGAGGCGGGGAGGCTGAGAGGCTGAGAGGCTGAGAGGCTGAGAGGGGAGGCGGGGAGGCTGAGAGGCTGAGAGGCTGAGAGGGGAGGCTGAGAGGCTGAGAGGCTGAGAGGCTGAGAGGAGAGGCGGGGAGGCTGAGAGGCTGAGAGGGGAGGCTGAGAGGGGAGGCTGAGAGGCGGGGAGGCTGAGAGGCTGAGAGGCTGAGAGGCTGAGAGGGGAGGCGGGGAGGCTGAGAGGCTGAGAGGGGAGGCGGGGAGGCTGAGAGGCTGAGAGGCTGAGAGGGGAGGCTGAGAGGGGAGGCTGAGAGGTGGGGAGGCTGAGAGGCTGAGAGGCTGAGAGGCTGAGAGGGGAGGCGGGGAGGCTGAGAGGCTGAGAGGGGAGGCGGGGAGGCTGAGAGGCTGAGAGGCTGAGAGGGGAGGCTCTGGCCTCTGGGAGGTGAGGCTCCGGACCAGCAGCCTTGTGGGGTTTCAGGTCCTGTGTTTGAGTGATGGTGTGTGGGCTACACTCCGCCAGCACCACACACCTGCAGGGCAAAAGGTTCAGTGTTCAAGAGAAGAAAAGGATCATGCATTTTATAAAGCAGCTCCATTTAAAATGTAAGTAGATTGCTGATCTTGAAAGCCTTTAATATAGTTAGAATTACATGAACTGCTAATTATAATACCTCACGTTAATTAAATGCTACACCCGTCGATTAACTGCTACACCTGTTAATTAAAAAGCTACACCTCTTTATTACAATATTGGAAATGTTAATAACAATCCTACACATATAAATTACAACAATAAACATGTTAATTACAATACATTTTAATTACAACACTGCACATGTTAAATACAATACTACGCATGTAAATTACAACAATAAACATGTTAATTACAATACATGTTAATTACAACACTGCACATGTTAATTACAACACTACACATGTTAATTACAATACTGCAGATGTTCAGTACAACACACGAGTTGTCTTTGAGCTTATGTTTGATGTTTCATCCGATTCCTTCTTTAGAGCTCAATTAATGTCCTGATAGTCAACCGGTAATACCAAAACAAATGCTTGAAGACATAATGGATACTCTTTGGGCTGATGAGTCATGGGTCACCCTGTTACCTTGGAGATGGTCAGGTTATATCCCCTCCAAGTGTTCCAATGGCCCCGTTCACCACCCATTACCCAGCAGAGGAAACAGGTCGGCACATTCTAACTGAGAGGTAGGAGCAAAGAGCAGCGATCAGGCTCAGATGACTGGACACTGGATGATTGAATGTGCGTGTGTGTGTGTGTGTGTGTGTGTGTGTGTGTGTGTGTGTGTGTGTGTGTGTGTACGTGCATGTGTGTGCGTGCGTCGTGTGTGCATGCAAGTGTGTGCACTTATGTGTGTGGTTGTGTGTGTCAAGAAAAAGAGATATGCACGGAGCAAACCGGGGTAAGTGCAGTTACTCATTGCTGAGGTAATGGGCTGAGGAGACTGATTCAGCAACATGCAGCCTTACAGACAGAGCCCTGACCCTCAATACATGACAGAGCCCTAACCCTAGATATATGACAGAGCTCTAACCCTAGATATACGAGAGCCTAGCCCTGACCCTCGATACATGACAGAGCCTGGCTCTGACCCTCAATACATGACAGAGCATAGCCCTGACCCTCGATACATGACAGAGCCCTGACCCTCGACACATGACAGAGCCCTGATCCTCGATACATAACGGAGCCCTTACCCTCGATACATGACAGAGCCCTAACCCTAGATTCATGAGAGCCTAGCCCTGACCCTCGATACATGACAGAGCCTAGCCCTGACCCTCGATACATGACAGAGCCTAGCCCTGACCCTCGATACATGACAGAGCCAAGCCCTGACCCTCGATGCAGAGCTCTGACCCTCGATACATGACAGAGCCCTAACCCTAGATTTATGAGAGCCTAGCCTTGACCCTCGATACATGACAGAGCCTAGCCCTGACCCTCGATACATGACAGAGCCTAGCCCTGGCCCTTGATACATGACAGAGCCCTGACCCTCGATACATGACAGAGCCTTGCCCTAACCCTAGATACTTAACAGAGCCCTAACCCTAGATATCTGAGAGCCCTGACCCTAGATACATGACAGAGCCTAGCCCTGACCCTCAATACATGACAGAGCCCTGACCCGAGATACATAACAGAGCCTAGCCCTAACCCTAGACACATGACAGAGCCCTAAACCTAGATATGACAGAGCCTAGCCCTGACCCTAGATACATGACAGAGCCTAGCCCTAACCCTAGATACTAAGAGCCCTAACCCTAGATATGAGAGCCTAGACCTGGCCCTAGATACATGACAGAGCCTAGCCGTAACCCTAGATACATAACAGAGCCTACCCCTAACCCTAGATACATGACAGAGCCCTAGCCCTAGATATGAGCCCTGACCCTAGATACATGACAAAGCCTAGCCCTAGATACATGACAGAGGCGTAACCCTAGATATATGACACAGCAGGGTGTACTAGTGTGTTTAAAGAGAAATTGTTCTACCTTGGCCAGTTAATTAATCCCCATGATTGATGATTTGTTAAAAGTCTTTGTGTCGCACCCACTCCCAGGTGAGAAGCTGAAGATGGTTTTATCATCATAAATTTACAAGGCTTCCAGACCCCATCCTCAGTGTCAGAGGATGAGCTTCCATGACCGCAGAACCTCCCAGCCCCCCACGGCCACGCCCGCCACGGAGATCCTCACCATGGATACTGGGAGCAGCTACAGCCTGCCAGGACCCCTCCTGAACACCTCCGACCCCTCCTTTCCTCTTCTCCATCCCAACGCCTCTTGCAGCATCGATGAATCCTACAAGTACATCTTCCTCCCCATCTGCTACATCTTCACCTTCGTCTTCAGCATCTCGCTCAACGCGGTGGTCCTCTACCGCTCCTTCAGGAGGAAGAAGCGCTGGAACGCGTCTCTGATCTACATGGTGAACCTGGCCTCCACCGACCTCATGTACGGCCTGTCGCTGCCCTTCCTGGTGGCCAGCTACGTCATGCGGGACCGCTGGGTGTTCGGGGACTTCATGTGCCGCCTGGTGCGCTTCCTGTTTTACTTCAACCTCTACGGCTCTATCTTCTTCCTCACCTGCATCTCTGTGCACCGCTACCTGGGCATCTGCCACCCCATGAGGACAGTGATGCTGGAGACCAAGAGAGCGGTTAGGTGGACCTGCGTCCTCATCTGGGCCGTGGTGTTTGCTCTCACCTGCCCTATATTCCGATTCGCCCAGAGCGGTTACGTCACGCGGCTGGGCGGAGTCGGGACAGGGGACCCCAGCGGGACGGTCACCCTGGAACCATCGCTGATGAACGGCAGCCATGACACCATCCAGGGATACCAGAACTGTTGGGACGACGCAATCGACGAGGAGTTCCCTGACTATGTCCCCTACGGAATCATCCTCCACCTGCTGGGCTTCTTCCTGCCATTCTCCATCATCGCCTGGTGCTACTCCCACGTGGTGGTCACCATCTTCAGGAGCCTGGGCCCCCGCCCGCCGGCCCTGAGGGTGGGGGAGGGGGAGGAGGCCTGTCGAGGAGGAGGCCTGGAACTAGCCGGTTTCATCCCTGGTGGCGAGGCAGAGGACAGAACCGCGGGCAGCGAGGCCAGGAAAGATGTCTTCAAAAGAGAGCCGGGCTATTCCATCTCGTTCGGAGCCCACTCCCCATACGCCCGCTGCAGACGTAAGTCCATCAGGACCATCATCACCATCACCCTGCTGTTCGCTCTGTGTTTCTTCCCCTTCCACGTCACGCGGACGCTCTTCCTGGTGCTGAAGGTGACCCGAGGGGTGCCCTGCCACACCATGACCGTGGTGTCCATGTGCTACAAGATCACGCGTCCGCTGGCATCCTTCAACGCCTGGCTAAACGCCCTGCTCTACTTCCTCACCAAGGACAAGGCCGCCGCGCCCTGTTGCCAGGCGACTGTGCCCTGTTGCCAGGCGACCAGCGAAGGTGCCAGGCCGCAGGCGGGGGCTCTATGGCTGCGCAGCACGATGGGCCGAGCCACTGCTGAGCGGGACGGGCCGATCAGAGAGGAGATGAGGCACAAAGACGTGAAAATCTCGCCGGTGTCTGTCCACAGAGCTCGGGACAAAGTGACGTACACCAACGGATGATTCACAGGGTTAGCATTAGCCATGAAAGCTAACAATGGTATAGTGACGTACACCAACAGATGATTCACAAGGTTAGCGTTAGCCATGTAAGATAACCATGGTTTAGTGACGTACACCAACGGATTATTCACAGGGTTAGCGTTAGCCATGTAAGATAACCATGGTTTAGTGACGTACACCAACGGATTATTCACAGGGTTAGCGTTAGCCATGTAAGCTAACAATGGTTTAGTGACGTACGTCTACGGATGATTCACAGGGTTAGCGTTAGCCATGTAAGCTAACCATGGTATAGTGACGTACACCAACGGATGATTCACATGGTTAGCGTAAGCCATGAAAGCTAACAATGGTATAGTGACGTACACCAACAGATGATTCACAAGGTTAGCGTTAGCCATGTAAGATAACCATGGTTTAGTGACGTACACCAACGGATTATTCACAGGGTTAGCGTTAGCCATGAAAGCTAACCATGATATAGTGACGTACACCAACGGATGATTCACAGGGTTAGCGTTAGCCATGAAAGCTAACCATGGTATAGTGACGTACACCAACGGATGATTCACATGGTTAGCGTAAGCCATGAAAGATAACCATGGTTTAGTGACGTACACCAACGGATGATTCACAGGGTTAGCGTTAGCCATGTAAGCTAACCATGGTTTAGTGACGTACGTCTACGGATGATTCACAGGGTTAGCGTTAGCCATGTAAGCTAACCATGGCATCAGTTCTATATAAATGCTTTCTACAACTAGTCTTATCACATACTTAAGTACAACTAGTCTTATCGCTAATTTTAACTTCACTGTCTTATCACTAACTTTAAGTACAACTAGTCTTTTCACAAACTTTAAGTGCAACTAGTCTTTTCACAAACTTAAACTACATTGTCTTTTCACTAACTTTAATACACTTTAACTTCACTGTCTAATCACTAACTTTAATACTAAATACAAGATGGAACTATAAAATATGCCTTAATAATGCTATGAGGCTAACGATAGGTTGGTATTCTGTGAAAAAGACAGCAGTGTGGTTCCGGAACTAAAATTCCCATTCATTTTCTCCATAGAAGTTTTTTTTCAAAAGCCATAATGTCGTAGACATCCAAAGTATACTTACCATGCGCCGTTATATTGTGAAACGATGGTATATTCTCCTGTAGAAGCCACAAGTTAAAGACAAGTTTCAATAAAAACATATTTTATTCACATGGCATTTAAAAGCACTGCCGGCGCGAAAGTCAAGCCGGCGATGAGTGCTGCCCATGGACCTGTGCTGCCGCTGAACGGACCGTTGACCACAGAGCCGCCATGACGGCGGACCAGCGACCACTGGGTGGAAACCAGTACAGGTCAGCCTTGACTGGAGTGAGGACCAGCGTCCACTGGGTGGAAACCAGTACAGGTCAGCCTGTGCTGGAGTGAGGACCAGCGTCCACCGGGTGGAAACTAGTAAAGGTCAGCCTGTACTGGAGTGAGGACCAGTATGAAGGAGAAGAACACAGGGCTGTGCAGAGCTTAGCAAGCTGGATAGTCAGCTGACATGAGTTGTACTAATCATGTCGTTATCGTGCAGCAGTGATAAAATAAAATAAAACATGGATGATATAGCAGTACTATTTAGTTATCTGGGTGACATTTATAATATAGTATATATGAAATAGCATTGCTATGTAGCAAGGGTGTAGGAACCGGGGGGGACGGAGGGGACGTGTCCCCTCCAATATTGGAGACAGGCGCATTGGTCCCACCTAAAAATTATACCGGATCTGTCAGGTTTCCGATATGTGTCCCCCCCAATGTTAAACTCATTCCTACGCCCCTGCTATGTAGTAATCTGGTTGACATATATATATACAGGGTGCGATTTGTGAAAAAACCAGAGGGGGGGATAATTTTAAGAAACATTTAAAAATGTTTCAAAATGAAGACGGACCCTGTGTATTTTGGTTGTTAATTATTACGATGTAATGGTGAAAATACTTTGGGTGGGGGGGATAATTTTTATCCCCACCGAGGATAAAAATAATTCAGCAGAGGGTAGGACGTGTAAACCAGAGGGGGGGATAATCCCCACCATCCCCACCGGCAAATCGCACCCTGTATATATATATATATATATATATATATATATATATATATATATATATATATATATATAGTATATATGATAAAGCAGTGCTATGTGTACCTTTGCATTTTCTTCCATTTTTCATATTTATTTTTGCTCCTAATGTTTTCTGGTGACGAGCTATTGACTTCCGGATCCGGTGGGGTTACGTGACGCGCATTGTTGTCTGTTTGTGTCTGCGTAAACTACAGGTTAACTACATCACCCATCTTAACGACACCAGGTTAACCTCACCAGCCAGGTGAACCTCGTTGAGTCGGGGGTTTGGTTTTCGAGAATTCTGATATCGAGTCTCTTGTGAGAGAATTAGCAATGGAAGGAGAATTAGCATGGAGCTAGCCCTCTGTTGTCCTCGTTAAGACCACCTCTCTGGTCTCTCGCTCTCTCTCTCTCTCTCTCTCTCCCGTCTCTCTCTCTCTCCCCTCTCTCTCTCTGGTATCTCTCCGGTCTGTCTCTCTCCCGTCTCTCTCTCTCTCTCTCTCCCCTCTCTCTCTCTGGTATCTCTCCGGTCTGTCTCTCTCCCGTCTCTCCCCAGTTTGGCAAGACGGAGAAATGACTTCAGCCTCAACAAAAGTAAGTTTCATGTTTTTTTTTAAACTATCGATCAGTTGTTTCAAAATATTCTATACATTTTGATTTAATGAAACGTCAACGAAATTAGGCTGATCTATTACCAACAACTAGCCTTCTAATCCTCCCTATGAGAAACCTCAGAACAGCAGCTGGCGACCACAGCCTTAGACAGATATATATATACATACACACACACACACACACATACCTGTATATACGCAATAATGTCCGCCGTGGTTCCAGGTGGGGGAGATCTTCTCAGCTGCCGGCGCTGCCTTCACCAAGCTAGGGGAGCTCACCATGCAGCTGCACCCCGTCGCAGACGCCAGTCCTGCAAGGTACCGAACCCTGGACCCCTTTCTGGTCTATAGGTCCGGCCCTGGACCACCCACTGGGGCCCTGGACCACCCACTGGGGCCAGGCTTAGAGACTGGTGTCCGGGTCATGGAGGGACATACTCCTCTACTGAGTGTTGAGACACCACCCGTAGGTGTAGCGGGGGCTGCCTGTGGCTCTGAGTTAACCCCGACTCCTGTTAAGCCTGACTCCTGTTAACCCTGACTCCTGTTAACCCTGACTCCTGTGGGAGGTGTTGGGGTTAAGCCTGACTCCTGTTAACCCTGACTCCTGTTAACCCTGACTCCTGTGGGAGGTGTTGGGGTTAACCCTGACTCCTGTTAACCCTGACTCCTGTTAACCCTGACTCCTGTTTGAGGTGTTGGGGTTAACCCTGACTCCTGTTAACCCTGACTCCTGTTTGAGGTGTTGGGGTTAACCCTGACTCCTGTTAACCCTTACTCCTGTTAACCCTGACTCCTGTTAACCCTGACTCCTGTTAACCCTGACTCCTGTGGGAGGTGTTGGGGTTAACCCTGACTCCTGTTTACCCTGACTCCTGTTAACCCTGACTCCTGTTTGAGGTGTTGGGGTTAACCCTGACTCTTGTTAACCCTGACTCCTGTTAAGCCTGACTCCTGTTAACCCTGACTCCTGTTAACCCTGACTCCTGTTAACCCTGACTCCTGTGGGAGGTGTTGGGGTTAACCCTGACTCCTGTTAACCCTGACTCCTGTTAACCGTGACTCCTGTGGGAGGTGATGGGGTTAACCCTGACTCCTGTTAACCCTGACTCCTGTGGGAGGTGTTGGGGTTAACCCTGACTCCTGTTTACCCTGACTCCTGTTAACCTTGACTCCTGTTAACCCTGACTCCTGTTAACCCTGACTCCTGTTTGAGGTGTTGGGGTTAACCCTGACTCTTGTTAACCCTGACTCCTGTTAACCCTGACTCCTGTTAACCCTGACTCCTGTTTGAGGTGTTGGGGTTAACCCTGACTACTGTTAACCCTGACTCCTGTTAACCCTGACTCCTGTTAACCCTGACTCCTGTGGCAGGTGTTGGGGTTAATCCTGACTCCTGTGGGAGGTGTTGGGGTTAACCCTGACTCCTGTTAACCCTGACTCCTGTGGGAGGTGTTGGGGTTAACCCTGACTCCTGTTAACCCTGCCTCCTGTTAACCCTGACTCCTGTTAAACCTGACTCCTGTTTGAGGTGTTGGGGTTAACCCTGACTCCTGTTAACCCTGACTCCTGTTTGAGGTGTTGGGGTTAACCCTGACTCCTGTTAACCCTGACTCCTGTTAAGCCTGACTCCTGTTAACCCTGACTCCTGTTAACCCTGACTCCTGTTAACCCTGACTCCTGTTAACCCTGACTACTGTGGGAGGTGTTGGGGTTAACCCTGACTCCTGTTAAGCCTGACTCCTGTTAACCCTGACTCCTGTTAAGCCTGACTCCTGTTAACCCTGACTCCTGTTAACCCTGCCTCCTGTTAACCCTGACTCCTGTTAACCCTGACTCCTGTTTGAGGTGTTGGGGTTAACCCTGACTCCTGTTAACCCTGACTCCTGTTAACCCTGACTCCTGTGGGAGGTGTTGGGGTTAACCCTGACTCCTGTTAACCCTGACTCCTGTTAAGCCTGACTCCTGTTAAGCCTGACTCCTGTTAACCTTGACTCTCGTGCTGCAGCGCTCCGGTCAAAACCACGGTGAAGAGGAAGGCTCACGGAGACGGCCCGGTGTTCAGCGACGGCAGCAGGAAGGCTGTGAAGAAGGTCAGCCCCGGGGGGCCCCCCCAGACGGGTCTGTCGGCGCTCCGGGACCCCCCCTCCGCCCAGCCCAGCGTGAAGAAACAGAAGACGGCCGGTGAGTGGAGCGCAACACGCTGCTCATATCACACCCTCAGCTCAGTCAGAAGGACCTGGACCTGGAATAGCTTTGATAGCATGAGTCCAATCCTGAACCGGCTCCACACATAAGGAGCTCGCACTGACAGGTCAATCCTGAACCGGCTCCACACATAAGGAGCTCGTACTGACAGGTCAATCCTGAAACGGCTCCACACATAAGGAGCTCGTACTGACAGGTCAACCCTGAACCGGCTCCACACATAAGGAGCTCGTACTGACAGGTCAATCCTGAACCGGCTCCACACATAAGGAGCTTGTACTGACAGCTCAATCCTGAACCGGCTCCACACATAAGGAGCTCGTACTGACAGGTCAATCCTGAACCGGCTCCACACATAAGGAGCTCGTACTGACAGCTCAATCCTGAACCGGCTCCACACATAAGGAGCTCGTACTGACAGCTCAATCCTGAACCGGCTCCACACATAAGGAGCTCGTACTGACAGGTCAACGGAGGAGGCTCAGCGGGGGGGGTTGGTGGGACCCTCTCTTTGGTATTCTGTGGAGGACAATTCTTTTTTTATTTAGGACAGTGAGGACAGTTATTTAATTATTTATATATTCATTCATTTCTTAACACATTCATGTGCAGTAATACCTCCTCCATGGGCTCCTCCTCCTCCGCTGATCTTGTCCCCGTTGTGTTGCAGACGTGACCCTGAGTGCGCTGAACGACTCGGACGTGACCAGCGACCTGGTGGACATGGAGGGGCCCGGCCAGGGGCCCGGCCCCAAGAAACTCAACAACTTTGATCAAGGTCAGTAAGCTAGTAGCTTCTGTTACTCATGGAGGGGAGTGGCTCAGTGAGCTAGTAGCTTCTGTTACTCATGGAGGGGAGTGGCTCAGTGAGCTAGTAGCTTCTGTTACTCATGGAGGGGAGTGGCTCAGTGAGCTAGTACCTTCTGTTACTCATGGAGGGGAGTGGCTCAGTGAGCTAGTACCTTCTGTTACTCATGGAGGGGAGTGGTGTGTTTCAGATGCATCGTACACGACCCGCACCAGTTGCTCTTGTGACGTAATTTCCTGTCTTGTAGCACTGAAAGCGTTTGTCTTGCTGTGCGTCGCTACACGACGACCGCACAGCAAGACGCTCACCAATGCATTGGTGAGCGGATTAAAGCAGCAATGTAATATATTGTGTAAGAGCCTCGGTGAGAGGTCACCAGACAGCCGGGAGACGTCCCACTTTGCAACTCGTGCACCAATCGTTAGCTGGTAGCATACTGTTACATTTGTTAATTGTTTGCATTTTATTCAACTTTAATACATGCTGAGTAACTATATATAGATGATCTTTTGTTGTATAGAGTAGACTCTACATCCCTAACCCTAGCTATATATATATATATAGATCTTTTGTTGTATAGAGTAGATTCTACATCCCTAACCCTCTTCTCCCCATCCCAGATAATCTGAACTTCGACTCCAGCCTTATCATGAGCTCCACTCACCTTCCCTTGCTGTCCCGCTGACCCCCAGGGGCCCGGGAGGGGCCGACCAGGCCCCGTGGACCAGGCCCTGTCCTATACACCAGGGGCCGGACCTCCTACAGACCGGGCCCTGTGGCCCTGTCCTATACACCAGGGGCCCGACCTCCTACAGACCGGGCCCTGTGGCCCTGTCCTATACACCAGGGGCCGGACCTCCTACAGACCGGGCCCTGTGGCCCTGTCCTATACACCAGGGGCCCGACCTCCTACAGACCGGGCCCTGTGGCCCTGTCCTATACACCAGGGGCCCGACCTCCTAAAGACCGGGCCCTGTGGCCCTGTCCTATACACCAGGGGCCCGACCTCCTACAGACCGGGCCCTGTGGCCCTGTCCTATACACCAGGGGCCCGACCTCCTACAGACCGGGCCCTGTGGCCCTGTCCTATACACCAGGGGCCCGACCTCCTACAGACCGGGCCCTGTGGCCCTGTCCTATACACCAGGGGCCCGACCTCCTACAGACCGGGCCCTGTGGCCCTGTCCTATACACCAGGGGCCCGACCTCCTACAGACCGGGCCCTGTGGCCCTGTCCTATACACCAGGGGCCCGACCTCCTACAGACCGGGCCCTGTGGCCCTGTCCTATACACCAGGGGCCCGACCTCCTACAGACCGGGCCCTGTCGTATACACCAGGGGCCCGACCTCCTACAGACCGGGCCCTGTCCTATACACCAGGGGCCGGACCTCCTACAGAAGGGCCCTGTGGCCCTGCAGACGGCCTCCTTGTCTCTCCGTATGGCAGCTCTACGCAGCTCTTTGACTGTGGAACCATGTGAAGTGCTGCACTTGTTCCTACTGAGAACTTTGTCGCTTTCAGTTTCAATAGAGAACTCGTCTCACGTCAAGATCAAGGGAAGCCTGGATTAATCACAATAGATTTGAATATGTTTATTAAGTCAATTATAGACTTTTCCTTTGAAATTGCAATGAGATTAATGTTTAATTGAAAAATAAAAATGCAATATTTGGCCTAAGAAATGACAGTAATTGTATAAATGGCTTGTAAAAGAATCCAAACATACACTCAAACATTGTTAATAAATAACATCCAAACCGCTGTCCGACATAATGCAATCTTTATATTCAAGTCACTATTATATATTAGTCACTTTTTCCACCATGATGTGAAAGCAATATGCTGAGAAATCGGCCAATTCTGCCTTGCCTGTTTACCAAGATCCAGAAGCAACTTTTGATACTTAATAGCGGAGGGTGTACCCCAGCAGTGTGAAGCCTACTGAACCAGACAGACCATTTAAAGGCCCAGGAAACCTTTGCAGTTATTTTGATGTAATTAACTGATTAGAGTGTGACATCTTGAGTCTATAACATTGAACGTTTTACAGAGATACAGAATTGTGGGCTTTAATGAGCAGTAACCATATAATCCACATGACAGAAATAAGAGGGCGCAGGTGAAGTATTTCAGCGGAACATTTTGCTCCTCTAGGTGGATGTCTGAGCGGACTCGAACCATAGTCTACAGAGGTTTAACCAACACCCTTACCCAATCTAAGAGGGCTAGTCCTATTATTAACGACAAAAATGTAATGCCATCATTTTTTATTTAGAATTTTATTTAGAAACCCCAAAAAGGGACAACGGATAACTGAACTTAATTTAAATAAATGCCTGCCTCGCGTCAACATTAATATCCTCCCGCGGTCCATCCTGCTCCTCCCTGAGATCTGGAGACATGGGTTCGAGTCACGGCGACCCCTCTCTCTTTGAAACCTCTGGGAGAGGAGCCTCGGTGGGAGCTGACCAATAAGAGGATCCTCTGTGGGGAGCTGACCAATAAGAGGAGCCTCGGTGTAAGTTGTTACTGTTCTGTTCTTTAATAGGTCCATGGAGCCAGAGGGCTACCGTCGGGCTCCTGAACCATGGACCATGGAAGAAGGTCTTGAACACACCCTCATGTACGTCCTCAGACTTCCGGTTTTATTTTTCAATCAGGAAGTCCGGTGACTTGCTGTCAGCTGACCTGCTGTCAGCTGACTCGGGGCAGTAGTTCTAAAACCAGCCAACGGTTCGTTCGGTGGTCTGAGCTCGTACCTCCTCGTCATGTCGTGTCTGATCTGCGGGCCCAAGCTGGCGACGTGCGGCATCGTGATCAGCGTCTGGGGGGTCGTCATGCTGGTAGGTGATTCACGCTCCTCACGGTCCTCCTAACGCGCTCCCGTCTCACCCTCTCCCGTCTCCCCTTCAGGCCCTGCTGGGGGTCTTCTTCAGAACCCACTCCGCGGTGCTCATAGAGGACGTCCCGCTGACGGAGGAGGACTTGAGGGAGTAGGTTATCCTATCGCAACTGCTAACCAGAGGTCCAGTTCACTAACCTGTGTCTCGTTCACTAACCTAACCTCTTGTGGTTCCAGTACCAACCCTCCTCAGAAGGTCTACGGGATCTACAACCAGGTCGCATACAACTGCTTCATCGCGGCGGCCGTCTACGTGGTGGTGGGGGGCTTCTCCTTCTGCCAGGTGGCGCTCAACCGGCGGAAGGTGATTTGGTCAATGTTGGTTCTCATGGCCGTGTTAGAATAGCATTCATTCATAAATCACATGACGAGCCGAGTCAACGATGTGTAGTAATGTTGATGTTTCATCAGGAATACCTGGTTCGGTAGCGGCCCCTAGCGGAGAAGAGGACTTCCTGGAGCTTGAGGAGCGGTTAATGCGCTCTATCGCTGTAAACACTTTGTGCCAAAACATTTCCTACGACAGTCTCAGTGCCTTCTTTGTCTTAGAAATGGTGAACTCAGAATAAATGATTTTTTTCATTTGTACATGGCTTAATCACATACGTTTTAGATGTATTTTGTAACAAGGAAATTATAAATCCCTCAAGCATTTGGCAGACAAGTGGTTTCCTTGCAACAGGTTTTATTGAAGACTTTTCCTCCTACTTCACCGTGAAAACTATGCAGATGCAGATAAACACTCACAGTATAATATAAATCATGACATCTTTACATTAAATCGTAAATTACATAGCACAGTCAAATAAGCTGAACTTAATACAGGGAAATAACAAACCACAACTTTTTTCATCTAGTTTCGACTGGGTTTTTGGATTGTCAGTGCCGTTAAAGCAGCACTGATAATCGTTTGCTACTTTAACGGCACCGACAGTCCAAAATCCCAGACGAAAAAGTGAAGTTCAAAACTTGTACTTCGCCATTTACAGTTTATTTACGATCATTCAAAAAAAACATTTCATGGGTTTCAATTGAGACAAGGTAATTATTTTCTGGTCCCAGTCTTTATATGCCCTGGATTACAAATGTTTGTGGATTTTTAAATTATAATTTTTCAAGCAAAGAAAAAAATAAAAAATTGATGTTAGGTTGTGTGTGAGGCCGCTTTTGAACTACAGCTCTTCGCTGCTCTCGACGCGAATGATATACGTCACCACACCCGCACCCGGAACTCCGGTACAGACATGGCGATCTCTGCTCCACTTCACCGCTTTTTTCCAAGGGGAGGATAAAAGCGTCGAAAGAGGTGAAAACCATTATAAGTCGGGGCATGTGGAGAGCTTCAGTTATGCTGATGGGGAGATTGTCGGTCTTGTCCGCGCCAGTCGCAGGGAGCGTGACGTCACATTGGAGACGCGTAGTCTCTGTGTTTTCTCTACAGCCTTTAACTGAACAATAAACGGTCAAACTCTTGGCATGAAAAATGATCATTTAAATCCACAATCAACATGTGTAATCGAGGGCACTTAAAGACTGGGACCAGAAAAGAATTCGTTTCTCTCCATTGAAACCCATTCATATTTTACGACCTGATAGAGCTCTTAAGTCCGCCCCTTCCGATAGACCCCCATGGGACCTATGATATTGTAAAATATGAATGGGAGTAAATGGAGAGAAAGTAATTTTCTGGTACCAGTCTTTATATGCCCTGGATTACACATGTTTGTGGATTTAAATGATAATCTTTCATGCAAAAAAAATAAATAAAAATTGCGAAGAAGTTTGATAGTAGGCGAGTTTCAGATGAGGCAATCCAAAACCCAAGTGGAATCTAGATGGAAAATGTGTGTAGTTCAAAACCTGAGCAGCTTTTACTTCTTCGCCACCTACAGTTTGTCACATATGATTATTCAAAACGCCCATGTTATTTTCCATAGACATTTAAACATGGAACCAAGAGCCTCGGAGGCGGGACTTATTCTTCAGAGGTCTATTAAGAAGGGGGGTCTACCCCCCAGGTCTGCAGGGGCACAATCCGCCTTCCGTGGGGCATTGTTTAACTGTTTAAATAAAGTTGTATCCTTAAACAACGTAATAACAATGTTTTAAATTGTAAACATAACCAAAAAGTTATTTCCTCTATGCTTACCTTCTAATATGAAAATACAAATATAATAACAGCATATTTTTAATGACAGTTACAGAAATGATATCAAAAACCATATACAGGAAACATCAACAACAACAGGAGGCTCCAGGGGAGCCCGCCCCCCCAGGGCTGGTCTCTACGGCCCCCAGGGCTGGTCTCTCCCACCCCCCAGGGCTGGTCTCTACGGCCCCCAGGGCTGGTCTCTCCCACCCCCCAGGGCTGGTCTCTACAGCCCCGGCTGGACTGAACCTCGGAACAAACTTCAGACTGGGACCAGTTCATTGGTGGGGGGGTCAGTCCTGGGGGGGGGGGTTAGTCCTGGGGGGGTCAGTCCTGGGGGGGGGGGGGTTAGTCCTGGGGGGGTCAGTCCAGACATGGAAGGCTGGAGCTGGAGCCGCCCTCCTCTTCGTCGGGGGGGCAGGCGATGAAGTCAGCCAGCATGGAGGCCACGCCCCCTTCCTCCACCTGAGAGACAACGCAGTCACACTCAGTACACTACACACACTGTACACACTACACACACTGTACACACTACACACTGCCCACACACACACCCCCACCCTCCCTCCCTCCACCTGTGTCTCTGAGGTCATCAACAGCAGAGCTGGAGCCCAGCCTCCTTTAACCACTCCAGATGAACAGGCTCACATCTCTCAAAGGGCCCCAACTTATAACTCATCAGGGGCCCGGCCCACTAGTGATGTCATGAGGGGGCGGGCCCCACTAGTGATGTCACAGAGGGGCCCGGCCCACTAGTGATGTCAGGCCCCCTCGTGACATCACAAGTGGGGCCCGGCCCACTAGTGATGTCACCGAGGGAGGCGGGCCCACTAGTGATGTCACCGAGGGGGCGGGCCCACTAGTGATGTCACCGAGGGGGCGGGCCCACTCGTGATGTCACCGAGGGGGCCCGGCCCACTCGTGATGTCACCGAGGGGGCGGGCCCACTAGTGACGTCACCAGGCAGCGTTCAGCGGTCACCTTTCTCTTCTCGGCGCCCGGCGGATCTTGCTCCTCCCTCTTCCTCTTCAAACCCTTCACGTCTTCATGGCTCTCGTCTTCGGCTCCGGCGCTCTGGAGGTTGGCGGTGCCGTCACCCTGCTGCGGGGGGCCCGGGGGGGCCAGGGTGCTGCTGGGCGGGCTGCTGGGGGCCGGCTCAGCACAGACCCCGGGCTCCTCCAGAGACGAGGGCCCCTGGGGGCCAGACAGCGCACACTTAGAGCAGCTGAGGTAATAAGACCATGATACAAATAATACTACTAATGATAATGATGCTACCCATAATAGTAATAATGATAAAGATACAAATACTACTAATGACAATAATACTGCTAATGATAATAATACTACTAATGATAATAATACTACTAATGTTAACAATAACAATAATACTAATAATGATAATAATAACAATAATAATACTACTAATAATGATAATACTACTAATGATAATATAATAAATGATTATAATAACAATAATACTACTAATGATGATAATATAATAATAATAATTATAATATTACTAATAATGATAATAACAATAATAATAATATAATAACAATAATACTAATGATGATAATATAAGATCATAATAATAACAGTAATGATAATAATGCTAATATGATGATTATAATAATAATACTAATGATGATAATATAATAATAATGATTATACTACTACTAATGATGACAATATAATAATGATTATACTAGTACTAATGATAACATAATAATGATCATAATAATAACAGTAATGATAATAATGCTAATATGATAATGATTATAATAATAATACTAATGATGATAATATAATAATAATGATCATACTACTACTAATGATGACAATATAATAATGATTATACTACTACTAATGATAATATAATTTGAATGATTATACTACTACTAATGACAATATAATAATGATTATACTACTACTAATGATAACATAATAATAATGATTATAATAATGATAATACTAATGATAATATATTAATAATGATAATGCTAATATAATGATAATATAATAATGATTATAATAGTAACAATAATAATGCTAATATGATAATGATGATAATATAATGATAATAGTAACAATAATAATAAGATAATGATGATAATAATTATAATAGTAACAATAATAATGATATGATAATGATAATATAATAATAATGTTAATATGATAATGACGATGATAATATAATAATAATAATAATATGATAATGATAATATAATAATATGATAATGATGATAATATAATAATAATAATATGATAATGATAATAATAATGATAATATGATAATGATAATATGATAATGATGATAATATAATAATAATATGATAATGATAATATAATAATAATATGATAATGATAATAATAATGATAATATGATAATGATAATATGATAATGATGATAATATAATAATAATATGATAATGATAATATAATAATAATATTATAATGATAATATGATAATGATGATAATTTAATAATAATATGATAATGATGATAATATAATAATAATAATAATAATATGATAATGATGATAATATAATAATAATATGATAATGATGATAATCGCGCAACGCCACATTACAACACGTCGTTCTCATCAGGGGGGCGTGGCTCACCGGAGGCCCCGCCTCCCCGCCGTCCTCCTCGGTGGCGGGCCTCCAATGCTTCTCCTCCTCCAGCGCTCCCCTGACCTGCTCCTCCTCACGCTGTCCGACCTCCTGCTCCTCCTCCCTCTCCTCCAGACTGCCCCCGGTGACGCACAGGATCTGGGGCATGGTGGGGTCGCCCCGCGCCTCCTCCAGCGCCTCCTCCAGCGCCTCCCGCGCCTCCTCCATCACCCCGATGCTCTCCACCTCCTGCAGCCGCTCCCCCTGCTCCGCCCCGAAGGCCGCTCTGTTGGTCTGCACCTCCTCGATGCCTCCCATCTCCCCCTCCATCCCCGATGTCTCCGGCCCTTCCTCCTCCTCCTCCTCCTTCCCCTCCCGCTGCTCTGCTCCCTCCAGCGGGGGCATGTCTCCATCCTGCTCCTCCTCCTCCTCCAGCTCCTCCGCCTCTTCGTCCTCGTAGTCGTCGTACTCCTCCCCGTCGTACATTTCCTCGTCCTGGAAGTCGCTGCCCTCCTCCTCCTCCTCCTCCTCCATGCCGTCCTCCTCCTCCTCCTCCTCTCCCAGCTCGTCTTCATCCAGGTCCTCCTCCTCCTCCTCCTCCTCGTCGGAGCTGTTGATGTTGATGACGGCCGATTCCTTGGTGCCGGGCCCCAGCGGGTGGGCGGGGCCGTGGGCGGGGCCGTGGAGGTGACGGTTCTGGGGGGCCAGCTGGTGCCCCCCCGCCCCGGGGGGGCCGGGAGGCAGCATCAGCATCTGCTGCAGCTGGGCGCCGCCGGGCAACCCCTCGCCCGGGGCCCCGGGGCCCGGCAGGGGGGCCGGGGCCATCAGGGCGGCGGCAGACGGGGGGAAGGAGTTCAGCGCCGCGCCGTCCGAGGAGGCGAGGTCGGCAGGGGGCGGGGCCCCGTCCGGTGGGGCGGGCCCGTCCGGAGGGGGGGGCGGGGCCAGGAGCCCGGGGGGGCTCTCGGCGCCAAGCATCCCCGGGGGCACGATGACCACGCTGTCGTCGGAGTCGCTGGCCAGCGAGATCTCCACGTCCTCCGCCTCCTCGCGGTCGTAGCGCACGAACACGGGGCGCAGCACCTCGGGGGGCCCCTCGGGGCCGGGCGGGGCGTGGTCCGGGAGCCCCAGGGACAGGTGGTTCTCCAGGGAGCCCAGCAGGGCGGCCGGGCCCAGGGGATGGCGGGGGGGGAAGGCGGGGCTCAGCATGGTGGGCAGCGGGAGGCCGGAGGCGGGGCCCTGGGGCTGCAGCGGGGCGGGGCCGGTGGGGGGCCTCAGCGGGCGGGAGAGGGTGGGGGCGCGGGGGTGCAGCAGGCCGTTGCAGACCGTCAGCGCCTCGCCACAGAACGACGACACCTGCAGGGAGAAGAGAGGAGCTGCTAGACCTTCAGTCTGCTACACTAGAGCCTGAAGAGCTGCTAGACCTTCAGTCTGCTACACTAGAGCCTGAGGACCTTCAGTCTGCTACACTAGAGCCTGAAGAGCTGCTAGACCTTCAGTCTGCTACACTAGAGCCTGAAGAGCTGCTAGACCTTCAGTCTGCTACACTAGAGCCTGAAGAGCTGCTAGACCTTCAGTCTGCTACACTAGAGCCTGAAGAGCTGCTAGACCTTCAGTCTGCTACACTAGAGCCTGAAGAGCTGCTAGACCTTCAGTCTGCTACACTAGAGCCTGAGGACCTTCAGTCTGCTACACTAGAGCCTGAGGACCTTCTAGAGGAGTAGGAGCTCACCTTCAGGCTGCTGTCCCGGCGGCCGTGGCTCAGGATGGACACGGTGCAGCTGAGAGGCGCGGGCCAGCGGGCGGACGGGACCAGGACCAGAGCCAGCAGCAGCCTGAGGGGGGACATGATAGACCAGGACCATCAGAGACCTGCCTCACAGACCAGGACCATAAGAGACCCACAACATAACTACAGATGGAGCTCTCTAATAGAGTAGAGCTCTCCAATAGAGTAGAGCTCTCCAATAGAGTAGAGCAGGACTATACCAGTAGAGTTCTTCAGTAGTGAGTAGAGCGCTGACTGTACCGGTAGAGCTCTCTAATAGTGAGTAGAGCCCTGACTGTACCGGTAGAGCTCTCTAGTAGTGAGTAGAGCGCTGAATGTACCGGTAGAGCTCTAGTAGTGAGTAGAGCGCTGACTGTACCGGTAGAGCTCTCTAATAGTGAGTAGAGCGCTGACTGTACCGGTAGAGCTCTCTAGTAGTGAGTAGAGCCCTGACTGTACCGGTAGAGCTATCTAATAGTGAGTAGAGCGCTGAACGTACCGGTAGAGCTCTCTAGTAGTGAGTAGAGCGCTGACTGTACCGGTAGAGCTCTCTAATAGTGAGTAGAGCCCTGACTGTACCGGTAGAGCTCTCTAATAGTGAGTAGAGCACTGACTACCGGTAGAGCTCTCTAATAGTGAGTAGAGCCCTGACTGTGCCGGTAGAGCTCTCTAATAGTGAGTAGAGCGCTGAACGTACCGGTAGAGGTCTCTAATAGTGAGTAGAGCGCTGACTGTACCGGTAGAGCTCTCGGCGGGTCTGTGCGCTGGCGTACTGCCCACTGCTGCCCCCTGCAGCCTCGGAGGCGCCGGTACAGCGACTGGACAGCTGCTGCTGCAGACGCACACACAGCGGGATGACCAGGTCATGGAGACGCTGAAACACAGGAGGTAACATGTTAACACTAGGTACTCCTGGTACATGTTAACACTAGGTACTCCTGGTACATGTTAACACTAGGTACTCCTGGTACATGTTAACACTAGGTACACCTGGTACATGTTAACACTAGATACACCTGGTACATGTTAACACTTGGTACATGTTAACACTAGGAACATCTGGTACATGTTATCACTTGGTACACCTGGTACATGTTAACACTAGGTACTCCTGGTACATGTTAACACTAGGTACACCTGGTACATATTAACACTAGATACACCTGGTACATGTTAACACTTGGTACATGTTAACACTAGGAACATCTGGTACATGTTATCACTAGGAACACCTGGTACATGTTAACACTAGGTACACCTGGTACATGTTAACACTATGTACATGTTACATTAACACTAGGTACATGTTGGAACATGTTAACACTAGGTACACCTGGTACATGTTAACACTAGGAACACCTGGTACATGTTAACACTAGGTACACCTGGTACATGTTAACACTAGGTACACCTGGTACATGTTAACACTAGGTACACCTGGTACATGTTAACACTAGGTACATGTTACATTAACACTAGGTACATGTTGGGACATGTTAACACTAGGTACATGTTGATATAGCAGTGTCTAACCAGGTTCAATGACAGGTCACCTGTACCATCGGGTGAGGAAAGAGAAGGAGGTACCAGGGGGAGGGGGGAGAGGAGGTACCGGGGGTGAGGAGAGAGGAGGAGGTACCAGGTGGTGAGGAGAGAGGAGGAGGTACCGGGAGTGAGGAGGTACCGGGGGTGAGGAGGTACCAGGGGGAGAGGAGAGAGGAGGTACCGGGGGTGAGGAGAGAGGAGGAGGTACCAGGTGGTGAGGAGAGAGGAGGTACCGGGAGTGAGGAGAGAGGAGGTACCGGGGGTGAGGAGGTACCAGGGGGAGAGGAGAGAGGAGGTACCGGGGGTGAGGAGAGAGGAGGTACCGGGGGTGAGGAGGTACCAGGGGGAGAGGAGAGAGGAGGTACCGGGGGTGAGGAGAGAGGAGGTACCGGGGGTGAGGAGAGAGGAGGAGGTACCGGGGGTGAGGAGAGAGGAGGTACCGGGGGTGAGGAGAGAGGAGGTACCAGGGGGTGAGGAGAGAGGAGGTACCAGGGGGTGAGGAGAGAGGAGGTACCAGGGGGTGAGGAGAGAGGAGGTACCAGGGGTGAGGAGAGAGGAGGAGGTAGCAGGGGGTGAGGAGAGAGGAGGTATCGGGGATGAGGAGAGAGGAGGAGGTACCGGGGGTGAGGAGAGAGGAGGTACCTTGTGTATTTCTTCCTTGAGCAGCGAGCCGCTGGTCATGATGATCCGTCTGAGAACTGATCCAATCAAAGATTAAGACTCAAATCACAACAGTGAGGTTAACCCTAACGATGAGGTTAACCCTAACGATGAGGTTAACCCTAACGGTGAGGTTAACCCTAACGATGAGGTTAAACCTAACGATGAGGTTAACCCTAACGGTGAGGATAACCCTGACGGTGAGGTTAACCCTAACGATGAGGTTAACCCTAACGGTGAGGATAACCCTAACGATGAGGTTAACCCTAACGGTGAGGATAACCCTAACGGTGAGGATAACCCTAACGGTGAGGATAACCCTAACGATGAGGTTAACCCTAACGATGAGGTTAACCCTAACGGTGAGGATAACCCTGACGGTGAGGTTAACCCTAACGATGAGGTTAACCCTGACGGTGAGGATAACCCTGACGGTGAGGTTAACCCTAACGGTGAGGATAACCCTAACGATGAGGTTAACCCTGACGGTGAGGTTAACCCTAACAGTGAGGTTAACCCTAACGGTGAGGATAACCCTAACGATGAGGTTAACCCTAACGGTGAGGATAACCCTGACGGTGAGGATAACCCTGACGGTGAGGATAACCCTGACGGTGAGGTTAACCCTAACGGTGAGGTTAACCCTAACGGTGAGGATAACCCTAACGATGAGGTTAACCCTAACGGTGAGGATAACCCTAACGGTGAGGTTAACCCTAACGGTGAGGATAACCCTGACGGTGAGGATAACCCTAACGGTGAGGATAACCCTAACGGTGAGGATAACCCTAACGGTGAGGTTAACCCTGACGGTGAGGTTAACCCTGACGATGAGGTTAACCCTAACGGTGAGGTTAACCCCGACGGTGAGGTTAACCCCGACGGTGAGGATAACCCCGACGGTGAGGATAACCCCGACGATGAGGTTAACCCCAACGGTGAGGATAACCCTGACGGTGAGGATAACCCTGACGGTGAGGATAACCCTGACGCTGACTCCTCCCTGAGTCCTCCCTGCTCCCCGAGTCCTCCCTGAGTCCTAACTCCTCCCTTAGTCCTAACTCCTCCCTCCTCCCTGAGTCCTCCCTCCTCCCTTAAGGGGACACACTCCCTTTAGGATCGAGACCTGGTCAAGGGGGAGACCGTCTCTTCTACGGAGGGAAGTGCTCCAGGAAGTGGAGGAGGTGCTCTAGGAGGTGGAGGAGGTGCTCTAGGAGGTGGAGGAGGTGCTCTAGGAGGTGGTGGAGGAGGTGCACTAGGAGGTGGTGGAGGAGGTGCACTAGGAGGTGGTGGAGGAGGTGCACTAGGAGGTGGTGGAGGTGGTGCACTAGGAGGTGGTGGAGGTGCACTAGGAGGTGGTGGAGGTGCACTAGGAGGTGGTGGAGGAGGTGCACTAGGAGGTGGTGGAGGAGGTGCACTAGGAGGTGGAGGAGGTGCTCTAGGAGGTGGAGGAGGTGCTCTAGGAGGTGGAGGAGGTGCACTAGGAGGTGGAGGAGGTGGTGCTCTAGGAGGTGGTGGAGGTGGAGGAGGTGGTGCTCTAGGAGGTGCACTAGGAGGTGCTCTAGGAGGTGGAGCTCTAGGAGGTGGAGGAGGTGGTGCTCTAGGAGGTGGAGGAGGTGGTGCTCTAGGAGGTGCTCTAGGAGGTGGAGGTGCTCTAGGAGGTGTTCTAGGAGGTGGAGGAGGAGGTGCTCTAGGAGGTGGAGGAGGTGCTCTAGGAGGTGGAGGAGGTGCTCTAGGAGGTGGAGGTGCTCTAGGAGGTGCACTGGGAGGTGGAGGAGGTGGAGGTGCACTAGGAGGTGGAGGAGGTGCTCTAGGAGGTGGAGGAGGTGGTGCTCTAGGAGGTGCACTAGGAGGTGGAAGAGGTGGTGCTCTAGGAGGTGGTGCTCTAGGAGGTGGAGGAGGTGGTGCTCTAGGAGGTGGAGGAGGTGGTGCTCTAGGAGGTGCTCTAGGAGGTGGTGCTCTAGGAGGTGCTCTAGGAGGTGGTGCTCTAGGAGGTGCTCTAGGAGGTGGTGCTCTAGGAGGTGCTCTAGGAGGTGGTGCTCTAGGAGGTGGAAGAGGTGCACTAGGAGGTGGAAGAGGTGCACTAGGAGGTGGAAGAGGTGCACTAGGAGGTGGAAGAGGTGCACTAGGAGGTGGAGGAGGTGCACTAGGAGGTGGAGGAGGTGCTCTAGGAGGTGGAGGAGGTGCTCTAGGAGGTGGAGGAGGTGGTGCTCTAGGAGGTGGAGGAGGTGGTGCTCTAGGAGGTGGAGGAGGAGGTGCTCTAGGAGGTGGAGGAGGAGGTGCTCTAGGAGGTGGAGGAGGTGCTCTAGGAGGTGAGACCTTTCAGTGCCATCAGGCAGGCGTCCTGATTGGCCAGCGGGTCGGTCTTCTTCTGCAGGGAGGGGGTCCCGTCCGGAGCCGCTGGCGGGGCCTTGGAGCGGCGGGGGCCGGGACGCCCCCCCAGAGACGCCAGCTCGCCGAGAGAGGCCGCGCCCGCCCGCAGCTGGGGAGGGAGGGAGGGTTAGCGAGGGAGGGGCCCGGAGGGGAAGGTCATAAGGCCCCGGTGGAGGTCGTGACCTTGTGGAGAGGTCATGACTAGGGATGGGATCATTAATATTAATTGATATCGAAACCATTTTCGATACTCCTTAACGATCCGAGTCTTTATCGATACTACTATCGATACTTTTCTATTAATTAGTGGAAATACGACGCGTTTTTAGGGATGAGGAAAATATTTAGGAAATAAATTGTATTTTAAATTAAATATGTAATTCTTAATAAATATTGACACCAGTAGTTTTAATTATATAAACTAAAATGAAAGAGCACCATACAAATATTAGTAATACAGAAACATGAGTAATACATTATTACTCATGTTTCTGACAAACTCAAAAACAAAAACTCAATTTACCGTTTCTCTGTTACATTTGAACGCATCATAACCTAACAGTCGTTTTACTGAGCCAACCTCAACACATCATCATGCAGCACATCTGAAACTTTATTTACTTTTTAAGATAACTAGCTTGTATGCTGCCGATTACAACCCCGATTTCACATTGGATTACTATTTTTAACTGACGGGACTAGCGACAATGTCTGTGCGATTACCGCTCGTACTTTCAGTGGATGATTAAGACGGGCCCGTCTGTGGTGAGACAGGAGAAGGAGGAGACAGGAGTCTTTTCAACCCGGAGACAGTCGAAGGTTCTGCATTTGGCCTTTACTTGATGCACAATGCTAATGTGCTTGGCCATTGAGGTTGTGTTCCCCCCTTTACAATAAATGATTTTTGCCCATTCAGCCATCCTCGCGAGCAAAGTTAACTGCCAGACTTCACTTGTTTCACTTGTATGCCTGTTTGCTTACAATTCAATTGTAAAACATTGGTGGACACGCTGCAGTGATGGATTGATTTGATTTAAATGCCGTGACGCGACTCGAGGGACACGACATTACGTAACAGGACCTACGGGTCAAAAAATTAATAAATGAACGACGGGACTCGATAGTGGTATCGATTAGCCCAAACGTTAATGATTTTCGGTTCTTAAAAAAAGTGGAACCGGGTCCTTGATAGAACCGGGTTTCGATCCCCATCCCTAGTCATGAACCCGTGGAGGTCATGACCTCGTGGAGAAGTCATGACCTCGTTGGAGAGGTCAGGGCCTCGTGGATAGGTCATGACCTCTTAGAGGTGAAGGTCATTAGGCCCTAGTAGAGGTCATGACCTCGTTGAGGTGAACGTCATAATGCCCGGGTAGAGGTCGTGACCTCGTGGAGAGGTCATGCCCCCTTGGAGGTGAACGTCATAAGGCCCTAGAGGTCGTGACCTCCTCACCTTGACCCCCTCGGCCCCGGGGCTGACGTCGCCCAGCAGGTGGCTGAAGAGCAGCTCAGAGTGGGTGGGGCTCCCCTGGAGGAGGCTGGCCGACGCCCCGCCCACCTGCACCCACAGCCCCAGGGTGGAGTAGAGCGCCACGCGGACGGAGCTGTTGGAGAAACAGAGAGAGATAGAACACCGTCAGCGAGCTGGTGGAGACACACAGAACACCGTCAGAGAGCTGGTGGAGACACAGAGACAGAGAACACCGTCAGAGAGCTGGTGGAGACACACAGAACACCGTCAGAGAGCTGGTGGAGACACACAGAGAGAACACTGTCAGAGAGCTGGTGGAGACACAGAGAGAGAACACCGTCAGAGAGCTGGTGGAGACACAGAGACAGAAAACACCATCAGAGAGCTGGTGGAGACACAGAGACACACAGAACACCGTCAGAGAGCTGGTGGAGACACACAGAGAGAACACTGTCAGAGAGCTGGTGGAGACACAGAGAGAGAACACCGTCAGAGAGCTGGTGGAGACACAGAGACAGAAAACACCATCAGAGAGCTGGTGGAGACACAGAGACAGAGAACACCATCAGAGAGCTGGTGGAGACACAGAGAGAGAACACCGTCAAAGAGCTGGTGGAGACACACAGAACACGGTCAGAGAGCTGGTGGAGACACAGAGACAGAGAACACCATCAGAGAGCTGGTGGAGACACAGAGAGAGAACACCGTCAGAGAGCTGGTGGAGACACACAGAACACCGTCAGAGAGCAGGTGGAGACACACAGAACACCGTCAGAGAGCTGGTGGAGACACACAGAACACCGTCAGAGAGCTGGTGGAGACACACAGAACACCGTCAGAGAGCTGGTGGAGACACAGAGACAGAGAACACCATCAGGACGTGATCTTTGACCGGGTGAGGACATGGACCTCTGGTCTCTTGTTCTTTGAGTTTTTGTTCCGGGGGTTCAGGGTAACTTCCTTTGGTGTCAGCAGGTCTAGGGCGTTGTCCTGGACCATCATAGACCAGAGAGTGAAGGAGCTGGGGACAGCGGACCGTACCTGAAGGCCTTCTGCTGCCCTCCGCTGGTCTCTGAGGCCGGGGTCCAGGCTGAGATGGTCTGGGAGAAGACCTTCTGCAGCACGGCCGCGTACTGGACCATCCCCCCCCTAACCCTGGAGCAGAGGTATGAGGGAGTGAAACTATCAATATGGAGGAGTGAAGCTGGTGATATGGAGGAGTGAAGCTGGTGATATGGAGGAGTGAAGCTGGTGATATGGAGGAGTGAAGCTGGTGATATGGAGGAGTGAAGCTGGTGATATGGAGGAGTGAAGCTGGTGATATGGAGGAGTGAGGGTGGTTTTATGAAGGAGTGAGGTTGGTGATATGAAGGAGTGAAGCTGGTGATATAAAGGAGTGAGGTTGGTGTTATGAAGGGGTGAATGCTGCCTAGCGGAGGGACTCACGCGGTGATGAGGGCTGACAGCACCGCCAGCGTATTGCTGTGGACTGCAGGAAGAACCAGCAGCCGCATGCTGCCGTCCCCCGTCACACTCTGTAACACACAACCACCCTGTCACACTCTGTAACACACACCCACCCTGTCACACTCTGTAACACACACCCACCCTGTCACACTCTGTAACACACACCCACCCTGTCACACTCTGTAACACACACCCACCCTGTCACACTCTGTAACACACACCCACCCTGTCACACTCTGTAACACACACCCACCCTGTCACACTCTGTAACACACAACCACCCTGTCACACTCTGTAACACACACCCACCCTGTCACACTCTGTAACACACACCCACCCTGTCACACTCTGTAACACACACCCACCCTGTCACACTCTGTAACACACACCCACCCTGTCACACTCTGTAACACACACCCACCCTGTCACACTCTGTAACACACACCCACCCTGTCACACTCTGTAACACACACCCACCCTGTCACACTCTGTAACACACAACCACCCTGTCACACTCTGTAACACACAACCACCCTGTCACACTCTGTAACACACACCCACCCTGTCACACTCTGTAACACACACCCACCCTGTCACACTCTGTAACACACAACCACCCTGTCACACTCTGTCACACACAACCACCCTGTCACACTCTGTAACACACACCCACCCTGTCACACTCTGTAACACACACCCACCCTGTCACACTCTGTAACACACAACCACCCTGTCACACTCTGTAACACACAACCACCCTGTCACACTCTGTAACACACACCCACCCTGTCACACTCTGTAACACACACCCACCCTGTCACACTCTGTAACACACAACCACCCTGTCACACTCTGTAACACACAACCACCCTGTCACACTCTGTAACACACACCCACCCTGTCACACTCTGTAACACACACCCACCCTGTCACACTCTGTAACACACACCCACCCTGTCACACTCTGTAACACACACCCACCCTGTCACACTCTGTAACACACACCCACCCTGTCACACTCTGTAACACACACCCACCCTGTCACACTCTGTAACACATACACCCCCTGTAACACCCGTCACACACACACACCCGTCACACCCTGTAACACACACACACACACAGTGGAACCGGGTCCTTGATAGAACCGGGTTTCGATCCCACACACACCTGTAACACACACACCCCCATTACACCCTGTAACACACACAGCCCCGTTACACCCTGTAACACACACACACACACCCTGTAACACACACACACACACACCCTGTAACACACACACACACACCCTGTAACACACACACCCTGTACCACCCCTCCAGGTGAGGGTTAGGGTTGGGTAACCCTAACCCTCCAGGTGTGTTACTCACGATGCTCTTGGGGCCGACTGAGAGAGTGCGACACACCAGGTTCAGCAGCTGGCGGACCGGGACCACCACCGCACACTGGGGGTCCACACTGTGAACACATGAATAAAGATCACCAGGAGAACCTCAGGGTGGGGCCCTACCTCAGGGTGGGGCCCTACCTCAGGGTGGGGGGGGGGCCTACCTCAGGGGGGGGGGCCCTACCTCAGGGTGGGGGGGGGCCCTACCTCAGGGTGTGGGGCCCTACCTCAGGGTGGGGCCCTACCTCAGGGTGGGGGTGGGGGCCCTACCTCAGGGTGGGGCCCTACCTCAGGGTGTGGGGCCCTACCTCAGGGTGGGGCCCTACCTCAGGGTGGGGGGGGGGGGCCTACCTCAGGGTGGGGCCCTACCTCAGGGTGGGGGGGGGGGCCTACCTCAGGGTGGGGGCCCTACCTCAGGGTGGGGGGGGGCCCTACCTCAGGGTGGGGGGGGCCCTACCTCAGGGTGTGCTGGAGGGCCCTACCTCAGGGTGGGGCCCTACCTCAGGGTGTGCTGGAGGGCCCTACCTCAGGGTGTGCTGGAGGGCCCTACCTCAGGGTGGGGGCCCTACCTCAGGGTGTGCTGGAGGGCCCTACCTCAGGGTGGGGGCCCTACCTCAGGGTGTGCTGGAGGGCCCTACCTCAGGGTGGGGCCCTACCTCAGGGTGGGGGCCCTACCTCAGGGTGTGCTGGAGGGCCAGGCAGGTGGCCTGGTAGCGGCGTTGGAGCTCCAGCAGCAGCAGCGGGTCGGCCTCGTCCAGCGCAGGGAAGGACAGCTCCATGCCCGGGCCCTCGTACGAGACGGTCCCCTCTGAGGAGAGGAGGAGAGAGGAGGAGAGGAGGAGGGAGTCAGGGAGGAGGAGGGGGAGAGGAGGAGGGGGGGAGTCAGGGAGGAGGGGGAGAGGAGGGAGTCAGGGAGGAGGAGAGGGAGAGGAGGAGGGAGTCAGGGAGAGGAGGGGGAGAGGAGGGAGTCAGGGAGGAGGAGGGGGAGAGGAGGAGGGAGTCAGGGAGGAGGAGGGGGAGAGGAGGAGGGAGTCAGGGAGGAGGAGGGGGAGAGGAGGAGGGAGTCAGGGAGGAGGAGGGGGAGAGGAGGGAGTCAGGGAGGAGGAGGGGGAGAGGAGGGAGTCAGGGAGGAGGAGGGGGAGAGGAGGGAGTCAGGGAGGAGGAGGGGGAGAGGAGGAGGGGGAGAGGAGGGAGTCAGGGAGGAGGGGGGAGTCAGGGAGAGGAGACACTCCAGCAGGAGCTCCGGAGCCTTCAGAGGAGGCTTCAGGGCGATCAATAGCAGGTCTGGACCCCAGCAGGCTGGCCCATTCAGCCCACAGTACTGACAAATCACAATGCTGTGGCCTAAGATACTTCCTTCACTAGACGTCAAAACAGACCTGCTTCAGCGCCTTGGTAGATCTGAGCCAGCGTGCTATTGGCCGAGGCCAGCAGGCAGTGGAGCTGACTGGCCCAGGCCTCGGCTCTGCTGGTCCCCACCCCTCGCTCCAGAGCCCCTCCGAGGCAGGGGAGCCGGCCGTAGCACCGGCACGCCATCTGGTGGACACCTCACGTTATTACAGTACTACATTAGACAGGCCATCTGGTGGACCCCTCACGTTATTACAGTACTACATTAGACAGGCCATCTGGTGGACACCTCACGTTATTACAGTACTACATTAGACAGGCCATCTGGTGGACACCTCACGTTATTACAGTACTACATTAGACAGGCCATCTGGTGGACCCCTCACGTTATTACAGTACTACATTAGACAGGCCATCTGGTGGACCCCTCACGTTATTACAGTACTACATTAGACAGGCCAACTGGTGGACACCTCACGTTATTACAGTACTACATTAGACAGGCCATCTGGTGGACCCCTCACGTTATTACAGTACTACATTAGACAGGCTGAGCATCAAGCAGCCCTGAGGGGGAGACTCACCTCCTGGGTAGTCGGGTCGGTGCTGGTGATCCTAGCCAGGAAAAAGGCCCCCAGTTTGTCCTGTGAGATCATGAAAATAGCAGTGAGACAGGGTGTGGAGGAGACATACAGGTTGTGGAGGGGAGCAGACAGACAGGCTGTGGAGCAGCCAGACAGGCTGTGGAGGAGGGCAGACAGACAGGCTGTGGAGGAGAGCAGACAGACAGACAGGCTGTGGAGGAGAGGAGACAGACAGGCTGTGGAGCAGACAGACAGGCTGTGGAGGAGAGCAGACAGACAGACAGACAGACAGACAGGCTGTGGAGCAGATAGACAGGCTGTGGAGGAGAGGAGACAGACAGGCTGTGGAGCAGACAGACAGGCTGTGGAGCAGACAGACAGGCTATGAGGGGGTCCGGAGCGTGTCTTACCCGCAGAGAGCCACAGGCTCTTGGGTAGTGGGTCATGCAGGCAGCAATCCCCTCCAGAGCGGTCAGCTCACACTGGGGACACCAGGAGACGTTACCGTGACAACACCGGGGACGTCACCATGACAACACAGCACACATACACAAACACACACACATGATTAGTATGGTTGCCACTGCAAGCACATTGACTGTTCTTAAGTTTTCGTCTTTATTCCTTTCGCCCGTTTTTTGTGCAGTTAACTGCTCCTGCATACTTTCAGCTACAGAAACCATTTAGCTATCAAAACGTCCAGCTCTTTAACGACATGGTAGCCATCGCTCTGCGTTTTTCATCTCTTTCAACATTTAAACTATAACGCTTTTTCATATACAGTGGGGCAAAAAAGTATTTAGTCAGCCACCAATTGTGCAAGTTCTCCCACTTAAAAAGACGAGAGAGGCCTGCAATTTTCATCATAGGTAAACCTCAGCTATGAGAGACAAAATGAAAAAAAAAATCCAGAAAATCACATTGTCTGATTTTTTAAGAATTTATTTGCAAATTACGGTGGAAAATAAGTATTTGGTCACCTACAAACCAGCAAGATTTCTGGCTGTAACAGACCTGTAACTTCTTCTTCTTTAAGAGGCTGTTTACCTGTATTAATGGCACATGTTTGAACTCCTTATCAGTATAAAAGACACCTGTCCACAACCTCAAACAGTCACACTCCAAACTCCACTATGGCCAAGACCAAAGAGCTGTCAAAGGACACCAGAAACACAATTGTAGACCTGCACCAGGCTGGGAAGTCTGAATCTGCAATAGGTAAGCAGCTTGGTGTGAAGAAATCAACTGTGGGAGCAATTATTAGGAAATGGAATACATACAAGACCACTGATAATCTCCCTCGATCTGGGGCTCCACGCAAGATCTCACCCTGTGGGGTCAAAATGATCACAAGAACGGTGAACAAAAATCCCAGAACCACACGGGGGGACCTAGTGAATGACCTCCAGAGAGCTGGGACCAAAGTAACAAAGGCTACCATCACTAACACACTACGCCGCCAGGGACTCAAATCCTGCAGTGCCAGACGTGTCCCCCTGCTAAAGCCAGTGCATGTCCGGGCCCGTTTGAAGTTTGCTAGAGAGCATTTGGATGATCCAGAACAGGATTGGGAGAATGTCATATGGTCAGATGAAACCAAAATAGAACTTTTTGGTAAAAACTCAACTCATCGTGTTTGGGGGAGAAAGAATGCTGAGTTGCATCCAAAGAACACCATACCTACAGTGAAGCATGGGGGTGGAAACATCATACTTTGGGGCTGTTTTTCTGCCAAAGGACCAGGACGTCTGATCCGTGTGACGGAAAGAATGAATGGGGCCATGTATCGTGAGATTTTGAGTGAAAACCTCCTTCCATCAGCAAGGGCACTGAAGATGAAACGTGGCTGGGTCTTTCAGCATGACAATGACCCCAAACACACCGCCCGGGCAACGAAGGAGTGGCTTCGTAAGAAGCATTTCAAGGTCCTGGAGTGGCCTAGCCAGTCTCCAGATCTCAACCCCGTAGAAAATCTTTGGAGGGAGTTGAAAGTCCGTGTTGCCCAGCGAAGACCCAAAAACATCACTGCTCTAGAGGAGATCTGCATGGAGGAATGGGCCAAAATACCAGCAGCAGTGTGTGAAAACCTTGTAAAGACTTACAGAAAACGTTTGACCTCTGTCATTGCCAACAAAGGGCATGTAACAAAGTATTGAGATGACCTTTTGTTATTGACCAAATACTTATTTTCCACCATAATTTGCAAATAAATTCTTTAAAAATCAGACAATGTGATTTTCTAGATTTTTTTTTTTCATTTTGTCTCTCATAGTTGAGGTATACCTATGATGAAAATTACAGGCCTCTCTCATCTTTTTAAGTGGGAGAACTTGCACAATTGGTGGCTGACTAAATACTTTTTTGCCCCACTGTATATATATATTTTTACAAAGTGAGTCAATGGGTAAGCTTCTCTGACACTTCAACTACTTCAGACATCATAACTTGGTAAATGTTCAACTTTAACCTCAACTTTAACCTAACCTAATCGTTCAAACCATTTAACAAATCAAAACACTTGCATCTTCAATAATCTGAAAAACTAATTTCGATTACCTTTATACTCTTTTCAGAATCACAGTTTAAGTTCCATGTCGGCTTGTTTTCAGTTGGTCTCATTGATTTATGTTGAGGCTAGGCCTCGGGACGAGCATGCAGTGTTCCAGATTGGGAGATTTTTTCCCGCTGAATTTGACTACTTCTTAGGACATTCAGGCAGCAGTGATGCTGGCGCTGACATTAGCATTCCAGCAACCACACTCTGGCAGTGGGTGAGGACTAAACCAACCACACTCTGGCAGTGAGTGAGGACTAAACCAACCACACTCTGGCAGTGAGTGAGGACTAAACCAACCACACTCTGGCAGTGAGTGAGGACTAAACCAACCACACTCTGGCAGTGAGTGAGGACTAAACCAACCACACTCTGGCAGTGAGTGAGGACTAAACCAACCACACTCTGGCAGTGAGTGAGGACTAAACCAACCACACTCTGGCAGTGGGTGAGGACTAAACCAACCACACTCTGGCAGTGGGTGAGGACTAAACCAACCACACTCTGGCAGTGGGTGAGGACTAAACCAACCACACTCTGGCAGTGAGTGAGGACTAAACCAACCACACTCTGGCAGTGGGTGAGGACTAAACCAACCACACTCTGGCAGTGAGTGAGGACTAAACCAACCACACTCTGGCAGTGAGTGAGGACTAAACCAACCACACTCTGGCAGTGGGTGAGGACTAAACCAACCACACTCTGGCAGTGGGTGAGGACTAAACCAACCACACTCTGGCAGTGGGTGAGGACTAAAGGCGTTCCAGTTATAACTATGGCCCTCAGGTATTTAGTGTTGAACATTATGATATTAAGATATGGTGGTGGTGTAGGGTGGTGGTGTAGAGGTGGTGGTATAGGGTGGTGGTGTAGAGGTGGTGGTGTAGGGTGGTGGTGTAGAGGTGGTGGTGTAGGGTGGTGGTGTAGGGTGGTGGTGTAGAGGTGGTGGTGTAGAGGTGGTGTAGGGTGGTGGTGTAGAGATGGTGGTGTAGGGTGGTGGTGTAGAGGTGGTGGTATAGGGTGGTGGTGTAGAGGTGGTGGTGTAGGGTGGTGGTGTAGAGGTGGTGGTATAGGGTGGTGGTGTAGAGGTGGTGGTGTAGAGGTGGTGGTGTAGGGTGGTGGTGTAGGGTGGTGGTGTAGGGTGGTGGTGTAGAGGTGGTGGTGTAGAGGTGGTGGTGTAGAGGTGGTGTAGGGTGGTGGTGTAGAGATGGTGGTGTAGGGTGGTGGTGTAGAGGTGGTGGTGTAGAGGTGGTGGTGTAGGGTGGTGGTGTAGGGTGGTGGTGTAGGGTGGTGGTGTAGAGGTGGTGGTGTAGAGGTGGTGTAGGGTGGTGGTGTAGAGATGGTGGTGTAGGGTGGTGGTGTAGAGGTGGTGGTATAGGGTGGTGGTGTAGAGGTGGTGGTGTAGGGTGGTGGTGTAGAGGTGGTGGTATAGGGTGGTGGTGTAGAGGTGGTGGTGTAGAGGTGGTGGTGTAGGGTGGTGGTGTAGAGGTGGTGGTGTAGAGTGGTGGTGTAGGGTGGTGGTGTAGAGGTGGTGGTGTAGGGGGGTGGTGAAGAGGTGGTGGTGTAGGGGGGTGGTGAAGAGGTGGTGGTGTAGGGTGGTGGTGTAGAGGTGGTGTAGGGTGGTGGTGTAGAGGTGGTGGTGTAGGGGGGTGGTGAAGAGGTGGTGGTGTAGGGTGGTGGTGTAGAGGTGGTGGTGTAGAGGTGGTGGTGTAGGGTGGTGGTGTAGAGGTGGTGGTGTAGGGTGGTGGTGTAGAGGTGGTGTAGGGTGGTGGTGTAGAGGTGGTGGTGTAGGGTGGTGGTGAAGAGGTGGTGGTGTAGGGTGGTGGTGTAGGGTGGTGGTGTAGGGTGGTGGTGTAGAGGTGGTGGTGTAGGGTGGTGGTGTAGGGTGGTGGTGTAGGGTGGTGGTGTAGAGGTGGTGGTGTAGAGGTGGTGGTGTAGGGTGGTGTAGGGTGGTGGTGTAGAGGTGCTGGTTCTAGTGGGGTGCTGGTGTGAACTGGTACCTCAGCCTGCAGTCCCAGCAGGGAGGTCAGGAGCCCCAGCAGCCAGTTGAGCCCCACCTCGCGGGCGAGCTCAGGCAGCATGGCGGAGTACTGCAGCAGGTCGGCCAGGACGCCCACCGCAAGCCGGGCCGCCGGGGCCGGGGCCTGGGCCTGGGGAGAGGGCTCCGTTAGGACCTCAGACTGGGGGGGCTGTTAGGGCCTCAGACTGGGGGGGCTGTTAGGGCCTCAGACTGGGGGGGCTGTTAGGGCCTCAGACTGGGGGGGCTGTTAGGGCCTCAGACTGGGGGGGCTGTTAGGGCCTCAGACTGGGGGAGTTCTCAGATGAACTACATCACTACAACATCTTTACTACACTCTTATCAATGAGCTTCCATTCATAAGTAAAACACAATATGCTATAAAATACAGACTTACCTGAATGACCTGTTGTAGCGAGCGCAACCAAGACAGGCAATGCTGTTGGAAGACTTCAGTAGAGCTATCCTTCACCAGCACCGAGAGGACACACAGACCGTCAAACCTGAGACCGAGAGAGAGAGAGAGAGAGAGAGAGAGAGAGAGAGAGAGAGAGAGAGAGAGAGAGAGAGAGAGAGAGAGAGAGAGAGAGAGAGAGAGAGAGAGAGAGAGAGAGAGAGAGAGAGAGAGAGAGAGAGAGAGAGGGGGAGAGACCGAGAGAGAGAGAAGGGGAGAGAGAGAGAGACACCGAGAGAGAGAGACACCGAGAGAGAGAGAAGGGGAGAGAGAGAGAGACACCGAGAGAGAGAGAGGGAGAGAGAGACAGCGAGAGAGAGAGAAGGGGAGAGAGAGAGAGACACCGAGAAAGAGAGAGGGAGAGAGAGAGAGACACCGAGAGAGAGAGAGACACCGAGAGAGTGAGACACCGAGAGAGAGAGACACAGAGAAACTAATGGGACAGGTTGTATAAATCGCTTACAGACACACTGAAACAGACAAACACACACACACACACACACACACACTTAACTAACTTGTTCACTAATCTTTAAAAATGTTTTTGTTTATCTCAATTTAGAATGTTAATGTATTTGTGTTTGTTTCTTTTATTGTACACAGTATGAAACCCCTTACAATTTCTATGTGGAACATACAGGGAATACGTTCTTCCCTGTATGGACCAAAGTACAACTCAAAAGATTTCCTCGAGAACACAACTGATTTAGATTTTTTGATTCTTCAAGAGACCTGGTGTAGAACCGATACCGATATTCACTGCCCCCCAAATTACACAGAAATATTTGTTCCCTCAGTGAAAAACCCAGGGATAAAAAGAGGGAGAGATTCAGGAGGAATTATAATTTGGCACAAATCAGAAATATCAAAACATACAACAATAATAAATTCGGACCACTCAACAATTTGGATAAAAATATCAAAAAATATAACCGGCACAGACAGAGATTTATTTCTATGTACGGTATATATTCCCCCCATCGACTCTCCCTACTACAGCGAGGAAACATTCCCCAACCTCCACACCCAGATCTGCAGATTTCAGGCCCAGGGAAATGTGCTGATCTGTGGTGACCTCAATGCCCGCACAGGCTGCCGTCCAGACTCAAATCCTGATAATGGTAACGTCCATATATTTGGCCAAAACTTTCCCCAAAACACCACTAACCTTCCTCGCCATAACTCTGATCCCCAGACAAACAAGAATGGAAGAGAGCTGCTCCAGCTATGCCAAGGCCTCGGTCTGTACATTGTTAACGGTAGGTTTAGAGGTGACTCCTTGGGAAGACCCACCTTCTGCTCACCTCTTGGCATTAGCACAGTGGATTATATGATAACGGATTTAGACCCTTTCTCTCTCAGTTCATTCATAGTCAAACCACTAACCCCTCTTTCTGATCACAGCCAAATTACTGTGTTCATTAAAAGGACAGAAACTAACACCTCACCATCACAGCCCAGTAATCTGATTAACATCCCCAGAACCTTCAGATGGGCCCCAAACAGTGAACAAGAGTTCCAGAAAGCAATCGGGCGTACACAAATTCAGACACTATTAGACAGCTTTCTGGACACCCCACATGCTCACAGTAAAGAAGGCATAGACAATGCAGTTGGAAAAATTAACCACATCTTTATGACTATAGCTCATAAATCACAATTGAAAAAATCCAGCCACAAACCCCAAAAACATAAAGAGAACAATTGGTTTGATAGAGAATGTCAAGAAAAAAGAAAAGAACTTAGAAAATTATCCAATCAGAAACACAGAGACCCAAGCAATACAGACGTTCGCCTTCTTTACTGTGACATGCTCAAACAATACAAACGTACACTTAAGATCAAAAAGGCTCAATACACACTCAAACAACTGACAATAATTGAGGAGTCCATAAACAAACAAATTCTGGGAAAATTGGAAAAACCTAAACAAAACCAAACCCAACCAACCAGTTATACAAGATGGAGACATTTGGATCAATCACTTCAAAAACCTATACAGCAACATCCCTATCAAATCAGATTCGGAGCAAACTCAAATTACAGAAAACTTAAACAAATTAGAATTGGCCATCAAAGACTCCCAGAACCCTTTAGATCTATTTATCACTGAAAAACAAGTGGAAGAAAAATTAAACAACCTTAAGCCAAAGAAATCATGTGGAATTGACGGCATCCTAAACGAGATGTTGAAACACAGCAGTAAAAAAATCAGATTGGCTATTCTAAAATTATTCAACTTGATCCTGAGTGTAGGTTACTTCCCAGACGTCTGGAATCGTGGTCTCATAACACCTATTTTTAAAAATGGAAATAAATCTGACCCTGATAATTACAGAGGCATTTGTGTGAACAGTAACCTGGGGAAGGTTTTCTGTAGCATTATTAATTCGAGACTCATAGACTTCCTTATGAAACACAATGTCCTGAGCAAAAGTCAAATTGGATTCATACCAAATCACCGCACATCAGATCATATTTACACCCTACACACCCTAGTAGACAAATATATCAACCAAAACAAAACCAAAATATTTGCTTGTTTCATTGATTTCAAAAAAGCATTCGACTCAATTTGGCACATTGGATTACTTTACAAACTTCTTCAAAGCGGTGTAGGGGGTAAAGCATATGACATAATAAAATCAATGTACACAAACAACATGTGCGGCATCAAGATTGGACACAAGCGAACAGTTTTTATTACTCAGGAGCGGGGAGTGAGACAAGGCTGCTGTCTATCACCTGCACTGTTTAACATTTACATAAATGAGCTGGCCTCCATTCTGGAACGGTCCACAGTGCCTGGTCTCACTCTCCACAACACCGAGATCAAATTCCTGCTTTACGCAGATGATTTAATCTTGTTAAGTCCCACAAAAGAAGGACTTCAACAGAGTCTAGACCTACTCGACCGTTACTGTCAGACCTGGGCCCTGGCTGTTAACATTAAGAAAACAAAAACCATGATATTCCAGAAAAGACCCAGATGTCTGGGAAACACATTGCACTTCACAATAGGAACACATAAAATAGAAAACTGTTTAGAATATAATTATTTAGGCCTGAAAGTAAGTCCCACTGGAAGTTTCAATCCAGCAGTCAATGAACTGAGAGAGAAAGCACGCAGGGCTTTTTATGCAATCAAAAGACAAATTTACATTCAGATTCCAATTCTAATTTGGCTCAAATTACTTCAAGCAATTATTGAACCCATCTTGCTCTATGGAAGTGAAGTGTGGGGCCCACAAACAAACCAACTTTTTGACCAATGGGAAAAAAATTCAATTGAAATTGCAAACACCGAATTTTGCAAAAGCATTCTGCAGGTACACAGGACAACCACTAACAACGCCTGCAGAGCTGAATTAGGTCAGTATCCACTTCTATTAAAAATCCAAAAACGATCAATTAAATATTGGCTACATCTAAAACAAAGTGACCCCCACTCCTTCCAGTACAAAGCCCTGCAAAGCCAAGAGATGAACAGGAGTCCCCTCACTCAGCTGGTCCTGAGGCTCTGTCCACAGACAGGTTCCCCCTCTGCTCTGCCTCAGGACCAGTCGGAGAATATATCAATTAGACTCAACCAAATTATAAAACATCAGAAACAAACCTACCTCACCCATTGGAACACTAAAACACACACACAGAGCAAAATGCAGTGTTATCTGGCCCTAAATAGACAGTACACTGTGGCCCCCTACCTGACCACAGTGACTGATGTTAGACATAGAGTGTTGCTAACAAAGTACAGACTGAGCGCTCACTGCCTGGCCATAGAAACAGGCCGCCATAAGAAGTCATGGCTGCCCCAAGAGGAGCGGCTGTGCCAGCAGTGTGAAGAAGCTGCTGTAGAGACCGAGCAGCACTTCCTCCTACACTGCCCCAAATTCAAAAATATCCGCGAAATATACTTTAGCAAATTCGGCCAAAAACACCCTCATTTTATAAACTCCCATGTAGACCAACTACAAATATTAATGGGAGAGAGAAAAGAGAGCTCCGTCCTCGCAGCACAATTTATTTCAGCTTGCCACAACATGAGAGGATGACATTCTACACCAGGCCTCACTGTTTGATTGATTAATGATTATTAGTGACCTATAATGCGTTTTATGTAGCTTTTCATTAATTTTAAGTTTTTTTTTTAATTTTTTTTATTTTTTTATTTTATTTTTATTTTTTTTTGAAATATTATTATTATTATTTTTTTTTATTATTATTATTATTTTTTTTTATATATATATATATATATTTTTTTTACATATGTACATATGTATATCTGTATGTTATGTTATATTGTTACAGGTTGATATATGTACATATTGTTCTGACGTTCCATATTGTTATTATCGTAATATTTGTAATGCTTTGGCAACACTGTTTGGACTACCAATAGTCATGCCAATAAAGCTTTTTTGAATTTTGAATTTGAATTTGAGAGAGAGAGGGGGAGAGAGAGAGAGACACCGAGAGAGAGAGAGAGAGAGAGAGACAGCGAGAGAGAGAGAAGGGGAGAGAGAGAGAGACACCGAGAAAGAGAGAGGGAGAGAGAGAGAGAGACACCGAGAGAGAGAGAGACACCGAGAGAGTGAGAGACCGAGAGAGAGAGACACAGAGAGGGGGAGAGACAGAGAGACACCGAGAGAGAGAGGGAGAGAGAAAGAGAGACACCAAGAGAGGGAGAGAGAGACACCGAGAGAGAGAGAGAGAGACACCGAGAGAGAGAGAGGGACAGACAGACAGGCAGACAGACAGAGAGACAGACAGAGAGAGAGAGAGAGAGGCAGAGAGAGAGAAAGACAGACAGACAGACAGACAGACAGACAGACAGACGTTGGGTGAATGGATTTGTCAGATGTGTCAGCCTGAGACAGAGAGGTGAATAACCCTTACTTGGTCTTGGAGGTGGACAGTTTGGCGTTGCTGTAGCCCACCAATCCGGCCACGCCACTGGAGCCCTGGGGACCACCACACACCACAGTCAGCTCATCACACAGCCTGCCCAGCTCCCCAACATGTCTCCCTGTTATGTATCCAATACTGGTTTCTGATTCACAAATATAATAAGGAGCCCATGCTTTAAGGGGATCAGATATCAATACAGCATCTTCTGTTTGCAAACAAGCTCCTTTATTCGACATAAGGGAGCGCTCCTCAGTGTGAGTCGGTTTTGGGGCTGGCTTGGCGTCTATGGAGTCACTAGGGGGCTGCATGTTATCCCAGTACCGGGACCTGTGTGAATAGTTTTGCTGTGTGGTTACCTTGAGGACCACACAACCAAAGAACATCAAATAGGATTAATTTGACATGTAAAACGTTTGCGCCTTGCTAAATGCAAGTGCACCGCTGAAGGTACATGTGGCTGAAGGAGGATCCTGAACCGAAGCGTTATCCCTGACAGTCACTGACAACGAGAACAAAAAGCGAAGACAAGGAAAATAAATATGTATTTTCTAAGGAAAGGATTAGTCAAAGCAACAATCAAAACATGTAACAAAACGGTTATTCTTCCATCAGAAGTCCCGGCGTCTCTCTCGCCAGTAACGCTTAGTTGGAGCATCCCGTTCCACGGAGAAGGGACGAAGTTGGACATCAACCCGAGCCCGTTTACCTGGGTCGGGACGACGCCATGTTCTCGGTAGTTCGCCAAAAGAGCGGGTAAGCACTGCGGCCGCTGGTCCTTCAGGACGGACTCCAGACACTCCGTCAGTCGCATGTTAGTCGGAACGTGTAGCCAGGCCGACGTCGCCATGTTGCTATCCACAGCTTTTCTTCCTCGTTCCTCTAGCTGCGGCTAAGGGAGGCACCACCTGACCGGTCCTGCCCCCTGCTGGAAGAGGTGGCGCTGTCCTTTATCCTGACGTAACAAGAAGGCGACATTCCGCACTGGTCGGTGGTTGTAGTACGCATGCGCTTCTTCCCCTCCCGTTGAAGGAGTATTATTGTTCATCTTGTTGGCGTTTGAAGACCGTAACGCCTTGGGTTCCTTGCCTTTTCAATATGCTGTTGTGATTCTATGATGCGATCAGCCGCCAGAAAGGTCTTTGGTAAAAAAGAGAATTAAGAAGAACGTCAAATAGTAAAGTGATATAAGCAGCGATGGCCAACGAGCGTCTCCGCGCCCTGGAGGAGGTGGAGAAGGAGGTCGGGGTGGTCCTGCAGTGCGCAGGTAGGAACAGACCTAGGATCCTCAGGCCCAGGACAGACCCTGTAGTAGGACCACACCAGACCCTGGACCTCTAGTAGCGATGAGTGCAGACTACCGCCGGGCTTCGTGTGTTTTGCCCCAGAGAATGAGTCCGGTGTCTCTCAGCTGATGGTCGCGGTGTCAAAGGAGATGTTATGATCCACTGGTAGGACAGAAGACCCATAGGAGAACCATCGTGTTTTAACTCATGGTTTGTCAAAGCAGAACGATATTAAAAGGTTGATATTGAAGAGGTTAGGGTTACGGTCTGTGAAGAGCCAGCGTTAAGACTGGAGCGGTGTTTAACTCCTTCATGTCCTCCAGGTAACGTCCTGCTGGAGCTCTCCAAAGACAAGCACAACGCCAGCTTCCTGGACCGACAGCTCGCCCAGTTCCTGAGCTCAGTGAACCGCATCGAGAGCGAGCTGAGCGGCCAGATCCGCTACCTCACACAGGTAGGAGCTGTCCGGTCCACGGGGGGGGGGGGGGGGGGGGGGGGGGGTCTGCTCCACCTGTAACCCTCTCTGTTGACCTCAGGTGGCGACGGGCCAGCCTCACGAGGGCTCCACCTACTCGGCCCGGAAGGACTGCCAGATGGCGTTGAACCGGGCGGAGTACGCCAAGGTGAAGCTGGGCGAGCTGGGGCGGACCTGCGAGCTGATCCTTGACCAGCCGCTGTAGGCCCGCCCCCAGGACGTCCTGCGAGCTGGTAGGACCAGCCGCTGTAGGCCCGCCCCCAGGACGTCCTGCGAGCTGGTAGGACCAGCCGCTGTAGGCCCGCCCCCAGGGCGTCCTGCGAGCTGGTAGGACCAGCCGCTGTAGCCCCGCCCCCAGGGCGTCCTGCAAGCTGGTAGGACCAGCCGCTGTAGGCCCGCCCCCAGGACATCCTGCGAGCTGGTAGGACCAGCCGCTGTAGGCCCGCCCCCAGGACGTTCTGCGAGCTGGTAGGACCAGCCGCTGTAGAACCGCCCCCAGGACGTCCTGGCAGCTGAAGACATCATGTCCCCTTGTTGCTTTTATCTTATTGCTTTCATTTGTTCATTTTGCATTTTACGTCGTATTTTTGTATGAACTGTCAGAATGTTTATGGGTTACAATGGAAAGGAGACAAACCGCCTTTAATTAAAAGATCAAGCATCACACATTTGTTGACGTCAATCTCTGAATTTGCCGACCTCCCTTGCAGTGACGCTAGCGGCTTCTCTCCGGGTTAATGACGTCATGATAGTTCCAACTCTCACCACTTTTATTTACCGTCCAGATCTTTTTCGTTACTAGAGTAGGCTTCTAGTAATGCCATTAATTAGTTGTGGTCCAGTAGTCCAAAAAACATCCAGGTTATGTAAAGTTATGTTTTATTATTATAACCTTAAGCATGTGCTTTGAGTGTAATCGTTCTCCTAGCACAAAGTAACAGGGCCGAATTCTAGTTTACTCCCAGAGATATCATTTAGAAGTATTCAGTTAACAAACACACGAAACCTAACACACACACACACACACACAATATCCCACTAGCAATTTTAAGAAACAATTGAAATTGTCCTTACAATTAAAAACAAAAAAATATATACGTTGGAATACATTTTACAATAACACACTTCACTATAAACATTTGTTGTTGAACATCTGTTGTAACACCTCCACTGGTTAAATTCAAGAACGGATGCTACTTGATGTTTTGGGAAAACACTGCGAGGAGCGAGGAACACATTAAGATATGCTAATTAGTGCTAATTAGTGGAGTTGATTCAGGCCTGAATCCGTTTGGACGAACAACCACAAGGCCAATAGTTGGTGGTTGATCTCAACCTTCGGCTCGTGCTTCCCCAACCCTGGGGACTCAATTGGAAAAATCTTTTCCAGAAAAGACTTACCAGTAACAACAATCCTTTAGTGTATAAATTACCATAAACCAAGAGAAAGAAAGAAAAATAAGCTCCTATTCATCATCGTCATCGTCATCTTCATCATCATCCTCGTCTTCATCCTCGTCATCATCGTTATTCATCATGGTGTGTTGTTGCTGTTGTGTTTGTTGTTGTTGTACCAGGCTGGCTCCTCCCCCCACCTTTCCCTTAGACTTGTAGTCGGCAACGTCCTGCAAGTCAAGCAACACCAACTTAACACCTCAGAGTAGAGACAAGCAGCCCCACGTTTACACTTAAGGGTAGAGACAAGCAGCCTCATGTTTACAACTAAGAGTAGAGACAAGCAGCCCCATGTTTACACTTAAGGGTAAACACAAGCAGCCCCACGTTTACAACTAAGGGTAGAGACAAGCAGCCCCATGTTTACACTTAAGGGTAAACACAAGCAGCCCCACGTTTACACTTAAGGGCAGAGACAAGCAGCCCCATGTTTACAACTAAGAGTAGAGACAAGCAGCCCCACGTTTACACTTAAGGGTAAACACAAGCAGCCCCATGTTTACAGTTAAGGGTAGACACAAGCAGCCCCACGTTTACACTTAAGCGTAGAGACAAGCAGCCCCACGTTTACAACTAAGAGTAGAGACAAGCAGCCCCACGTTTACCCTTAAGGGTAGAGACAAGCAGCCCCACCTTTACAACTAAGAGTAGAGACAAGCAGCCCCACTTTACAACTAAGAGTAGAGACAAGCAGCCCCACGTTTACACTTAAGGGTAGAGACAAGCAGCCCCACGTTTACACTTAAGGGTAGACACAAGCAGCCCCATGTTTACAACTAAGAGTAGAGACAAGCAGCCCCACGTTTACACTTAAGGGTAGACACAAGCAGCCCCACGTTTACACTTAAGGGTAGAGACAAGCAACCCCACGTTTACAACTAAGAGTAGAGACAAGCAGCCCAATGTTTATGCCTCAGAGTAGACACAAGCAGCCCCACGTTTACACTTAAGGGTAGAGACAAGCAGCCCAATGTTCATGCCTCAGAGTAGAGACAAGCAGCCCCACGTTTACCCTTAAAGGGTAATTCCGGTGTAAGATGGATTTGGGATATGTTTTGTATGATAACGAGTTGAAACGTTCGTTTTGGAGCACAAAAAACGTATATAGACGCTTTCATCAGTTGGCTGTTTATAGCCGATTCTATCAAAACACTATAAACTTAGAACGATGGGGGCACTGGTTAAGGTAAAAACTAAATCGCTATTTTAAACCACTTAAAAGGCTAAAAGTAGCCCGACACGTCTTTGGTAGTATAATAAGGGTCTTAACATATAAAACGAGGCATTGAGAACTTTGTAAGTGTACAGATTGTTTATTAAAAAGGAAATGTTATACACCCGTCGACGCCATTTTGTTTTTAAGACTCGATAGGTAGATTGACGAACACAGAGATTGTGACATCCGTCAGCAACATGCAAGCTCTGTGTTCGCCAATCTACTTATCGAGTCTTAAAAACAAAATGGCGTCGACGGGTGATCTACTGACGGTATTGTGTGTATAAAATGTAATTTTTAATAAAGAATCTGTACACTTACAAAGTTCTCAATGCCTCGTTTTATATGTTAAGACCCTTATTATACTACCAAAGAAGTGTCGGGCTACTTTTAGCCTTTTAAGTGGTTTAAAATAGCGATTAAGTTTTTACCATAACAAATGCCCCCATCGTTCCAAGTTTAGACCGTTTGATAGAATCGGCTAAAAACAGCCAACTGAAGAAAGCGTCTATATACAGTTTTTGTGCTCCAAAACGAGCGTTTCAACTCATTATCATACAAAACATATCCAAAATCCATTTTACACCGGAATTACCCTTTAAGGGTAGAGACAAGCAGCCCCACATTTACCCTTAAGGGTAGAGACAAGCAGCCCCACGTTTACACTTAAAGGACAAATCCGGTGTAAAATGGATCTGGGATATGTTAAGTAGGATAAAGAGTTGGAATGTTAGTTTGGGAGCAAAAAAGCGCGTATAGACGCATTCTCAAGTTGGCTGTTTTTAGCCGATTAGACCAAAACTCTATAAACTTGGAACCATGGGGGCATGTGTAATGGTCAAAACTAAATCGTTATTTTAAACCACTTAAAAGGCTAGAAGTAGCCCGAATCTTCTTTGGTAGTATAATAAGGGTCTTAACATATAAAACAAGGCATTGATAACTTTGTAAGTGTACAGATTGTTTATTAAAAAGGACATTTTATACACACAATACCATCAGTAGTTCACCCGTCGACACCATCTTGTTTTTAAGACTCGGTAAGTAGATTGCAAACACAGAGCTTGCGTGTTGTTCACGGATGTCACAAGCTCTGTGTTCGTCGACAGGTGAACTACTGATGGTATTGTGTGTATAAAATGTCCTTTTTAATAAACAATCTGTACACTTACAAAGTTATCAATGCCTCGTTTTATATGTTAAGACCCTTATTATACTACCAAAGAAGAGTTGGGCCTTTTAAGTGGTTTAAAATAACGATTTAGTTTTTATAACACATGCTCCCATCGTTCCAAGTATATAGAGTTTTGGTAGAAACTGCCAAAAACAGCCAACTTGAGAATGCGTCTATACGCGCTTCTTTGCTCCCAAACGAACATTCCAACTCGTTATCATACTAAACATATCCCAGATCCATTTAAAACCGGATTTGTCCTTTAAGGGTAGAGACAAGCAGCCCTACGTTTACACCTCAGAGTAGAGAAGGTGGTTTCAGCGAGCTAGCATACCTTCTGGTACTTGTCCTTGAGCTTGTTGGCCTTCTGCAGGTAGGGCTGCTTGTTGGCATCTGTCAGGTTGTTCCACTGCTCCCCGAGCTTCTTAGCCACGTCTCCAATGCCCAGAGTGGGGTGTACCGCCTTGATCTTTGGCCGGTGGTCCGCACAGAAGATGAAGAAGCCAGAGCTAAAAGAGGAGGAGGGTGAGGGGAGGCAGATGGTCCAGAATGAACACTAACCCTAACCCAGTGAGTTAGTACTAACCCTAACCCAATAAGTTAGCGCTAACCCTAACCCAATGAGTTAGTGCTAACCCTAACCCAATGAGTTAGTGCTAACCCTAACCCAGTGAGTTAGTAATAACCCTAACCCAATAAGTTAGTGCTAACCCTAACCCAATGAGTTAGTGCTAACCCTAACACGATGAGTTGGTGCTAACCCTAACCCTATGTGTTAGTACTAACCCTAACCCAATAAGTTAGCGCTAACCCTAACCCAATGAGTTAGTGCTAACCCTAACCCAATGAGTTAGTGCTAACCCTAACCCAATGAGTTAGTGCTAACCCTAACCCAATGGGTTAGCGCTAACCCTAACCCAAAGAGTTAGCGCTAACCCTAACCCAATGAGGTAGCGCTAACCCTAACCCAAAGAGTTAGCGCTAACCCTAACCCGATGGGTTAGCGCTAACCCTAACCCGATGGGTTAGCGCTAACCCTAACCCTAACCCGATGGGTTAGCGCCAACCCATTTCATAGGTTTCAAACAGACATAATTCGATGTTATTTCACACTTCCTTACGGGGGTCTCTTGGGGGCATTGGGGTCTTTCTTCTGCCCCTTCTTCCTGCCAGGAGCAAAATGCTGCATCTCATTGTCGAAGCGGACCTTGTCCTGCTTGGCCAGGTCCTCAAACTTCCCCTTTTCTTTACTGGAGATGGTCTAGGGAGGGCAGAACGCAGCGATCACCATACAGAACACAGTCTAACAGGTGTTCCACCTATGACTCAAGAACACCAGACATCTGGCCGGTTCTTAGGCCCTGGTTCTCACCTTCCACCGCTCTGAACACTTCTTAGAGAACATGGTGAAGTTCACAGGAACCTCTGGGCTCTTCTTCTCGTGCTCCTGGCGGCAGGTCTTGATGAAGTACGCGTAGGCGGACATTTTGCCCTTGGGCTTCCTGGGGTCCCCCTGCACACGGGGAGTCATGTTTAGAGAGACCCCGACAACACAGCCAGAGGTTTAGAGACCCTGCGACACAGCTCAGAGGTTTAGGGACCCCGACAACACAGTTCAGAGGTTTAGGGACCCCGAAAACACAGTTCAGAGGTTTAAGGACCCCGACAACACAGTTCAGAGGTTTAGAGACCCCGACAACACAGTTCAGAGGTTTAGGGACCCCGACAACGGTTCAGAGGTTTAGGGACCCCGACAACGGTTCAGAGGTCAGACGCTGTGTCTTCACCGCCCGCCTCAACACGCGTCGCCACGAGGAGCCGATCTCCTTCAGAGGGGCAGCAGGTGGTCTCGAGTGCTCGTCTCGTGGATCACAAGCGGCCTCAGCCCCCAGTTTCGACCCACCTTGGCCATGCTGAAGGCTGGGATGCGCTGGATACGAAGTCAGTGGTCCAGTCCTGCAACAGAGGGAGGGTTAGTGGGACACATCTTCCCACTTAAATAATAATAATAATTATAATGGATTGTATAGCTTTTCTAGACACTCAAAGAAAATAAGATCCATATATTCTACCTTATTTATAAAATTTAAACAGACGATAAAAATAGAATAAAATAAATATAAAACGGTAACTGCTTTATGCACATGCTCAAACATCGACATATTTTTTATTTGAAAGAACATTCAACTTTTTATTGATATAATTTATAATATCAGAAATATGGTTTTAACAAACACATTTCTTTGGTTAATAAAACAAAAAAATAACATTTATTGAAATCAGTCATAATATTTATATACATATCCTTTATTAGTTGAAAAAGATCCTTGTTTAATCTTAGTATTTGACCCAGTATTTATCAATATTATAGTATTTATTAGTATTTCAGTATCAGTTATAGTAAGCCTATTTAGTATTGAAGATGAACCCTCCACCACCGGAATAATTCATTGTTAATCTTAGTATTTGACCCAGTATTATAGTATTTATTAGTTTTATAGTATTTATCAGTATTACAGTATTAAAGTATTATTATTATTATTATTATTATTATTATTAATAATATTAATATTATTATATAGTAGGCTATTATTTAATGTTGAAGATGACCCACCACCACCAGAATTATTCATCTTCCATTTTGAGGACCGCGGGTCTGATGTGAGAAACTAACGTTTATTTTCCTCCATCTTGACGTCTACCACATCGTTTTCATGTGAGCTTGTTGTTTTTCTGCGTTTTCCCACCGTCGGCCCACCATTAGCACTGGTATACTGGTAACGGTGGGAGAGCGCTGGGAGCGCTGGTAAAATGGCTTCTGAGAAGAGAGCAGCTGCTGGTTCAACAAAGCCGTACCGCCCCTCCTGCTCTACCCTGACAAAGCCCTCCGACGGCCCGGGAGGACCGACAGCCCTCAGCCTGACCCTAACTGAGGGGAGGGCCGGGTAAACCGTGAGGACGGCTCTGCCTCATGAGCGGGGTTATGTATTTAATATTATTTAACGTTTTAAAGTTGTCCTCTCGTTCTTTTACTGCTAACAAAGAAGATCAGCAGCCATTTGTAACGACGAGGACAAAGTTACAAAACACGGAATGAACTTGCAGAGAACATATTCACGGGTCCTGTCATGAGGAGATAGGTGGATCGGGGAGAAACTGAAGCCCCGCCAGCCCCCCGGGCGGAGCGGCCAGCAGAGCCGGGTTCAGACCGCCAGCCCCCCGGGCGGAGCGGCCAGCAGAGCCGGGTTCAGACCGCCAGCCCCCCGGGCGGAGCGACCAGCAGAGCCGGGTTCAGACCGCCAGCCCCCCGGGCGGAGCGGCCAGCAGAGCCGTGATCAGACCGCCAGCCCCCCGGGCGGAGCGGCCAGCAGAGCCGGGTTCAGACCGCCAGCCCCCCGGGCGGAGCGGCCAGCAGAGCCGTGATCAGACGAGACCGCCAGCCATTTTACCGTTGCGCGGACCTCGTATCAGATCTCCCTCCGCGGCTCTAACCTCATTATTCTAACATCATATTCTAGGCCCTCCGATCCTCTCTTACTAAACAGACCACCGCCACGGTGGAAATATAAATGAAGTCCGTGTAAAACCCCATCGATGAGCTCAGTCGTCATGGCTCCACCGGCCGTAAGATTAACATTTATAATGTTAATAACATTAACAACAATAACCAACGATGAGCTCGTTTGTTTTATTTTTTCACAGTTTTACCTTAAGTATTACAGGATATAGGCTATGTATGTATGTATGCATGTATGTATAGTATTCTTTGTACCTATATTTAGCGTCACAACATGACGATGTGAATTAAATGTCTCCCTTATATAAAGGGGAAATGTATGTCTTCATGAGAAAAAATATTCAATACGTAATTAACCCACTGAAGCATAAATCAACTCTTAAAATGTTAAACAGTTAAAATGATAAATAAAGATTTAAAATAGGCCCTGTTTCTAGAACAAACTATAACGCACATATCGAAGTGGACCAATCCCTAATCTGTCCATCAATAAGGTGGTGTTCTAAGAGGACATGGATGCTCCGGGCTCACCTGGTCTAGTCCGGGTCCTGCGCGCTCCTCGGTGTTCTGCCGCGCTCTCCTCTCGCCCACAAACCCGTCCGCGCAGCCATCGCGCTAGCTCACGAGACCAGCCGAAAAACGCGAGAACAGCCTGAAGACACGAGACTAGCCTGATTGGATGAGAGCCGCCTGATAACGCGAGACCAGCCTGATGACACGAGACCAGCCTGGTTGGATTAGAGCCGCAGCGGTTCAAAGCAGCCTCCACTCGAGCCCATTGGTCGCCCGCCTCTCTGACGCCGCAGCGTGCCTCGTGCATCACCTCGTGCAGACGTCCAGGTCCTGAGAAAACATCCCGCCAAGGTACCGTTAGCACCTTTAGCTCACACCTGCCCACCCCTTATGGAAAACAAGATTAAAACAATATACTCTAAATAATGTTATATACATATATTTAGTCCTATATATATATATTTATATATGTACTGTATATATCAACTAAAAACAGCAATGTCTTAAGCAAAATGCAAATCCTGACAAATAATTGCATCAACACACAAGCTGTGTGTGCACTTCAGAATATATTGGCAATACAGACATATATATAGATATATTTATGTATAAACATAAATATATACATATATATGTACACACATATATATAGGCCAGGGCTCTATTAACATGTGACTGCATACAAATGTGTCCAGAGATCTGGTGACTAATGTATGATAGTAAGCATTATTGGCCCTTAACACTAATATTCAGAAACAACACTGCCTCAAAAGGATATTGGCCTAAGCAACACCAGCAGAGGCATAGACTTTTCCCTGAACTTTTAAACGTTGCAAACATGCAAAAACATAATTATATATTTATGTGGCATTCAGTCCAATGCTTAAAATATATCTGTGGCATTCAGTAGGCCAATGCTGTGGTAAAGTGTATTAAGTATGACCAAGTGTTTCTTTCTGTTCAATAGATAGAACTTTATCAAATCCCTGTAGGAGAAATTTGTTAATGTTTGTCCCAATAAAACAATAATGGTAAAAAAATAAATACAAAACATGACGGTAACTCTCAAGTCAAACCGTCCAATCTGAAGGCTCTACTTAACCACTCCCCGTACTCACTTCCACCAATTCAAAGCGAACAGAGCTGAGTAGGGGAGGGCGTAGCCTAACTAGCTTGTGAACGACCCGGAGAAACGCATCGCAAATTCAACGTGAACATGTATGAGGCTTTAATAAAATCCCGGACGATTTTGAAATTCCGCCCGGTCGCATTTTTTTAAAAGTGTCTCAAAAAGAGGGCATGTCCGGGCAAAAGAGGACGTCTGATCACCCTACGTACGGGGAACCCATTTGATTCCTACCTGTTCCACTGTTAAATAGCGGCGCAAATTGGTGAGCGCTATCCTGGTCATTTCTCTGCGTGAGAAATACAAAGTGCGGCGTGTGAGCGCGTGCATGGGTTGAATTGCCAGTGTCTCACGCCGAATGCATGAGACTTGAGAGCCCTGATAGGCCTATATAGACATATATATAGACATATATATAGACATTTATGTATAGACACACACACACACATATATATATAGGGTTATCGGAACCAATTTTATCTCTGGGTCTTCCTGTTATAATAACATCTCTAGATAATAAGTCAGGAACAATGTCCTACCATCGTAAAGTATACCAAGTCACTCCCATAAGCTAGCTAGTTTAATGGATTGGTGTCTCTCCAAGCGGGCAGACCATAAAGTTAGCTATTAAAAAGTACCACTTTAAAGGGAGAAGAAGAAAGAATAAAATATTGGTCAATTTTATTGTCATTTGAAATAATTCTCATTGAATTACTATTATTTCGACCTCTGTGAAATGATAGCGGGCCTACCAATCACAGAGCTGCAGTGTCAGCAGCGTTCTGATGGCCAAGGGCTTATGGAAGCCTTCACCTTTCCAACACAAACTGAACAGGAATTTTTCATGTGAGTGAAACACTTTTAAATACTTTCCAAAGATTTATTGGTTGTTTATTCAAATCGAATACCAGTAATAACACAACAAAATGCTAGCTTCTGTTCAAACACACAGATAAATTTGGCACTATTTTAAGAAGCAGCTGATAGTATAATCACCGGTAGTATATTTGTGGCTCTCCGCTGTCTCCCAACAGAGTTTTTGTCAACATTTCTGTTACTTTTGAGAACCTTGGTAAATACAAGAGGTGGGCTGCTTCCAGGTAAAAACGATTTAACAGAGTGCTGGTTTTCTATTGGATGCGCCCCCTGGTTCTGACAACGCCCCTCACACACCTGCTCCTATGACACTTCATTTGGTTTGTTTTAACTAAACCTTTACGAATGTCACACCCGTTCGCATTAGCAGCTTGTCTTCCAACCGGGAAAAGTCTACTAGTGCAGACTTTACGTTTATTGTCGAGAGCCCCCAGAGCCCCGCCCCCATGGCCCCGCCCCCAGAGCCCCGCCCCCATGGCCCCGCCCCCAGAGCATGATTGGTGGAAACCAACATGAAGCGAAGGAAAATGAAACACCCTGTTGTCCCAGAGCTGGACTTTGCTCAGACTAAGATCATGACACAGACTACTCTACTGTAACACGTACATTATTACATCACTTTATCCCCTTCATAATGCACACCCCTTTCACTGAGAACTCAGAATCACTGATATCAGTTATAATTACTTAATAATCAGCCCTCCCCTATTTCTGACATAACAAGGGGTTCCTTAAGTTCCAGTGATCACAGTAGACTATTCAGACTATAGTATCTTACTATATGATGTGGTTATATATTCCGTGGTTGGATTTATATTCCGATGGACAATTTGAAAACGGCAAAAGTTGTCGTGGATCAAATCCAAAGTGATGGAGATCTGAAATACGTGTCGAGTTCTCCTCTTCCTGCTTATATATATATTCCGTTTTTATTTTATTGTTCACCTGCTTTGGCAATGCAAATGTATATGTATCATGCCAATATAGCTTTTTGAATTGAAAGGAAATAGACAGACAGACAGACAGACAGACAGACAGACACATAGCTAGATAGATAGATGGATAGCTATTGATGTATAGATAGATAGATCGTTTTATACTTATATTATACAATATACAGACCTTTTTACCTGACCATTTTATTTTACTGTTCACCTGCTTTGGAATTGCAAATGTAGATTTCTCATGCCAATAAAGCTTTTTTGAATTTAATTCAATTGACAGTTTTTTGCTACATTTCTCAGATCAGAATTGAAATTCTCCAAACTACTTGTTCAATCTTCACATCATTGTTTCAATTGTGCACATCAAAAAAGCTTTTTCTCATTTCTTGAACGAGTTGCAAATGCTTTGGTACATCCACGCAAATGATTATGTACAATTCTCTGCTCTCCCACATTATCAATTGCTTATGTCATGTTCATCAAAATGTATTATAATGGTTCTCTGTCAAATAGTCCTACCCCCACAACTTTTTAGGCATTAGTTCATTGCATGAGTCTTTACATGGAAAATGGTTGAACAAGTTGTCATAATATGTCAAGCATATTTCTATACATTTCCATTAGACTTTTTTTCTAAATCTGTCCTGAATTTGTAAATTGCTCCCAGGTGAATCTTGACTTTCTCTAACGAAGGGAAATGTGTGAAGCGCTAGATCAACCAACGATCAACCAGTTTACTGAAATAGCTCAAAGGTGCATCTCATGAACCATCAACTGGCAAGTATATGTATAACTGGAGCACAACACAATGTTACATTGTCTGACAATGGAAGGACAAGGAATTGGACGGGGTCAACAGCCACAGAGAAGAAGAAGAGGAAGAGGAGTGAGGCTGTGTGAGATGAGAATTTCTGGCCCAACAGACAGGAACGTCAGGAGGTGTAGGAAGACTGCACTGTAATTCCTACAGCACTGCATGTACAGTTTTCCCTAAGGAGATTGTCCTATGTTCACATTTCTACTTTTGTATTTTTCTTTTTTTCTTTGTGCTATGAAGTGCTGTCTTTTCCTTTCTGTATCGCAATGAGCGTAAATGTGAATCTTGTCCAATCTCTTGCAATCAAATGTAATTGAATTGAATGGAAATATATATATATATATATATATATATATATATATATATATATATATATATATATATATATATATATATATATATATATATTATGCTGGGTCAGGAAGCGGACAGAACCATTTATAGGAACTGGTTTTACCCTTGAAAAACTTTCTAGTTCAGCTATTTGATGCTGGAGTTATTAAATGCAGCATAAAGGTTGTTTATTGCAGCTTCAAACCCCAGCTAAAGCCTTAACCCTAACCCTAACTCAGCTAAACCCCAGATAAACCCCTGACCCTAACCCTAACCCAGCTAAACCCCTGACCCTAACCCTAACCCAGCTAAACCCCTAACCCTAACCCTAACCCCGACCAGGAGTTCAGTGAATCAAACCCAGACCAGGAGGAGTTCAGTGAACCAAACTAAGATTCCATTTTCTAAAAACGACCTCTGTTTCAGTTTTAGTAGCAGCTTATGTGTGTGTGTGTGTGTGTGTGTGTGTGTGTGTGTGTGTGTGTGTGAGTGAGAGTGAGAGAGAGAGAGAGAGAGAGAGAGAGAGAGAGAGAGAGAGAGAGGGAGGGCGAGAGGGGGAGAGGGAGAGAGTGGTTGGATGCTGCATCCCACTCATACTCAGATGTTATTACATGACGAAGATCCGTCAGCAGAGTTGTGTTCATAGGGAAGACGTCACCATCGCGACATCACAGTTATCGCGACATCATCGCTCCATCCTATTATTATTATTGTGATCCGTCGGAGGAAACTGTCCCGCACTCCGCTGCAGTCCGGACGTCACGTCCGTCCGTCCATCGCGGTCTGCAGCAGAAGACCTCGTGCGCTCTCTTCCCGTGTTCAACACACGCACGAGCGTTCCGCGGTCCGCCGCCCGGTGAGCCTGTGTACCGGGGGGATGGAGACCGAGCGGACGCACTAGAGGACGGGGGGGGGGGTGGGGGGTGGGGGGGGGGGGGGGGGGGGGGCATGCTTTTTTGCCGCAGGCCACGCAAGCATCATCGTGAAACCGGACACCGACTTGCGGCGGATGGGCTGACGGGGCCGGTCCCGCCCGGGAGAGGAACCCGCCGGTCCCGGTCCCGGTCCCGGGACTGAGGAGCAGGAGAGGACGATGACGACGGACGAGGAGACGACGGCCGCGGAACAGCCCATCCTGGAGGACGGGACCGGAAGAGAGCAGGTGTGTGTGTGTGTGTGTGTGCGTGCGTGAAAATAAGCTCTGTTGAAGTTGCGCAAAATGCATCTCCACTGCGCTCCTCTCACCCGCGACACACGACATGTCGTGTGTCGCGGCGGAGTTACGGTGACCGTGAGCCCCTCCGGGTCCCGGGACCGGGGCTCCGTGAAGGACACGCGGCGGGACCTTGGGAGATTTTAGTGGAGTAGTGTAGATATGATGGTGTGTCGGTGCACGTTATTATGGTGGAGTGTGTGACCATCCCGTGTTTCCATCATCACGTCATACCCTACCGTGTCCTCTGCAACAACAAAAAAACGCGAGCCTCGCGAGCCGCGTCTGATGGCGCAAAGCTCAGAGCGCGAGGAGAGATCGTTAAAGATCCTCAAGCCGGTTCGTCTCAAGGCTCAGGTCAAATCCAGATGTGCTCCATGTTTACTTATCTTAACTTATTTTAATAACATTTGGTCCTTCTTTGCTCTTAGTTCGGCCCCCTAGTGTGGACTAATATCAGACTCACCTTGTGCACTACAAGGTGAGATAGCATTTAAGATGGTCTAAATGTGTGTGTGTGTGTGTGTGTGTGTGTGTGTGTGTGTGTGTGTGTGTGTGTGTGTGTGCATACATTGTTGTCTCATCGCTAGACTTTTGGTGTCTTATCCTCCACCTGCAGTCGTCTCACACAAACAGCCTCACACACACACATAGCCTCACACAGCCTCACACACACAGCCTCACACACACAGCCTCACACACATAGCCTCACACCGCCTCACACACACACACATACACACAGCCTCACACACAGCCTCACACAGCCTCAAACACACACACAGCCTCACACACACATAGCCTAACAAAGCCTCACACACACACAGCCTCACACACACAGCCTCACACACATAGCCTCACACAGCCTCACACACACATAGCCTAACAAAGCCTCACACACACACACACACACACACACACAGCCTCTTACAGCCTCAAACACACACACAGCCTCACACACAGCCTCACACACACACACAGCCTCACACACACAGCCTCACACACATAGCCTCACACAGCCTCACACACACATAGCCTACCAAAGCCTCACACACATAGCCTCACACAGCCTCACACACACATAGCCTAACAAAGCCTCACACACATAGCCTCACACAGCCTCACACACACACACAGCCTCACACAGACAGCCTCAAACATCTATCTATACTGTATCTCTATATATACTATAGATATAACATTACTATTGTATCTCTACATAGAAATACAGAGCATTGTATATCTATTATATAGAGATATCTAGTATATAGAGATATCTTTACCTATAGATATACTTGTGTATCATATATATATATATATATATATATATAGTATCTCTCTATAAAGATACACTATAGAGAGATATTATATAGAGCAGTACCCCTGGAGGAGATACAAAGTAGTGCAGGTGTTCCAGGAACAAACAGGTTATGAACCATTACCACCACCTTATTATCAACCATCCTAAATGATTCATAATGTGACCAATCCCATGACATGTTGATGTGTTTAAACAACACGTTATTGTTCATATTACTCCTGCCTCACATGCTGGTGAATGGCTACTGCTTCTAGGGGTGCAGAGTTAAAGGTAGAGAGCCGCTGATGTCGAGGATCCATGTCTCTGGTGACGCTGACATGCTAAGACATGCTAAGACATGCTAACCCTTCTGTTGTTTAACCTCAAGGGGAAGACAAACTGAGTTGTCTGTTGTCCAAAGTTATCCTGCTAGCCTCCGCTAGCCCGCTAGCCTCCTCTAGCCCGCTAGCCTCCGCTAGCCCGCTAGCCTCCTCTAGCCTGCTAGCCTCCGCTAGCCCGCTAGCCTCCTCTAGCCTGCTAGCCTCCGCTAGCCCGCTAGCCTCCTCTAGCCTCCACTAGCCCCCTCTAACCCTAGCCTCCTCCAGTACTTCTTCCTGTAGAGTCGACCACGCCGACCAGCCGACCGATGGGCTCGTGGTCCGGGTCCCTGTTCTCTGTCCCATTGAGGCTGGAGGTCCGGGGGAGGGGGTTCCATCAGCGGCCTCAAGGGTGCTCCCGCTGCGCCTCGTTCCTCACAGCCTCCACCCAGAGACACAGAGGGCTAATGATAGCGGGGCTAGCTCCACCTAACCAGCAGGGGAGGAGCCCTTCAAACACGGAGCAATGATCCAATCAGAGTCCAGCTGGACTTCAACTGTAGCTCCTCCTCATGTTCCTTTATTTCACTGTTCTACAAACACAGAACCACAAAGCGCGTCCATTCTTGAGTAGAACGCACAGCTGCTACCGTAGTATGTTGAGGTGTTTCGGTTTCGATCTCTGAACCAATGAAACAAGGAGACGTCCCAGCTAGCCGCTAGCCTCCCAGTGCTGGACTCTCCAGCCTCACGTTGAGGAGGTTCTGCCTCACGTTGAGGAGGTTCTGCCTCACGTTGAGGAGGTTCTGCCTCACCTTGAGGAGGTTCTGCCTCACCTTGAGGAGGTTCTGCCTCACGTTGAGGAGGTTCTGCCTCACCTTGAGGAGGTTCTGCCTCACGTTGAGGAGGTTCTGCCTCACCTTGAGGAGGTTCTGCCTCACGTTGAGGAGGTTCTGCCTCACCTTGAGGAGGTTCTGCCTCACGTTGAGGAGGTTCTGCCTCACCTTGAGGAGGTTCTGCCTCACCTTGAGGAGGTTCTGCCTCACCTTGAGGAGGTTCTGCCTCACGTTGAGGAGGTTCTGCCTCACCTTGAGGAGGTTCTGCCTCACGTTGAGGAGGTTCTGCCTCACGTTGAGGAGGTTCTGCCTCACATTGAGGAGGTTCTGCCTCTCGGATCCTTTCCTCTGCTCGGCCCTGTCTCCCCAGTGATACACTCAGGGGTCCTGGACCAGGACCAACAGTCAGAGAGAGAGGAGACGAGCCCCCCCCCCCCCCCCCCCCCCCCCCCCAGTGCTGCAGTCTGTTGCCTCTCTGTGGTCCTGGTCCTGGACCAGGACTCTCTCTCAGGCGGCTCCCAGTCTCCACAGGAGGTTCATTTCAAGGGTGAGGTGGAATGCATCCTGGATAATTACGCCATCACTATGGGCCCTATCTCTCTGTCAGTCTGTCTCTCTCTCCCTCTCTCTCTCTCTCTCTCTCTCTCTCTCCCTTTCTCTTTGTCTCTGTCTCTGTCTCTCTCTCTCTCTCTCTTTCTCTCTCCCTCTCTCCGTCTCGCTGTCTCTCTGTCTCTCTCTCTCTCTCACTCTCTCTCTCCCCCTCCCTCTCTCTCTCTCTCTCTCTCTCTCTTTATCTCTCTCTCTCTCTCTCTTTTTCCCTGTCTCTGTCTCTCTCTCTCTCTCTCTCTCTCTCTCTCTCTCTCTCTCTCTGTCTCTCTCTCTCTCTCTCTCTTTCTCTCTCTCTTTCTCTCTCTCTCTCTGTTGCTCAACCTTCACTCTTCCTGTGCACCTAGGACCGGATCAATCCACTTAGGGCCTCTGAGTAGTGTGTAACACTTTAACAGCAGCCACAGCGTGTGTGTGTGTGTGTGTGTGTGTGTGGGGGGGGGGGGGGGGGGGGTTATGTGTTAAGAGAAATCATACTTTCAGTCGCTTGCTTCCTGAAACGTGGGAGAGAAAGAGACGGGGGTGAGAGACGGAGAGAGAGAGGATGGAGGGAGAGAGAGAGAGAGGATGGAGGGAGAGAGAGAGAGGATGGAGAGAGAGAGAGAGGATGGAGGGCGAGAGAGAGAGGATGGAGGGAGAGAGAGGATGGAGGGAGAGAGAGAGTGGATAGAGGGAGAGAGAGGATGGAGGGAGAGAGAGAGAGGATAGAGGGAGAGAGAGGATGGAGGGAGAGAGAGAGAGGATGGAGGGAGAGAGAGGATGGAGGGAGAGAGAGAGGATGGAGGGCGAGAGAGAGGATGGAGGGCGAGAGAGAGAGGATAGAGGGAGAGAGAGGATGGAGGGAGAGAGAGGATGGAGGGAGAGAGAGAGGATGGAGGGAGAGAGAGAGGATGGAGGGAGAGAGAGGATGGAGGGAGAGAGAGGATGGAGGGAGAGAGAGAGGATGGAGGGAGAGAGAGAGGATGGAGGGAGAGAGAGGATGGAGGGAGAGAGAGAGGATGGAGGGAGAGAGAGGATAGAGGGAGAGAGAGAGGATGGAGGGAGAGAGAGAGGATGGAGGGAGAGATAGGATGGAGGGAGAGAGAGAGGATGGAGGGCGAGAGAGAGAGGATAGAGGGAGAGAGAGGATGGAGGGAGAGAGAGGATGGAGGGAGAGAGAGAGAGGATGGAGGGAGAGAGAGGATGGAGGGAGAGAGAGAGGATGGAGGGAGAGAGAGGATAGAGGGAGAGAGAGTGGATGGAGGGAGAGAGAGAGGATGGAGGGAGAGATAGGATGGAGGGAGAGAGAGAGGATGGAGGGCGAGAGAGAGAGGATAGAGGGAGAGAGAGGATGGAGGGAGAGAGAGGATGGAGGGAGAGAGAGAGAGGATGGAGGGAGAGAGAGAGGATGGAGGGAGAGAGAGGATAGAGGGAGAGAGAGAGGATGGAGGGAGAGAGAGAGGAACATGCTGACTGTTTACCCTGGTCCAACAGACAAGGACACCGGTGTCATCCTGTCTTTCTTGGTGTTTTTTACAGACACACACACACACACACACACACACACACACACACACACACACAGACACACACACACATACACAAACAGAAACACACACACTCACACAGAAACACACACACATACACACACACACACACACACACACACCCTGACCCAGCTGTGGAGGCCTGGTGTGTGGATGTTGACAGAAGAGTCTGGAACATTCCTTCATCCTGAATAATTCACCTGCTGTTCCCCGTGGCCTTCTGCTCCAGCCTCATGCCTCCAGCCTCACGGCCTCCAGTCTCATCCCTCCAGCCTCCAGCCTCACGCCTCCAGCCTCACGGCCTCCAGCCTCATCCCTGCAGCCTCATGCCTCCAGCCTCATGCCTCCAGCCTCATGCCTCCAGCCTCATCCCTCCAGCCTCATCCCTCCAGCCTTATGCCTCCAGCCTCATGCCTCCAGCCTCACTGCCTCCAGCCTCATCCCTCCATCCTCATGCCTCCAGCCTCATGCCTCCAGCCTCCAGCCTCATGCCTCCAACCTCATACCTTCAGCCTCCAGCCTCATCCCTCCAGCCTCCAGCCTCATCCCTCCAGCCTCACGGCCTCCAGCCTCATGGCCTCCAGCCTCATCCCTGCAGCCTCACGGCCTCCAGCCTCACTGCCTCCAGCCTCACTGCCTCCAGCCTCATTCCTCACAGCCTCATGCCTCCAGCCTCATGCCGCCAGCCTCCAGCCTCATGCCTCCAGCCTCATGCCTCCAACCTCATACCTTCAGCCTCACAGGCCTCCAGCCTTACAGCCTCCAGCCTCATCCCTCCAGCCTCCAGCCTCATCCCTCCAGCTTCACGGCCTCCAGCCTCGTGCCTCCAGCCTCATGCCTCCAGCCTCATCCTTCCAGCCTCCAACCTCATGCCTCCAGCCTCATGCCTCCAGCCTCATGCCTCCAGCCTCATCCTTCCAGCCTCCAACCTCATGCCTCCAGCCTCATGCCTCCAGCCTCACAGCCTCATGCCTCCAGCCTCATGCCTCCAGCCTCACAGCCTCATGCCTCCAGCTTTGCAGCCTCCAGCATCACGGCCTCCAGCTCTCAGCCTCCAGCCTCAGGACAGTTGAAGGACAGTTGCTCAGAACTGATGTTTCTGTTGACCAGCTCAGTCCAGAAGGTTCTGTGAGCCCGCCGGGGAACTGTTCTGAGAGCTGTGAACATCAGAGCCAGGCTGGCTGGGACCCTGAGACACCAGGTTTAGAAACAGGCCTCGTGGTGGTTAGTTCCTCAGTGGCCAATCAGAACATCGATGGCCCTGGCTCGCCCAGCGGTTGGACCTCGTAAATGTCAATCAAACTGCTCAACATATCACTGCCTGTTCTGTCTGATGAGCAGAGCCGTTTAAAAACAGCATATCTCATCATTAATAACACGTTTAAATAACAGTTTCCTTAAATTTGAATGAATAATGAATAACACCAACTTTGAATTGTGGAACAAATATCCCGGTTTTCATCTGGTGACCAGGTCAGTCTGGTGGTCTGTGACTCTCAGACCACCTGGAGAAGGCGTGAGTCAGGAGGTGGTGGTGGTGGTGGTGGTGGAGGTGGTGGTGGAGGTGGAGTTGTTGGTGGAGGTGGAGGTGTTGGTGGAGGTGGTGTTGGTGGAGGTGTTGGAGGTGGAGGTGGAAGTGGAGGTGTTGGTGGAGGTGGAGGCGTTGGTGGAGGTGTTGGAGGTGGAGGTGGAGGTGGAGGTGGAGGTGGTGGAGGTGGTGTTGGTGGAGGTGGAGGTGGTGGAGGTGGAGGTGTTGGTGTTGGTGGAGGTCGTGTTGGTGGAGGTGGAGGTGGTGTTGGTGGAGGTGGAGGTGGAGGTGGTGTTGGTGTTGGTGGAGGTGGTGTTGGTGGAGGTGGAGGTGGAGGTGGTGGTGGTGGAGGTGGAGGTGGAGGTGGTGTTGGTGTTGGTGGAGGTGGTGTTGGTGTTGGTGGAGGTGGTGTTGGTGGAGGTGGAGGTGGAGGTGGTGTTGGTGTTGGTGGAGGTGGTGTTGGTGGAGGTGGAGGTGGTGGAGGTGGAGGTGGTGGAGGTTGTGTTGGTGGAGGTGGAGGTGGTGGAGGTGGAGGTGGAGGTGGTGGAGGTGGAGGTGTTGGTGGAGGTGGAGGCGTTGGTGGAGGTGGTGTTGGTGGAGGTGTTGGAGGTGGAGGTGGAGGTGGAGGTGGAGGTGGTGTTGGTGGAGGTGGTGGAGGTGGAGGTGTTGGTGTTGGTGGAGGTCGTGTTGGTGGAGGTGGAGGTGGAGGTGGTGTTGGTGCAGGTGGAGGTGGAGGTGGTGTTGGTGTTGGTGGAGGTGGTGTTGGTGGAGGTGGAGGTGGTGGTGGTGGAGGTGGAGGTGGTGTTGGTGTTGGTGGAGGTGGTGTTGGTGTTGGTGGAGGTGGTGTTGGTGGAGGTGGAGGTGGTGTTGGTGTTGGTGGAGGTGGTGTTGGTGGAGGTGGAGGTGGTGTTGGTGTTGGTGGAGGTGGTGTTGGTGGAGGTGGAGGTGGTGTTGGTGTTGGTGGAGGTGGTGTTGGTGGAGGTGGAGGTGGTGGAGGTGGTGGTGGAGGTGTTGGTGGAGGTGGTGGAGGTGGAGGTGGAGGTGGTGGAGGTAGAGGTGGAGGTGTTGCTGACGGTCTCTCCCTCCACCTGCAGCAGCGCCCCCTACAGTCCTCCCTGGTGGTGGAGGTGTTGGTGGAGGTGGAGGTGGAGGTGTTGCTGACGGTCTCTCCCTCCACCTGCAGCAGCGCCCCCTACAGTCCTCCCTGGTGGTGGAGGTGTTGGTGGAGGTGGAGGTGGAGGTGTTGCTGACGGTCTCTCCCTCCACCTGCAGCAGCGCCCCCTACAGTCCTCCCTGGTGGTGGAGGTGTTGGTGGAGGTGGAGGTGGAGGTGTTGCTGACGGTCTCTCCCTCCACCTGCAGCAGCGCCCCCTACAGTCCTCCCTGGTGGTGGAGGTGTTGGTGGAGGTGGAGGTGAAGGTGTTGCTGACGGTCTCTCCCTCCACCTGCAGCAGCGCCCCCTACAGTCCTCCCTGGTGGTGGAGGTGTTGGTGGAGGTGGAGGTGGAGGTGTTGCTGACGGTCTCTCCCTCCACCTGCAGCAGCGCCCCCTACAGTCCTCCCTGGCCTCGTCGCTGTGCCGCGAGTCCCACTGGAAGTGTCTGCTGCTGACTGTGCTGATGCTGGGCTGCTTCGGGGCGCTGGCCTGGTGCGCTCTGAGCCGTGTGCCAGTGCTGGGCTCCGCCGCCGTGCGGCCCGTCGTGGTGCTGCTGGACGACGGCGCCACGTCCGCCGCCTACTACAACGACGTCCTGCGGCTGGAGAGCCCGTGCTCCAGCGGCTACGTGTACATCCCGCTGGCCTTCCTGGCCATGCTGTACGTGGTCTACCTGGTGGAGTGCTGGCACTGCTTCTCCAAGACCGCCATGCTGGCCCACGCCGAGTTCCAGGTGAGCCAGGTGGAGCTGAGGCGAGCGCTCCGTCAGGAGTGGCGCGTTCCCAACATGAACCGTGACGTAGGCTCCTCCCACAGGAAGTGTACGAGCGGGTCCAGAGACTGCAACAGGCCACGCCCTGCATCTGGTGGAAGGCCATCAGCTACCACTACGTCCGCCGTACCAGGCAGGTGACCCGCTACCGCAACGGGGACGCCTACACCACCACCCAGGTGAGGGCTCCGTCATACACTACTGCACCCTCCATCAAACACCGCTGCACCACCACCCAGGTGAGGACTACGTCAGACACCACCCTCCTGTGCCCCGCTGACGGCCTCCTTGTTGTGGCAGGTGTACCACGAGCGCGTCAACACCCACGCCTCAAGCTCTGAGTTCGACTACGCCCGCTACGGCGTGAAGGACGTGTCGAAGGAGCTGCTGGACCTGCCGCAGCATCCCGCCGTCCGCCTGCGCTTCACCAAGTGCTTCAGGTCAGCGACTCGACGCAGAGGGGGGAGATGGGGCCACGCCCACATCCACTGTACCGACCACGCCCACCTCACGGGCGTGACCTACGAGATGGGCCTATGAGATGACCTGAATGAGCAATGGCGAAAATGCCCCCATAATCCTTTCTTGATTAAGTTGGGGTTGTTTGTTGTTTCCCCAAGATATCTGATAGCATGTGTTTCTTTCTTCAGAATTAGCTACCATGGGCATTTCAGACAGTTTCAGAAGAATGCAGGCTGTAAGGGTGTAACGATGTAGGTGTGAATATAGAGGAGGGGCTTTCTAATGACGCCATCGCCCACTCAGTGGAAATGCCGGCCCCCCGGAGCTGATCAAAATGATATTATTAGTAATAAGAGTGCTAAGTTTAACTAATGATAATAACGTTGTTTCTGATCATAATAATGATATTATTCGTAATAATAATGATAATAATCATGTTTCTGATCATAATGATGATATTATTATTAATAATAATGATAACTAATGATAATAATCATGTTTCTGATCATAATGATGATATTATTATTAAGAATAATGATAACTAATGATAATAATCATGTTTCTGATCATAATGATATTACTAGTAATAATAATGATAACTAATGATAATAATCATGTTTCTGATCATAAGGACGATATTCTCTCCTCAGCTTCTCCAGTGCCCGAGCTGAGGCTGCCTACCTGACCCAGGTAAGCCCCGCCCCCCTGCCCGACACACCCACTAGGAGGAGCTCCTGCCCCTCCTGGCTGCCCAGGTTCACCTCCCATTGGCTAGTAGTGCTGAGGCGTACTTATCCTAACCCTAACATTGGACCGTAGTGGGGCAACTCTGACCAATGAACCACCACCGGCCAGTCGATAACCCCATCACCACCCTTTGACCCCATCACCTGACATAGTACCACCACCCGGCCAGTTGATAACCCCATCACAACCCACTAACCCCATCACCTGACGTAGTACCACCACCCGGCCAGGTGATAACCCCATCACCACCCTTTGACCCCATCACCTGACGTAGTACCACCACCCGGCCAGGTGATAATCCCATCACCACCCTTTGACCCCATCACCTGACGTAGTACCACTACCCGGCCAGTTGATAACCCCATCACAACCCACTAACCCCTTCACCTGATGTAGTACCACCACCCGGCCAGGTGATAACCCCATCACCACCCTTTGACCCCATCACCTGACGTAGTACCACCACCCGGCCAGTTGATAACCCCATCACAACCCTCTAACCCCTTCACCTGACGTAGTAACACCAGCCGGCCAGCTGATAACCCCATCACCACCCTTTGACCCCATCACCTGACGTAGTACCACCACCTGGCCAGTTGATAACCCCATCACAACCCACTAACCCCTTCACCTGACGTAGTAACACCAGCCGGCCAGCTGATAACCCCATCACCACCCTTTGACCCCATCACCTGACGTAGTACCACCAGCCGGCCAGGTGATAACCCCATCACAACCCTCTAACCCCATCACCTGACGTAGTAACACCACCCGGCCAGGTGATTACCCCATCACCACCCTTTGACCCCATCACCTGATGTAGTACCACTACCCGGCCAGGTGATTACCCCATCACCACCCTTTGACCCCATCACCTGATGTAGTACCACTACCCGGCCAGTTGATAACCCCATCACAACCCACTAACCCCTTCACCTGACGTAGTAACACCAGCCGGCCAGATGATAACCCCATCACAACCCTTTGACCCCATCACCTGACGTAGTACCACCAGCCGGCCAGGTGATAACCCCATCACCGCCCTCTAACCCCTTCACCTGACGTAGTACCACCACCCAGCCAGGTGATAACTCCATCACCACCCTTTGACCCCATCACCTGACGTAGTACCACCAGCTGGCCAGGTGATAACCCCATCACAACCCTCTAACCCCATCACCTGACGTAGTACCACCACCCGGCCAGGTGATAACCCCATCACCACCCTTTGACCCCATCACCTGACGTAGTACCACCAGCCGGCCAGGTGATAACCCCATCACCACCCTCTAACCCCATCACTTGACGTAGTACCACCAACCGGCCAGGTGATATTCTCTGTACCCCCTTCTGGTCACATGATGTCCTGCCACATTATGAGTGGTGTTGTTCTCTGTCCTCTGTACCCCCTTCTGGTCACATGATGTCCTGCCACATTATGAGTGGTGTTGTTCTCTGTCCTCTGTACCCCCTTCTGGTCACATGATGTCCTGCCACATTATGAGTGGTGTTGTTCTCTGTCCTCTGTACCCCCTTCTGGTCACATGATGTCCTGCCACATTATGAGTGGTGTTGTTCTCTGTCCTCTGTACCCCCTTCTGGTCACATGATGTCCTGCCACATTATGAGTGGTGTTGTTCTCTGTCCTCTGTACCCCCTTCTGGTCACATGATGTCCTGCCACATTATGAGTGGTGTTGTTCTCTGTCCTCTGTACCCCCTTCTGGTCACATGATGTCCTGCCACATTATGAGTGGTGTTGTTCTCTGTCCTCTGTACCCCCTTCTGGTCACATGATGTCCTGCCACATTATGAGTGGTGTTGTTCTCTGTCCTCTGTACCCCCTTCTGGTCACATGATGTCCTGCCACATTATGAGTGGTGTTGTTCTCTGTCCTCTGTACCCCCTTCTGGTCACATGATGTCCTGCCACATTATGAGTGGTGTTGTTCTCTGTCCTCTGTACCCCCTTCTGGTCACATGATGTCCTGCCACATTATGAGTGGTGTTGTTCTCTGTCCTCTGTACCCCCTTCTGGTCACATGATGTCCTGCCACATTATGAGGCTGTTGTTATGCGGTTCTCTCTCCTCTCGCTTGCCCAGCGCGCCCGCTTCTTCGGGGAGAACGAGGGTCTGGACGACTACATGGAGGCCCGGGAGGGAATGCACCTGAAGAACGTGGACTTCCGGGAGCACATCCTGGCGTTCCCGGACCCCACGCGGCCCCCCTGGTACTCCCGGCACCGCGTGTTCTGGCTGGCCTCGGCGCTGCTGCTGTCCTGGCCGCTGAGGGTGGTGTCGGAGTACCGCACGGCCTACGTCCACTACCACGTGGAGAAGCTGTTCGGCGAGAACGAGGAGAGCGGGGCGGGGGGGGCGGGCGGGGCCGGAGGGGGGGGGCGACGGGCCCTCGGAGAACGGCCTGACGGGGGCCAGCTACAGGGCCATCTCGCGGGTCAACACGGTGGACATGACGGAGCTGGAGTGGCACATCCGCTGCAACCAGCAGATGGTCCCCAGCTACTCGGAGGCCCTGCTCATGGACCTGGACACCGGCGGGGGCGGCCCTACCGCCACCACCACGCCCGTCTCCGGGCCCCCGGGCGCCCCGGGGCTCCAGGGGCCCGCCCCCCCGCTGGCCCTGCCCGCCGTCTTCAACTCGGCCTACCTCCTGCAGAGCTGCCCGCGCTGCCGGCGGACCTCGTCCAGCTCCAGCCTGCCGTCCCGCCTGCGGGCGCCCAGCGGCACCACCGCGCTGCTCAACGCCACCGTGGCCGGCATGCGGGCGGCGGGAGGGCGGGGCCCCGGGCCGGCTCCGCCCGGGGGGGGCCCCCGGCTGGTGCTGAGCCGCAGCGGCTTCTCGCTGGGCCGGCTGGCGGTGGGACGGCCCGCCAGCCTCTTCCACTCCCGCAGCATGGGCGGGGGGCTGGCCGGGAGGGGGGAGGACGGGGGAGGAGGGGGAGGAGGCGGAGGAGGGGGAGGGGGAGGGGGAGGGGGGTTCCTGGGGCTGGGGTCCCGGCAGGACGACGAGGAGAGCCGGGGGGTGCTGGAGGGGGAGGAGCAGGCGGAGGAGGAGAGGGAGGGTGGGGGGGAGGACAGGGGCAGAGGAGAAGGGGGGCCGGGCGAGAGGCAGGAGGAGGAGGAGGAGGAGGAGGAGGAGGGCAGCGAGGCCAGGGAGGGGGCGGAGAGGGAGAGACCCCCCTCCTACCAGGACGCCTTCTTCTTCCCCGTGCTCATCGTCCACGGAGAGGAGAGCTGCCACGGGGGGGACCGCATGTGACCAAAGAGGGGACTCAGCACAGTGCCTGACCCACCGGGGGGAGAGGCGTCAGGTCGGACCGTCACGAAGGAACACAAGAAGATACAAAGACAGAGAAGAGAGAACAGGATGGCCCTAATGCACCACGCCCAGAAGGGTCAGGACCACCTGAGCCTGGGACCCACTGGGACCCACTGGGATCTACTGGGACCCACTGGGACCCACTGGGACCCACTGGGACCCACTGGGATCTACTGGGACCCACTGGGACCCACTGGGATCTACTGGGACCCACTGGGACCCACTGGGATCTACTGGGACCTACTAGGACCCACTGGGACCTACTGGGATCTACTGGGACCCACTGGGACCCACTGGGACCCACTGGGATCTACTGGGACCTACTAGGACCCACTGGGACCTACTGGGATCTACTGGGACCCACTGGGACCCACTGGGACCCACTGGGACCCACTGGGAGGCGGCTGGGGGTGGGCAGAAGAGCTGTATGGGGTCAGAGGTCCACACGGTTCCAGAACACCCCAGGCCCCAGACCAGACCTAAAGGGACTGCCTAGTCATTTGAAATCCGATCTTCCTGAGCCAGATCCTCTGGAGCCCTGAGGAGGCCGAGACCGCCATAGGACCCTCAAGGACAGAAGAGAAGGAGTCAAGCGTTGGTTTCCTGGAATCTCACTTGACAGGTTGGGCTTCTAGAGGGTCCCGAGACCACGCCCCATCAGCCCTGGCTCTTTTTACACGTTAGTCTGCTCCTCCTGCTCCAGCTCCTGCTCCACCCTCCTACCTCTCTGCTCCACCCCCCCACGCTGGGACACGCCCACTCCACTACTAAGTATATGCAAACAAAATAAGGACTTTGTGTCATGATATATATTATTACACTCTCACTGGCGTAGTGCTGCATGAATGGACCAGACCCATGTACTACCCAAGCTCGCCCGCACTGGGAGAAAGAAAACACTGCGTCTCTGTGCTTTGTTTACTGTTTCCATGACAACTAGCCATATTAGCGCCTAGCTCAACGTGTCGCTAGTCACGTTGCTCCTTAGCTCCTAGCTTCACATCCTAGCATTAATTCTTATTGATGAGCAGCAGAAACCAACGTGGCAGTTTGACTTGTGACTGTTGATTCCATCGTTCATACTCTTCTCACTGTTAGCACTGGAATGAGCCGGACCAGCGCAGAGACCAGCGCAGAGACCAGCGCCCTGCGGTACTTAGGGCGGTATGAAGGGAGAGCTCTGCGGCAGCAGGGAACCTGCTAGCTCCGTAACCCTAACCTCTGGTCCAACACGCTTGATACGCAAAGCACACTCAAAAAGTATTCTAACAAATATGGAGTCACTAATTTAATATTTTCTGGACACAAAAAGGATCTGTACAGTTCATGACCATATAGGTGGACGTTCATTCAGAGCTCCGGCCCGTCACCTGACCGCACGTCCACAGCAGACAGCTGGGCTCAGAGAACAGGAAAGGAACTGGGAACCGAGCCTTGGCCACCTGGTCGTCCTGGTCCCCCCAAGACCCCACACCCACTGAACCCACTGAGGGACGCCGGGGTCCGGGGCCCTAGGTCCGGGGCCCTAGGTCCGGGGTTAAGAGCGAGGAGAAGCCTGCTGTGAGCCAGTAGAGCAGGAAAGACGGGGGGACGAGATGAAGGCCAGCCTAGAGACCAGCTGCTAACTCTGGACGGTCGTTTCTCCCGGTCTGGGTAGGGGGGGGTTGTCTCTCTGAAGGTGAACCTGGTCTGGATGGGGGGGGTTGTCTCTCTGAAGGTGAAAATGGTCTGGATGGGGGGGGTTGTCTCTCTGAAGGTGATGTGGTACCTGGTACACAACTCACTGGACCTGCTCAGCTCCCAAACTTTCCCTTTTGGACAATCACGGTTTCAAAAGCCCTTGTTGGTTTGAAAAGACCTTCAAAAAGGCAAACGCACCCTCCTACACACAGACATTTGCTTTTGTTTCATACTTCCAGAGACTGTGTTGATAATAACAAAGGACTTCCATTTAATGATTGCAATGTCATCCGTGTTTTTTTAAGTAGCTACTTTTTTAGGTGAATATGTTTTTTTAATTCAAGTCTTTCTTTGCTGGTGAGGTACACGTCTAAGTACATAAAAAACAGTGATCACTAGCTACTGTACATTCTGTCTGCTTTGGTCTTGTTTTTATTGGGGTTGGATTGTGTGGAAACCATTAACTGATTGTTGAATCTTTTTTTACCATATCAGCCTCATAGATTACACCGCTCTGTGCCACACACACACACACACGCACAGACCTGCATATGTGTATGTACATACACACACGCCCCTCACACACTAGTATAACATCATAGGACACGCCCCTCACATACTAGTATGACATCACAGGACACGCCCCTCACACACAGTATGACATCACAGGACACGCCCCTCACACACTAGTATGACATCATAGGACACGCCCCTCTCACACAGTATGACATCACAGGACACGCCCCTCACACACAGTATGACATCACAGGACACGCCCCTCACACACAGTATGACATCACAGGACACGCCTCTCACACACAGTATGACATCACAGGACAAGCCCCTCACACACTAGTATGCAAGCAGGAGTACAGTACCATGTACAGAGTGGACCATGTACAGAGTGGACCATGTAGAGTGGACCATTTAGAGTGGACCATGTACAGAGTGGACCATGTAGAGTGGACCATGTACAGAGTGGACCATGTACTGCGTTCCCATGGGGGGTGCATTCGTGTTTACGCTCTGTGTTCCTCTCAGGAGGAACGCTGCCTCCACGTCACATGTCATATTTCTGTCACAACATAGCTACTTGCTTCTCACATATGCTATGACGCCATTCCTCTCTTAAACACTGTACCTTCTCCCCCCATGCCAAAGCGAGTCATTTGAAGAGAGTCTATAGCTACATTTCGATACAGCGAACGCACACAGCTACACAGGTGAGCAGGTGGAGGCGTCCATTTTGCCGATGAAAATATGTTGAAAGAAAGATAATCAACTAAATGTGAAAAAGGCTGGATTTACTCAGGAAACAAAAGGAATCTCATCTCATTCCCCTGTGATCCAAACTGGACCGGTTGTTGCTATGACACGAAACGAGACGACACAACTTTAGGCTTTGTCTTCTTTCATTTCAGCATGAACGCGTTGTTCGAACCTCCCGCCATTGAGGAGGTAGCGGCCACCAGGTGGCAGCAAAGTCTCCTCATCAGTAAAGACACTGCAGCATTAAGAGAACATTTCAGTTGTAGCAAGAACACACTTTCTTCCTCCTTCCCCAAACTAAATGTGTGTTATCAAAGCAATACGGCCACCGATATATCCCACCTCTGCACTGTTGGAGCTTAGCGCTTGGCACTTACTTTGTATTGCGTTTAAAAGCTAATGTCAAGAAAAGAATCCCGCCAGTTTGCCGTATGAGTTTTGAATGTTTCAAGACTCCATGTTCTGTTATGGCTTTACATAATCTCTAGAGCGTTAACGATGATAAGCGATAAACCTTGATTAAATGTAGCTTTTGTTATATTTCTTTTTCAAAAGGCGGCTATAAAATGACAATGAACTATATAAATAAAATGTGTAAAAATATGATATCTTGAAAACAGTGTTTCCTTATAGTCCAAAGGATTTGTCCACCATTACAACGCATCGAGAACAAAGCGAAGAACATCCCCATCGAGAACAAAGTGTTTCATGTCTGTCAACATGACACCACCAACATCACAGGAATATTTTTCTATTATGGCACAAGATTGTGGTTCACTGTAAAAATATGTTGTGTTCATCAGTTCAGTTCTCCGCTGCATTTAGATTCTTTCATGGGCTGACTCCCCTCGGATCACGACTACAGCTCAGCTGTGAAGACCTGCGCTCAGTTCGGGTTCACTGGATGAAAGGACTCCTGGTTCTCGTGCTTGTGCTGAAGAACAAGCTAAATGCAGCTGGATGGCTTCAGAAGCATGGATACATGAATTGTCCAAACAATGTAGTTGCTATGTGTAGATGTAGAACAATGGGCCAGGAAGACGCCCCTGAGTCTTCCTGGCCCATTGTGTTCACAACGGCCTTCAGAGACCAGGATGGGTTAGGGTCAGGGTCAGGGTTAGGGTTAACCCTAACCCTGACCCTGACCCTGACCCTGACCCATCAGGGGGGCCCTCACTCTGTCACCGGGGGTCATGGCTGTCAGGTTGAATGATGATGGGGGGGGGGGGGGGGGGGGGGGGTGACTCCATGAGGCTTCACTCTGTCACCGGGGGTCATGGCTGTCAGGTTGAATGATGATGGTTCAGAAGATTGTCATGTCCATGACATTAGTCAATAAATAAAAAATGCATTGATATAGAGACTTATTATTTGTTTGTGTGTGTGTGTGTGTGTGTGTGTGTGTGTGTGTGTGTGTGTGTGTGTGTGTGTGTGTGTGTGTGTGTGTGTGTGTGTGTGTGTGTGTGTGTGTGTGTGTGTGTGAGAGTGTGTGTGTGTCTGTGTGTGCTCAGAGCGATGTGGAGGTCAAGGGGGCGGAGTAACACAACAGATGAGAAGAACAATTTGAATTTAAATTTGGCTTCGGACACAAATTAAAAGTAGACAGCAATCAGTATAAATTGGACAGCAAACAGTATAAAACAGACAGCAAACAGTTTAAAACATACAAACAGCATACAACAGAATAAAACAGACATTTATTCTACAGAGGAAAACTTTACATTATTATTTTTGATCAGACCTATGGGACATGAAATTGACCATTTCTGAGTGTGAATCCACAAGCGGCCGCAAGAGGGCGCTGCGGGGCGTCTTATGCGCAACCAGGAAGCGCTGCGCGTCGGGGGGATGTGTCTCACCTAAGCCAGTGTCTCACCTCAGCCAGTGTCTCACCTCAGCCATTGAAGAACAGTCCTCACAGACGTCCTGAAGACCAGTCACACAAGAGTGCCAAGAAGGCGGATTTCACTTAGAAGGAAGAAAAGTCTCTAACGGCATTGAACCGTCGGCTCAGAGTCATCAGTGTTGAGTTTGGGTCTGGAACCCAAATCACTGCTGCGTCCTCCCGATGGCTGCTCCGACCTGCACCCGGTTCACCGACGAGCACCAGCTGTACGAAGAGCTTGGGAAGTAAGTTATGTTATGTTATGTTATGTTATGTTATGTTATGTTATGTTATGTTTTCATGTTGTTATGTTGTAGTCCTTCTACTTTCACTAAGTCCCATCAGGACTAAACAATTACGCACAGAGTGCGCTCTGATGCCTAAAAACGATTCCCACCCTGTTTACCTGGTTACCTGTTTACCTGGTTACGTGCATATAATCTCAAACTGGAAGTTTGGAGTCAGATTTAGCTTCATCTAAATCTAAATCCCTGGGTTAGTCTGAACTGTATTTCATGAGTGTAATATAAAGCTACATAGTATAGGTGTGTGGTGAGAGTGTGTGTGTGTGTGTGTGTGTGTGTGGGGGGGGGGGGGGGGGGGCATGTGTACGCGTGTGTCACTAGTTGTTTTAGTTTCCCTGTTCCACGCCCTTCCCAGGGGCAGATATGTGAACACTTGGAATTCCTCTTGGCGGTCCAGACTCGTATGAAGTCAGTGTTTCCTCTTCGAGGGCAGCTCAGACTAACGTTCTGCCTTCCACTCATAACAAAGTCCTCATTGTGATCTCTCAAAACAAGCGTATGTTTAAGAACAGCAGTCAGAGACGTGTGTGGGGGTCTGCTATCACGAGCGTCCTAGTGAGTAAAGAGTCGTCCCCGTATACAGCGTGTCACTCTGTCTACAATTCCTCCAGAGACAGTTTGTAAACTGAGTGTACAAGCAGCTGCTTCCTCTACTGAGTAAACAAAGAGCACGACGGCTCTGAGATAAGAGCGGAATGAACCAACAGACCGCTGCCCTCTGCCCGCACCGCTGCCTGGAGACATGTGGGACACAATGAAGGGCCTGAACCCTGCAGGGGCTGGGATCACACTGACGGAACGTCTCATTTTCTCTGGGATGAGTCTGATGTAACGTCTGATTTGAACCTCCACAGGGGGGGTTAGGGTTAGGGTTAGGGTTAACCCTAACCCTAACCCTAACCCTAACCCTAACCCTTTTCTCTGGGATGAGTCTGATGTAACGTCTGATTTGAACCTCCACAGGGGGGGTTAGGGTTAGGGTTAACCCTAACCCTAACCCTAACCCTAACCCTAACCCTAACCCTAACCTCCACAGGGGGGCCTTCTCAGTGGTCAGGCGCTGCATGAAGATCGCCAGCGGGCAGGAGTACGCCGCAAAGATCATCAACACCAAGAAGCTGTCTGCTAGGGGTACGTATCGCTGTGACGCATGAGGGGGAGCCATTATCCTGCAGACAGCGCTGTCTAGAAGCTCTGCCTCTTGAAGCCAGACGTTGCTGCCTGGGTCATCACTATTGTGAGTCCTGTCTGTCACTTCCTCTCCAGCCTGTCCTCTGAGCACCAGGGTTTAGGAACCTTCCTAGGAGGCAGTTGTTTCCTAGGAACATTAGTGCATCACAGGATGTTTCCTGATGAAAGCGCCACCAGGGATCCAGCCATTGTTCTGACTAGTTTTGCAACAGCTTATAGAGGTGAAGGTGAACGCTTAAAACAATATGTCCATGACTGAACATGCTCCTCTCAGAACCATCAAATACTTGACATTGGGAAGGTAAATAATAATAATAATACATTTTATTTGTAGAGCACTTTACATTCAAAAATCTCAAAGTGCTAAGGTAGCCAGGCTCACACAATGATACACCGGTCACAGATCGATTATGCTGGATCTATACTCGCATGTTTAAAGAACGGAGACATGGGGAGAAGGAGTGAGACTCCCCAGGAGAGACCAGCAGTAGAACCTCTGGTCTCATCATTGAGACAAGGGGGAAGGAAGGGAGAACATCTGGTTTCCCGCAGGCTGCTATTGGCAGAACGCTGATTTACAAGCTTCTGGGAGGATCAGCTTTTGAGTGTAAGGTAAATGTTAACTCAAGCAATGAAATATATAGGGTTAGGGCCACTAGTGGCCTTGTTAGTTACATGCCCTCATTACAAACATGATGATGATGATATCGATCCTACACCCGGATGAGGAAGAGGCCCATTGTTGAAGGAACAGCAGCTGTAAAGGATGTTCACATGTTCAACTCTGCTCAACGGCAAAACGTACTTACTAAATTACTTACTTTACAAATGGCTTTAAATCAAGGTTTTGGAATAGTAATTATTCTAAAAGTTGTACTCCCAGATCAAATCACAATGAAATGCTAAAATCCTGCGGATCTCATATGGCCTCAAACATCCCACGGTGTGAGTGGCAGTAGTGATGGCTCTGTCTCCAGTAGTGATGTCTCTGTCTCCAGTAGTGATGTCTCTGTCTCCAGTAGTGATGGCTCTGTCTCCAGTAGTGATGGCTCTGTCTCCAGTAGTGATGGCTCTGTCTCCAGTAGTGATGGCTCTGTCTCCAGTAGTGATGGCTCTGTCTCCAGTAGTGATGGCTCTGTCTCCAGTAGTGATGGCTCTGTCTCCAGTAGTGATGTCTCTGTCTCCAGTAGTGATGGCTCTGTCTCCAGTAGTGATGGCTCTGTCTCCAGTAGTGATGGCTCTGTCTCCAGTAGTGATGTCTCTGTCTCCAGTAGTGATGGCTCTGTCTCCAGTAGTGATGGCTCTGTCTCCAGTAGTGATGGCTCTGTCTCCAGTAGTGATGGCTCTGTCTCCAGTAGTGATGGCTCTGTCTCCAGTAGTGATGGTTCTGTCTCCAGTAGTGATGGCTCTGTCTCCAGTAGTGATGGCTCTGTCTCCAGTAGTGATGTCTCTGTCTCCAGTAGTGATGGCTCTGTCTCCAGTAGTGATGGCTCTGTCTCCAGTAGTGATGGCTCTGTCTCCAGTAGTGATGGCTCTGTCTCCAGTAGTGATGTCTCTGTCTCCAGTAGTGATGGCTCTGTCTCCAGTAGTGATGGCTCTGTCTCCAGTAGTGATGGCTCTGTCTCCAGTAGTGATGGCTCTGTCTCCAGTAGTGATGTCTCTGTCTCCAGTAGTGATGGCTCTGTCTCCAGTAGTGATGGCTCTGTCTCCAGTAGTGATGGCTCTGTCTCCAGTAGTGATGGCAATGTCTCCAGTAGTGATGGCTCTGTCTCCAGTAGTGATGGCTCTGTCTCCAGTAGTGATGGCTCTGTCTCCAGTAGTGAGGGGGAGGTAGTGATGGGAGGCTCTGGGGGGCTTCTCCTGACTTCTGGAGTCAGGCTTCTCCTGACTCCTGGAGAAGCCCTCTCTCACCCCCATCGTCTCCAGCAAGAAAATGAAAGGATCCATTCCCATGGAAACGACTGTGGCAGAGCTCTAAACATAGTCTGCTGGGAGGAGTGGAGCTGCTGGTTCAGTAGCATCGCACGGTCTGCGTGTGATGCGTGTTCCCGCTGAGAACCACAAAGAGAACCTCCATTAATAGAGCAATGCAAGTCACTCAGACAACAAAGGCAGCCGTCAGTCCTGGGAGCTCGCCGAGCGGCGAGCCGTTCCCCATCACGTAATGATGATGGTGTTCACCAATGGCTACTGGTTCATGGATTAAAGCGCTCAGTAAGTGTTCCTATCCTCGTATTGTTCCAGGAGGCCCCTTTTCAAGACCTCCAAACCATCCATTCAGTTTCACCACTTGCTCCTCTGGCTTTGAAAAGGTCTTCAAGTTGGCAAATTTATTTAACTATATATAATATATATATTATACATAAATTAAAAATCTTGTAATATACGTAACTTAATGCATTATATATACACAATTATACAGTTATCATTTATATATCATTGATCTGGCCATTCAAACGGTGAGTAATCTTTCCTTAATGATGTCCCACTTGTCAGAGGCTATATATATATGAATAAACTCTACACCTGGCCTCTACACCTGGCCTCTACACCTGACCTCTATACACCTGACCTCTATACACCTGTCCTCTCTACACCTGGCCTCTACACCTGGTCTCTACACCTGGCCTCTAAACCTGGCCTCTACACCTGGCCTCTACACCTGGCCTCTACACCTGGCCTCTACACCTGGCCTCTACACCTGGTCTCTACACCTGGCCTCTACACCTGGCCTCTATACACCTGACCTCTATACACCTGTCCTCTCTACACCTGGCCTCTACACCTGGTCTCTACACCTGGCCTCTAAACCTGGCCTCTACACCTGGCCTCTACACCTGGCCTCTAAACCTGGCCTCTACACCTGTCCTCTACACCTGGTCTCTACACCTGGCCTCTACACCTGGCCTCTACACCTGGCCTCTATACACCTGGCCTCTATACACCTGGCCTCTCCACCTGGCCTCTCTAAACCTGGCCTCTACACCTGGCCTCTCTAAACCTGACCTCTACACCTGGCCTCTCTAAACCTGGCCTCTACACCTGGCCTCTATACATCTGGCCTCTATATCTGTCTGGGACTACATCTAGGGACTAGGTCAGGTTAGGGACTAGGTCAGGGTAGGGACTAGGTTAGGGTAGGGACTAGGTCAGGGTACGGTCTAGGTCAGGGTAGTGACTAGGTCAGGGACTTGGTCAGGGTTAGGATTAGGGAGTAGGTCAGGGTAGTGACTACTTTAAACTCCATCCTCAATATGAACATTGTGTGTATTATTTAGTGGAGCAGTTGGCCCTTATCAGGGCTATGGGTGTTGTGGGGTATGGGGGATTCCAGTGCTACTCTCAGTTCTGCTATCTGCTGTTAGTCCCTCGAGAGCAGAGACGACTTCACACAGCTTCTGTTTCTGCAACACGTCTTCCACTTAATGAGCTGAACGGTCGAGCAGAACTACCTCCTAACGAGGTGTAGGGGCCCCCTGCCTCCTAACGAGGTGTAGAGGCCCCCTACCCCCTAACGAGGTGTAGAGGCCCCCTACCCCTTAACGAGGTGTAGAGGCCCCCTAGAGGCCCCCTGCCTTCTATTGAGTAGCAGAGGCCCCCTAGAGGCCCCCTGCCTCCTAACGAGGAGTGGAGGCCCCCTGCCTCCTAACGAGGTGTAGAGGCCCCCTACCCCCTAACGAGGTGTAGAGGCCCCCTACCCCCTAACGAGGTGTAGGGGACCTCTGAGGCCCCTTGCTCCTCTGAGGCCCCTGGCTCCTCTGAGGCCCCTGGCTCCCTGGACCTCTGAGGCCCCTGGGTCCCTGGCTCCTCTGAGGCCCCTGGCTCCTCTGAGGCCCCTGGCTCCCTGGACCTCTGAGGCCCCTGGGTCCCTGGCTCCTCTGAGGCCCCTGGGTCCTCTGAGGCCCCTGGCTCCCTGGACCTCTGAGGCCCCTGGCTCCTCTGAGGCCCCTGGCTCCCTGGACCTCTGAGGGCCCGACCGCTCTATGACCATTGGAGATGAGGTGATGAATCTCCACTTTGTGGATCCATGGTGGAGCTGTTCTCCTTGAATGGACTCATTCTTTACTCCAGATGTTTCTGCTTGGCCTAATCTGTGGGAACAAAGCTGGGAGTTCCCATGGCAACCAGTACACACTCGGATTCTGCCAAGTGGGTGGGGCACTTGAGAGACATGGCTTTAAGACAAGACTTAAGGACAAGACTTAAGGGCGAGGCTAAAGAGAGATTGCTTTAAGAGACGGCTTGTAAAGACATGGCTTTAAGGGACGGCTTTAAGAGACAGCTTTATGACAAGATAACATTTCTACCTCTACATTTAGTAGATGATTGTTATATAACAGTGCAAGCCTCTGTAGGTCTGTAGCTGGGTGGTGATTTTCTAACTCAGCAGAACAAGTACATCCACATCAACTCTGTGAGTCAATAACATTCACCTGTTTATTTGATTAGATAAGACAAGTGGTCTACAGCCCGCGCTGTAGACCACTTGTTCCCTCACCGCCTGAAGTCTGCCTCCTGCAGCAGGAGTTGAAGTGAAGTAGCCCTGAAATAAGCGTACCTCTGCAAGGTTTCTTATGATCAAGCTTCTTTACAAAGGTGAGCAGGAGGCAGATTGCAGTCTGGTTCCCACGCTGACGGCAGCCGGCGGGTGAACGCAGGCCAACTCCTTCACAGCCTAGCCCGTCACTGCGGGTGACTCAAGTTTTAAACTCCAGCCAAGAGTTGGAAGAGAACTGGGAGCCCACCAGTGCATATGGGCTGGACCACAGCCCTCAGCTGTGTCGTGTTGCTCCACCTGAAGCCCCCGTGCCCTTTGATCATGTGCTGTCAATCCTTTTTTTCATGAGCTTTTTATTAATTCGTATTTTTATAATTTTTGGGTCTGGAATCCAAAAATGTCTCTCTTTGCCAGAGAGACCTTTTTCTCTCTGGCAAAGTTTACAACATTTCCCATAGCCTTTCTCCAGAAGGGAAGTGATGTCATCACTCCTGAGCTTGATGGCTCCTCTCTGGTTCCTCTGGACCAGCGACCGAGGGGTGTTCTCCTCTGGTTCCCCTCTGGACCAGCGACCGGGGGGGGGAGTGGTGTATTGAGTTGGGGAGAGGCTATCCTTTTGAGTGTGCCCTTAGAGCTAACATGAAAGGACCCCCCCGGCTAGACCCTTTCTACCCCTGGGTTTCCATGGAGATGGCGGCATGCTAGCAGGGAACAGACACACTAGATATACTTTCACTGTTTTCTTTTTAATGTTGTCCACCCTTTGGTAGTGTTGTTCCTTTACCCCTAAACACAGTATAGGTTGATTACAGAAATAATACATTTTCAAATAAAAAAATCATGATCATTGATCATTGCTTTTGTTCTTTGTTTGGAAACTGATTTGTGACCATTTGAAGCATGACTTTATTTACTAGTTCTCAGGCGGTTAGATTAGAATAATGTTCATCGTGACACATCATAGTCACCTTCATTCTGCCGCTCTGAGGGGCCCCCGACCTTCAGATGGAGTCGTCCCCTTTTCACTGGACATCAGATGAGATACAACCACGTGTTGATAATAGGATCCCTTCTCTAGGACTGGAGAAGCCCTTCGTTGCGGACCATTTGTATGTATATACTTACAATAAGTATTCCTATAATTTCCCCCGGCGTAGAAAAGGCCATCAAAGGCAAGTATTAACCGACCCCATTAATGACAGACAGGAAGGGCTGGTGGGTGGAAGCACAGGCGCTAAATCCAGCTGGAAGTAGTCAGCGGAGAACAACATGTGGACATGAGGACGGTGTGACGTGGGCGTGGAGAGAGAGACGGGTTCTTCCTCTGAGGCCTCAGTGCCAGCACTGCTTTCCTGCTGAATGAAACCTAATATCAGGTAGACTGATCAAACTGGTTTCTGGAACAGGAGCACATTTGCCTCATCCCTGCCTTCTTGGACGTGTTCCACCATGACTGTGGGACCGCCAGGAATGTTATCCTGCACAGATCCCAGCTGGCAGGTGGACTGTGGTCTGGCCACAGCTCTGGAAGGGCATGCGAGATGGTGCTGTCACACACAGGAGTGAAACAGAGAGCTCCTCCTCCCTATGGAGCCTCTGCTACGCCTTCCTCTTCATCCTCTGGGTTCTCCCACCTCTAGAGGCTCTGAGGCTGACCTCTAACCTCTGACCCGCTGGAGGCCCTGTGTGACCTCCAGCCCAGAGGCTGACCTCTGACCTCTAGGGCTCTTTGTGACCTCCATATGGCTGAAGCCCTGGCAGCCAGCAGCAGTTCCCCTCCCGAAGTCTGTTTGCTTTAAACATTTGAATAAGGAAGACGCAGTTTGCATGTAAGATCCTCCCCCCTCGAGGACCCAGAGGAGCACCGCGGGGGGGGGGGGGGGGGAGCAGCTGGTGAGCCTCTCTCTCTCTCTCTCTCTCTCTCTTTTATATTTATATATATTTACATGTGCTTTTCTCTCATCACTTTACTCACTCACAGTACACTATCTATTCGGTATATACTAGTATTAAGCCCCTTGTTATTATAGAAAGTTAATCCTTAGTTGTGTCAGTGCTCAATGTATTTAAGACTCCTATTTTCAACTGTAAACTATTTCAGTGGGTTTCTTTGTTTTTCACATTGATTCAAATCTCGTTATTTACACATAACCTTAAGTGTAACATTTTTGGTGACAAAATATTCAAATTGAAGCTGCATAAAAAATTCAGCCGGAACTGGGAATGACCCTAGAACTGGGAATGACCCTGAACTGGGAATGACCCTGGTTCTTTTCTTAGGAAGTCTTCCTTGAGGTGAGCAGTGCGGCCGTCCAGCAAACGGCTGTGTTGGGCGGCCATCTTGGGCGGCCATGTTGAGCGGCCATGTTGTCCGGCCCTCCCTCCTTCCCTCAGCTTCTCCTACACGTCTCATTTGCATTTAG
>NC_136953.1:17867511-17870011 GCF_949987615.1 Pollachius pollachius
CCCCCCCCCTGCTCCCCACCCCCCTCCTGCTCCCCCCCTCCTCCTCCTGCTCCCCCCCTCCCCCCCCCTCCTGCTCCCCCCCACCCTCCTCCTGCTCCCCCCCCTCCTCCTGCTCCCCCCCCTCCTGCTCCCCCCACCCTCCTCCTGCTCCCCCCCCTCCTGCTCCCCCCACCCTCCTCCTGCTCCCCCCCTCCTCCTGCTCCCCCCTCCCCCTCCTCCTGCTCCCCCCCCCTCCTGCTCCCCCCCACCCTCCTCCTGCTCCCCCCTCCCCCTCCTCCTGCTCCCACTCCCCCCCCTCCTGCTCCCCCCCCCCTCCCTCCTCCTGCTCCCCCCCCTCCTGCTCCCCCCCACCCTCCTCCTGCTCCCCCCCCCTGCTCCCCACCCCCCTCCTGCTCCCCCCTCCTCCTCCTGCTCCCCCCCTCCCCCCCCTCCTGCTCCCCCCCACCCTCCTCCTGCTCCCCCCCCTCCTCCTGCTCCCCCCCCTCCTGCTCCCCCCACCCTCCTCCTGCTCCCCCCCCCCCTGCTCCCCACCCCCCTCCTGCTCCCCCCTCCTCCTCCTGCTCCCCCCTCCCCCCCCTCCTGCTCCCCCCCACCCTCCTCCTGCTCCCCCCCCTCCTCCTGCTCCCCCCCCTCCTGCTCCCCCCACCCTCCTCCTGCTCCCCCCCCTCCTGCTCCCCCCACCCTCCTCCTGCTCCCCCCCACCCTCCTCCTGCTCCCCCCCACCCTCCTCCTGCTCCCCCCCCCTCCTCCTGCTCCCCCCACCCTCCTCCTGCTCCCCCCCCTCCTGCTCCCCCCACCCTCCTCCTGCTCCCCCCTCCTCCTGCTCCCCCTCCCCCTCCTCCTGCTCCCCCCCACCCTCCTCCTGCTCCCCCCTCCCCCTCCCTCCTGCTCCCCCCGACCCTCCTCCTGCTCCCCCCCACCCTCCTCCTGCTCCCCCCTCCTCCTCCCTCCTCCTCCCCCCTCCTCCCCCCCTCCTGCTCCCCCCACCCTCCTCCTCCTCCCTCCTCTTCCTCCCTCCCTCCTCCTCCCTCCCCCCTCCTGCTCCCCCCTCCTCCTCCCTCTTCCTCCCCCCTCCTCCTCCCCTCCTGCTCCCCCCACCCTCCTCCTCCCTCCTGCTCCCCCCTCCTGCTCCCCCCCACCCTCCTCCTCCCTCCTGCTCCCCCCTCCTGCTCCCCCCTCCTCCTCCCTCCTCCTCCTCCCTCCTCCTCCCTCCAGCTTCTCCCTCCTTCTCCAACCCGGGTACCAAACCGGGGGTGGAATTTTCTCCCGGTAGTGTGGGGGTACACCCCAGTCTAGGGTGTTTGGGGTGTCCCCCCAGACCGGGGGTCCCCCCAGACCCCGGGTGTACCCCCAAACCGAGTGTCCCCCCAGACCGGGTGTCCTCCCAGACCCCGGGTGTCCCCCCAGACCGGGGTTCCCCCCAGACCGGGTCCAGCCCCAGACCCCCGGTGTCCCCCCAGACCCCGGGTGTCCCCCCAGACCGGGTGTCCCCCCAGATGGGGTGTCCCCCCAGATGGGGTGTCCCACCAGACCGGGGTTCCCCCCAGACCGGGTCCAGCCCCAGACCCCCGGTGTCCCCCCAGACCCCGGGTGTCCCCCCAGACCGGGTGTCCCCCCAGACGGGGTGTCCCCCCAGACCGGGTCTGCTCCCCATTACAGCAGCGGGCGGCTGGCCTACTTGTTGGGCGATGTGGAAATAGCTGCTGTCCTGGTTTCTGAGACGGGCCTCTCCCGGGTCCTCAGGGTCTGGGAAGTGGGCTAGCTCCACAGCCAATCACGTCGCTTTGTCCCGCTCCTCACAAGATCTGTGTCACTTTACCTTCTCCTGCCTCCAGGCCAGTCGCGTTACTGTGTCCTGTTCCTTCACTTCTGTCTCACTCTACTTTTACTGATAGTTGAAAAAGTCACTTATCTCTTCTTTACTAGTTATTACCAGTCCCCTAATCTCTAAACTGTCTTTCAGCAGATTAGCTGGTTCTCATGTAGGACTCTGGCTCAGTGGACAAGAGAAACACCCTCAGCTCAGCCTGGTGGATCTGTTGTGAGGAGCAGAGCTCAGCCTGGTGGGTCGGTTCTGAGGAGCAGAGCTCAGCTTGGTGGGTCGGTTCTGAGGAGCTCAGCCTGGTGGGTCGGTTCTAAGGAGCAGAGCTCAGCCTGGTGGGTCGGTTCTGAGGAGCAGAGCTTAGCCTGGTGGGTCGGTTCTGAGGAGCAGAGCTCAGCCTGGTGGGTCGGTTCTGAGGAGCAGAGCTCAGCCTGGTGGGTCGGTTCTGAGGAGCTCAGCTCAGCCTGGTGGATCGGTTCTGAGGAGCAGAGCTCAGCCTGGTGGATCTGTTCTGAGGAGCTCAGCTCAGCCTGGTGGGTCGGTTCTGAGGAGCAGAGCTCAGCCTGGTGGGTCGGTTCTGAGGAGCAGAGCTCAACCTGGTGGATCTGTTCTGAGGAGCTCAGCTCAGCGTGGTGGATCTGTTCTGAGGAGCTCAGCTCAGCGTGGTGGATCTGTTCT
>NC_136953.1:17875011-17980011 GCF_949987615.1 Pollachius pollachius
ACAGAGGGCGTGGTCCTCAGGGACTAGATCACCCACAGAGGGCGTGGTCCTAAGGGACTAGATCACCCACAGAGGGCGTGGTCCTAAGGGACTAGATCCCCCACAGAGGGCGTGGTCCCCAGGGACTAGATCACCCACAGAGGGCGTGGTCCTCAGGAACTAGATCACCCACAGAGGGCGTGGTCCCCAGGGACTAGATCACCCACAGAGGGCGTGGTCCTCAGGAACTAGATCACCCACAGAGGGCGTGGTCCTCAGGAACTAGATCACCCACAGAGGGCGTGGTCCTCAGGAACTAGATCACCCACAGAGGGCGTGGTCCTTAGGAACTAGATCACCCACAGAGGGCGTGGTCCTCAGGAACTAGATCACCCACTGGTTACCTTCCAGACTCCCAGGGATTATTAACCCATTATACGGCTGGAGGATGAGAAGGAAATTGATTGGAATTAAGTTTAATTGCAAATTTGGGCTAGTTCAATTTAATAACCCCATCCACCCTTCTCACCCTGACACCACCCATCTCACCCTGACACCACCCATCTCATCCCGACACCACCCATCTCACCCTAACCTCACCCATCTCACCCTAACATCACCCATCTCACCCTGACACCACCCATCTCATCCCGACACCACCCGTCTCACCCTGACACCACCCATCTCACCCTGACACCACCCATCTCACCCTAACCTCACCCATCTCACCCTAACATCACCCATCTCACCCTCACACCACCCATCTCACCCTGACACCACCCATCTCACCCATCTCACCCTCACACCACCCATCTCACCCTGACACCACCCATCTCAACCTGACACCACCCTTCTCACGCTGACACCACCCATCTCACCCTAACACCACCCATCTCACCCTAACACCACCCATCTCACCCTGACACCACCCATCTCACCCTGACACCACCCATCTCACCCTGACACCACCCATCTCACCCATCTCACCCTGACACCACCCATCTCACCCTGACACCACCCATCTCACCCTGACACCACCCATCTCACCCATCTCACCCTGACACCACCCATCTCACCCTGACACCACCCATCTCACCCTAACATCACCCATCTCACCCTGACACCACCCATCTCACCCATCTCACCCTAACACCACCCATCTCACCCTGACACCACCCATCTCACCCTAACATCACCCATCTCACCCTGACACCACCCATCTCACCCTGACACCACCCATCTCACCCTAACATCACCCATCTCACCCTGACACCACCCATCTCACCCATCTCACCCTAACACCACCCATCTCACCCTGACACCACCCATCTCACCCTGACACCACCCATCTCACCCTGACACCACCCATCTCACCCTGACACCACCCATCTCACCCATCTCACCCTGACACCACCCATCTCACCCTGACACCACCCATCTCACCCTGACACCACCCATCTCACCCATCTCACCCTGACACCACCCATCTCACCCTGACACCACCCATCTCACCCTGACACCACCCATCTCACCCTGACACCACCCATCTCACCCATCTCACCCTAACACCACCCATCTCACCCTGACACCACCCATCTCACCCTAACATCACCCATCTCACCCATCTCACCCTGACACCACCCATCTCACCATCTCACCCTGACACCACCCATCTCACCCTAACACCACCCATCTCACCCTGACACCACCCATCTCACCCTAACACCACCCATCTCACCCTGACACCACCCATCTCACCCTGACACCACCCATCTCACCCTAACACCACCCATCTCACCCTGACACCACCCATCTCACCCTAACACCACCCATCTCACCCTGACACCACCCATCTCCTTGTGAAAAGAGTTGATAAATCATTGAGAGGTTCTGCTGTTCTGCAGCGACCCGCTGAAGATAGGGTTTGGATTTCATCGGCGGCTTTCATTCTACACGAGTGTCTCAGACAAAACAAAGCACTGTTCCCCTCTCCTGTTCCTCTGTTCCTCTCCTGTTCCTCTCCTGTTCCTCTGTTCTTCTCCTGTTCCTCCGTTCCTCTCCTGTTCCTCTCCTGTTCTCCTGTTCCTCTGTTTCTCTCCTGTTCCTCTCCTGTTCTCCTCCTCTCCTGTTCTCCGGTTCTCCTGTTCTCTGGTTCTCCTGTTCTCCGCTGGGAGAGGACCCAGGGAGGGCCCCCAGAGGGGTTCCCAGAGGTTAGGTTGTCTGACAGAGCCGGGTCTCCGCCTACTGGAGTGTAGTTTGGCCTTAGCCCCGGTTGTGTCTCTTGAACACGCCTCTGCTGCTGTTCAGGAGGAGCTGGAAGATTAATGGCTTAACCTTATTGAAGTGCCACTGTTATTCTGAATAAGGCTTATAGAAGAAACCTGGGGAGGTGGAGGGATTTGGCTTTCACAACCAAATAAAACTCTGGTTCTCGCCTTTTTCCTTCTGAAGGCAGTGATAGCCCGAACACCCCCTTCACCCCCCAACAGCCCCCTCGTCTCATGGTTCTTCAGTTCGTCTCATGGTTCTTCAGTTCGTCTCATGGTTCTTCAGTTCGTCTCATGGTTGTTCTGTTCCTGGTTCTCCAGAGTTACCGGAGGTGAGCTGTTTGAAGACATCGTTGCTAGGGAGTACTACAGCGAAGCAGATGCCAGGTTTCACACACACACACACACACACACACACACACACACACACACACACACACACACACACACACACACCTCCTCTCTCCCTCTCCCCCCATGTCTCCCCCACCTCCACCCCCCCTCTCCCCCAGCTCCCTAGTCGGCTGCTCACTGCCTGGTTTCGCCCCCTGCTGTTTCTCTGCAGCCACTGCATCCAGCAGATCCTGGAGGCCGTGCTGCACTGCCACCAGATGGGCGTGGTCCACCGAGACCTTAAGGTAGGGACACGCCCTGGGACACGCCCTCGCCGACCTCTGACCCCCCGCTAACCCTCCCTCCATTTTTCAGTAGGCCTCTGGGGGCCTATAGTAGGCCTCTAAGGCCCTACAGTAGACTTCTGGGGCCTACAGTAGGCCTCTGGGGCACTAGAGTAGACCTCTGGGGCCCTACAGTAGGGCTCTAAGGCCCTACAGTAGGCCTCTGGGGCACTGGAGTAGACCTCTGGGGCCCTACAGTATGGCTCTAAGGCCCTACAGTAGACCTCTGGGGCCTACAGTAGGCCTCTGGGGGCCTATAGTAGGCCTCTAAGGCCCTACAGTAGACCTCTAAAGCCTTACAGTAGACCTCTGGGGGCCTATAGTAGTCCTCTGGGGGCCTGAAGAAGGCCTCTGGGGCCTACAGTAGGCCCCTGGCCTGCAGTAGGCCTCTAAGGCCCTACAGTAGACCTCAAGGGCTTACAGTAGGCCTACAGTAGACCTCTGGGGCCTACAGTAGTCCTCCAGGGCTTACAGTAGGCCTACAGTGGACCTCTGGGGCCTACAGTAGACCTTTGGGGCCTACATTAGGCCTCTAAGGGCCTACAGTAGACCTCTGGGGCCTAGAGTAGGCCTCTGGGGCCTACAGTCGACCTCTGGGGCCCTCCAGTAGGCCCCAGAGGTCGACTGTAGGCCTCTGGCCAACATTGTTAAAGGAAACCGCCTCCTGCCGCTCATTTGAGAACCAAATAAGGCTCTGATATTAACCTGAAGAATCATCGGCCTGCATTAGGCTACTGGTCCCACCGGTCCACTGGTCCTACTGGTCCTACTGGTAATACTGGTCCCACTGGTCCTACTGGTCCTGCTGGTCCTACTGGTCCCACCGGTCCTACTGGTCCCACTGGTCTTAATGGTCCCACTGGTCCTAATGGTCCTACTGGTCCTACTGGTCCCACTGGTCCAACTGGTCCTACTGGTCCTACTGGTCCTACTGGTCCCACCGGTCCTACTGGTCCCACTGGTCCTACTGGTCGTACGGATCCTACCCTGTATCTGTGGTCCCACCGGTCCTACTGGTCCTACTGGTCCTTCTGGTTCTACCGTGTGTCTGGTCCCACTGGTCCTACTGGTCTCACTGGTGCCACAGGTCCTACTGGTCCTACTGGTCCTAATGGTTCCACTGGTCCTACTGGTCCTAATGGTCCTACTGGTCCCACTGGTCCTACTGGTCCTAATGGTCCTACTGGTCCTACTGGTCCTACTGTGTGTCTGTGGTCCTACTGGTCCCACTGGTCTCACTGGTCCCACAAGTCCTACTGGTCCTAATGGTCCTACTGGTCCTAATGGTCCTACTGGTCCTACTGGTCCTACCGTGTGTCTGTGGTCCTACTGGTCCCACTGGTCTCACTGGTCCCATAGGTCCTACTGGTCCTAATGGTCCTACTGGTCCTAATGGTCCTACTGGTCCTACTGGTCCTACCGTGTGTCTGTGGTCCTACTGGTCCTACTGGTCCTACTGGTCCCACTGGTCCTACTGGTCCTACTGGTCCTAATGGTCCTACTGTGTGTCTGTGGTCCTAATGGTCCTACTGGTCCCACTGGTCTCACTGGTCCCACAGGACCTACTGGTCCTACTGGTCCTACTGGTCCTACTGGTCCCACTGGTCCTACTGGTCCTAATGGTCCTACTGGTCCTACTGGTCCTACCGTGTGTCTGTAGTCCTACTGGTCCTACTGATCCTACTGGTCCTACTGGTCGTACTGGTCCTACTGGTCCTAATGGTCCTACTGGTCCTACTGGTCCTACAGTCTGTCTGTGGTCTTACTGGTCCTACTGGTCCCACTGGTCTCACTGGTCCCACAGGTCCTACTGGTCCTACTGGTCCTACTGGTCCCACTAGTCCTACTGGTCCTAATGGTCCTACTTGTCCTACTGGTCCTAATCGTCCTACTGGTCCTACTGGTCCTACTGTGTGTCTGTGGTCCTACTGGTCCTACTGGTCCTACTGTTCCCACTGGTCGTACTGGTCCTACTGGTCCCACTGGTCCTACTGGTCCTACTGGTCCTAATGATCCTACTGGTCCTAATAGTCCTACTGGTCCTACCGTGTGTCTGTGGTCCTACTGGTCCTACTGGTCCTACCGTGTGTCTGTGGTCCCACTGGTCCCACTGGTCCCGCTGGTCCTACTGGTCCTACTGGTCCTACCCTGTATCTATGGTCCCATCGGTCCTAATGGTCCTACTGGTCCTACTGGTCCCACTGGTCCTACTGGTCCTATTGGCCTTACCGTGTGTCTGTGGTCCTACTGGTCCTACTGGTCCTACTGGTCCTACTGGTCCCACTGGTCCTACTGGTCCTACTGGTCCTAATGGTCCTACTGTGTGTCTGTGGTCCTAATGGTCCTACTGGTCCCACTGGTCCTACTGGTGCTAATGGTCCTACTGGTCCTACTGGTCCTACCGTGTGTCTGTGGTCCTACTGGTCCCACTGGTCTCACTGGTCCCACAAGTCCTACTGGTCCTAATGGTCCTACTGGTCCTAATGGTCCTACTGGTCCTACTGGTCCTACCGTGTGTCTGTGGTCCTACTCGTCCTACTGGTCCTACTGGTCCCACTGGTCCTACTGGTCCTACTGGTCCTAATGGTCCTACTGTGTGTCTGTGGTCCTAATGGTCCTACTGGTCCCACTGGTCTCACTGGTCCCACAGGACCTACTGGTCCTACTGGTCCTACTGGTCCTACTGGTCCCACTGGTCCTACTGGTCCTAATGGTCCTACTGGTCCTACTGGTCCTACCGTGTGTCTGTAGTCCTACTGGTCCTACTGATCCTACTGGTCCTACTGGTCGTACTGGTCCTACTGGTCCTAATGGTCCTACTGGTCCTACTGGTCCTACAGTCTGTCTGTGGTCTTACTGGTCCTACTGGTCCCACTCGTCTCACTGGTCCCACAGGTCCTACTGGTCCTACTGGTCCTACTGGTCCCACTAGTCCTACTGGTCCTAATGGTCCTACTTGTCCTACTGGTCCTAATCGTCCTACTGGTCCTACTGTGTGTCTGTGGTCCTACTGGTCCTACTGGTCCTACTGTTCCCACTGGTCGTACTGGTCCTACTGGTCCCACTGGTCCTACTGGTCCTACTGGTCCTAATGATCCTACTGGTCCTAATAGTCCTACTGGTCCTACCGTGTGTCTGTGGTCCTACTGGTCCTACTGGTCCTACCGTGTGTCTGTGGTCCCACTGGTCCCACTGGTCCCGCTGGTCCTACTGGTCCTACTGGTCCTACCCTGTATCTGTGGTCCCATCGGTCCTAATGGTCCTACTGGTCCTACTGGTCCCACTGGTCCTACTGGTCCTATTGGCCTTACCGTGTGTCTGTGGTCCTACTGGTCCTACTGGTCCTACTGGTCCTATTGGCCCTACCGTGTGTCTGTGGTCCTACTGGTCCTACTGGTGCTACTGGTCCCAGTGGTCCTAGTGGTCCCACCGGTCCTAATGTGCCTGCTCCCCCCCCAGCCGGAGAACCTGCTCCTGGCCAGCAAGCTGAAGGGGGCGGCGGTGAAGCTGGCCGACTTCGGCCTGGCCATCGAGGTGCAGAGCGAGCAGCAGGCCTGGTTCGGTGAGTTCTGGTAGGGCTAGTAGTACCTACTCTGGGTGTAGGGGGTCCTGGTCCAAGTCTGGGTGTAGGGGGTCCTACTCTGGGTGTAGGGGGTCCTGGTCCTAGTCTGGGTGTAGGGGGTCCTGGTCCTAGTCTGGGTGTAGGGGGTTCTGGTCCTACTCTAGGTTTAGGGGGTCCTACTCTAGGTGTAGGGGGTCCTAGTCCTACTCTGGGTGTAGGGGGTCCTACTTTGGGTGTAGGGGGTCCTGGTCCTACTCTAGGTGTAGGGGGTCCTACTCTGGGTGTAGGGGTCCTAGTCCTACTCTAGGTGTAGGGGGTCCTACTCTAGGTGTAGGGGGTCCTAGTCCTACTCTGGGTGTAGGGGGTCCTACTCTAGGTGTAGGGGGTCCTACTCTGGGTGTAGAGGGTCCTAGTCTAGGTGTAGGGGGTCCTACTCTAGGTGTAAGGGGTCCTAGTCTGGGTGTAGGGGGTCCTACTCTAGGTGTAGGGGGTCCTAGTCTAGGTGTAGGGGGTCCTAGTCTAGGCGTAGGGGGTCCTACTCTTGGTGTAGAGGGTCCTAGTCTAGGTGTAGAGGGTCCTAGTCTAGGTGTAGGGGGTCCTACTCTGGGTGTAGAGGGTCCTAGTCTAGGTGTAGGGGGTCCTAGTCTAGGTGTAGGGGGTCCTACTCTAGGTGTAGGGGGTCCTACTCTCGGTGTAGAGGGTCCTAGTCTAGGTGTAAGGTGCTTTACCTCCCTCCCTCCCTCCCTCCTTCCCTCCGAACATTGAGAAATGTTGCATTTGGCTCACCTGTGATTGACAGGTGTGATGTAATTCCTTCACCAATCAAGGAAGAGATGCCCTAATAGGTCAGGAGTAAGTGAGAGCAGTCTACAGTCTTAATGGTCTCATAACAAGGGAGGGCCTTCCACCTGAAACACATATGCTTGTGACTTGTGTGATATTTTTGTTCATATAAAGTGCGAAAATATTGTTTCGAAATTGTATGACCGGGCAGTAAGGATTAAGTCTGATATCCTGTTGGATTATAACCAATGTTGTGTGCAGGAAGTGTGCAGCGCCGATGTTTTTGATGACACAAATTAAGTAAGAACCTATGATGAGGACAGTATGGATGGATGGAGAGACTATGATTCACTTTCCCTTTAAAAGCGGAAAGGGATGCATTTTAGTCACGTCAGTGCCAGGAGTCTTCTACCAAAACTGGATGAAATCGGGCACGACGCGACTACGTCCAAGGCTGTTGTGAACGCTGTGCTGGAGACCTGGCGAAACAGCTCCATTCAAGATTGGGTTAGCCTGTTTATAAGGTCTGACATACCTTATCAACAGACAGGGAGGAGGAGTGTGCCTGTTTATAAGGTCTGACATACCTTATCAACAGACAGAGGAGGAGTGTGCCTGTTTTTAAGGTCTGACATACCTTATCAACAGACAGAGGAGGAGTGTGCCTGTTTATAAGGTCTGACATACCTTATCAACAGACAGGGAGGAGGAGTGTGCCTGTTTATAAGGTCTGACATACCTTATCAACAGACAGAGGAGGAGTGTGTCTGTTTATAAGGTCTGACATACCTTATCAACAGACAGAGGAGGAGTGTGCTTGTTTATAAGGTCTGACATACCTTATCAACAGACAGAGGAGGAGTGTGCCTGTTTATAAGGTCTGACATACCTTATCAACAGACAGGGAGGAGGAGGGTGCCTGTTTACAAGGTCTGACATACCTTATCAACAGACAGGGAGGAGGAGTGTGCCTGTTTATAAGGTCTGACATACCTTATCAACAGACAGGGAGGAGGAGTGTGCCTGTTTATAAGGTCTGACATACCTTATCAACAGACAGGGAGGAGGAGTGTGCCTGTTTATAAGGTCTGACATACCTTATCAACAGACAGAGGAGGAGTGTGCTTGTTTATAAGGTCTGACATACCTTATCAACAGACAGAGGAGGAGTGTGCCTGTTTATAAGGTCTGACATACCTTATCAACAGACAGGGAGGAGGAGTGTGCCTGTTTATAAGGTCTGACATACCTTATCAACAGAAAGGGAGGAGGAGGGTGCCTGTTTATAAGGTCTGACATACCTTATCAACAGACAGAGGAGTGTGCCTGTTTATAAGGTCTGACATACCTTATCAACAGACAGGGAGGAGGAGTGTGCCTGTTTATAAGGTCTGACATACCTTATCAACAGACAGGGAGGAGGAGTGTGCCTGTTTATAAGGTCTGACATACCTTATCAACAGACAGGGAGGAGGAGGGTGCCTGTTTATAAGGTCTGACATACCTTATCAACAGACAGAGGAGGAGTGTGCCTGTTTATAAGGTCTGACATACCTTATCAACAGACAGGGAGGAGGAGTGTGCCTGTTTATAAGGTCTGACATACCTTATCAACAGACAGGGAGGAGGAGGGTGCCTGTTTATAAGGTCTGACATACCTTATCAACAGACAGGGAGGAGGAGTGTGCCTGTTTATAAGGTCTGACATACCTTATCAACAGACAGAGGAGGAGTGTGCCTGTTTATAAGGTCTGACATACCTTATCAACAGACAGGGAGGAGGAGGGTGCCTGTTTATAAGGTGTGACATACCTTATCAACAGACAGGGAGGAGGAGGGTGCCTGTTTATAAGGTGTGACATACCTTATCAACAGACAGGGAGGAGGAGGGTGCCTGTTTATAAGGTGTGACGTACCTTTCAATCCGCGCCACGATCTACAGGTGGATGGCTTGGAGGCAGCTTGGGTTGAATTAATACTTCCTAAAACCAAGCCCATCCTTATAGGTGTTTGTTACCGCCCACATAAACAAACAGACTTCTACGAACTCCTTGAATCTGTCTGCGGCAAAAGCAATACATGCCTAGAGAATTAATGTATCATCATGGGTGATGTTAATACTAATCTATTATTGCAAAGAAGTAGCCTGAAAGAGTCTCTCTCATATCTCTACAAGGTGTCTGGTTTCCAGCAATTAATTACTGAGCCCACTAGGTTATCTATAAGTAGCCAGTCCCTTCTTGACTTCATTTTAGTATCTGACTGTGGAATGATATGTCAATCAGGTGTGTTGGATGTGGCTCTCAGTGATCATAATGCAGTTTTATCCACGCACAAGAAAATGAAATCTCAGCCAATAAATGAGCATTGTTTCATCAAATACGGATGTACCAAACAGAACTCTGCTAAGGTGTTCAATCAAAGGCAGACAGACAGAGACTGGTTGGACGTGCTTGAATGTAATGATGTTGACAAGGCTTGGGATTGGTTCAAGCAGCGATTCAAAGCTGTTCTTGATGAAGTCGCACCAATGAGGGAAACAAGAATTAGGGCCCTATCTTGCATCCAGCGCAATTGACTTTCTACACCGACGCATGTATCTTTGCTAGTTTGCAACGGGTGCAAAGCCGATTTTCCCCCACAGCAAACCTATGCCACTAAACTTGCGCCCTGAGAGGCGTGTCTGCGAAAAGCAGAAGCGTGTTCGGGCGCAAATGATACATGGTGCTATCTTACAGATCGATAAAGCAGTTGCGCAACTGACCGACAAATACCTGGTCTAAGTGCACTAGCGGATAGCACAGTTGGTGTTGCTATTTTGACGTACCATAGCAGGTCGGAACTTCAACTTAAGCTTACACACCAGTAGGCTATACACATTACATACTTGCAAACGATTTGCCTAATTGCAATATTATGATGATGATGATGATGATGATGATGATGATCATGATGATCATGATGATGTGGATTGTGCAAACATTTGCACAAAAAAAGCAGCAACATTTTTTTCATAGGGGCTGCATGAATGAACACTGTAGTGGGATATGCCATGCGTTAAAATAATGATAACAACAATAAACTAGAGCAAAGTAGGCTATATCCCAGCCTTCCAAAACAAAATCTTGTTTTACGGTAAATTATAACGTTGGTTAAATTATTTGGGAAAGAACAGCTGATACAGCGGTAATAAGATATATTTAAATCAATGCATCTGCAAACACCGTACAGAAAACACATATTTTCTTGACACAGACATCGTGTACAAGCCCATAACTTTTAGGATTTATGAGTAGCCTATTGGATCGTGAGAAAACATAGTTTTACCGCGAGTGAGTGTTAAAAAGAAGGAATGAATGAATGCAGGTGCGCGTGTGTGCCACTATCTGTTTAATCACACGCAAACTAAACACGTAATGCATAATACGGTCCATGGCAATGTACATTAACGGGGGAAAACATGCATATTAGGAAAACAAGTCGATAACGATAATGTATACAATACTGGTAAGAAACGATGTGTGAAGAAACAATGCATCTGTCTCATCGGAGACTGCAAACGCACTGTCAAAATATCGACTCGTCAGGTTCAAATGCGCTCATGGCTCTTAAAGGGGATGGAAGATGGCACTCTCATTGGTTTATTGCATGTTACGCCCAATCCACACCTACGGGTAATTAGGCTATTTCGGGGCAAAGTTTAAGTTTGCGACGGCCGCAAGAGTCATTAGAGTCAAAGACTGGTAAAGCAGGGCTTATTATTGAAGATGAGATGTGTTTTGATAAGCATTTTAATGAATATGACAAATGTTTTGTTAACTCCTTTTATATAACAAGAAATGTCTGTGCAGATGCATTTGTAATTAGTCCTGTCTCAGAGGATAAAATAAGCGCGAGCCTCTCCACCCCATCAGTGAATAAGGCCACTGTGTTGGACCGTATCCCCACCAGGTTTCTTAGGGATAGTGCTGAGGTTACATTTAGTATTCTTACCCATGTAATAAATCTGTCCATAACTCAGGGTGTTTTCCCAAATGATATGAAGAATGCTGGGGTGGTTCCTCTCTTTATGAAAAATAGCAGAGCTGATGTTGGGAATTATATGCCAGTCTCAATTCTGTCAACCATATCAAAGATTTTTGAGCGTCTTGTTTATGAATAGGTAGAGGAGTACCTCTTCAGGCATGAGCTATTATATGAACTCCAGTTTGGTTTAGCGCTGCACATTCTTCTGACACCTGTCTCATTCATCTTGTCAGAGTTTTGATTTTTGGAATTATGTTGGTATGCTTCTACTTGACCTTCAAGCATTCGACACTGTGAACCACGATATTTTTCTAAATTACAGTGCATAGGTTTAAGAAACTCGGCACTCAAATGGTTCACTACTTACCTTACAGATAGGACCCAGGTATGTGATGTGGAGGGGGCCCTCACTGATCCACAGAGTGTAACATGCGGGGGCCCCAAGGATCGGTCTTGGGGCCCCTGTTATTTTTAAGATACATAAATGACATGTCAGCTGTGGTATGGTGCAAGTTGCTATTATATGCCGATAATATGTAGTTGTAATGTAAAGGACATTGACAATTCTCTTGGCATTGAGCTGGAGTCCGTCAACCAGTGGCTTGTAGACAATAAGCTCTCTATGCATCTGGGCAAGACTGAATCAATCTTGTTTGGTAAAAAAATGAAGTTGTCAAAATCCAATACTCTGAAGGTGATGTGTAATGGGTCTGAAATTGTGTCTATTTCAAGTGTCACATATATGGATCTAACATTGGATCCGTCACTTATAGGTGATCCATTGCAGCCAAAGTTTTAAACAAATGTGCGTGGTTTTCTGGGTTGACTGTGAAACTTAAAAACAAATTCCATGTGCTGCAAAACAATGTTATTTGGTACCCCCCCCATACTCATATTGGTAGGGAGGAGTTTACAAAAGCAGGTAACCATGGTTCACACACAGCATAGTGATAGCACTAGGGCCAGCATCCGCTCCTGCATAGTGCCTAGAGCGAATAATGCAGGACAAAAATCTTTCTTTCACACTGGTATTATGGTATGGAATAGTTTCCCTACAGCTATAAAAATCTTAGAATCAAAAGGAATTTTTTAAAGACAGGTCAAGCAGATTTAAATGAGTAAATATACAGTACATATATAGAGAATTGATGTATATATTTATATATATATTCAGTCTGCGTGTGTGTGTGTGTGTGTGTGTGTGTGTGTGTGTGTGTGTGTGTGTGTGCACGCTGCAGGGTTTGCTGGCACACCCGGGTATCTTTCCCCAGAGGTGCTGAGGAAAGATCCGTACGGGAAACCAGTGGACATGTGGGCCTGCGGTGAGACCCTAACATAACATTAACATTACCATACTGACCCTAACATAACATTAACATTAACATACTGACCCTAACATAACATTAACATTAACATACTGACCCTAACATAACATTAACATTACCATACTGACCCTCACATTAACATTACCATACTGACCCTAACATAACATTAACATTACCATACTGACCCTCACATTAACATTACCATACTGACCCTCACATTAACATTACCATACTGACCCTCACATTAACATTAACATACTGGCCCTCACATTAACATTAACATACTGGCCCTCACATTAACATTACCATACTGACCCTCACATTAACATTAACATACTGGCCCTCACATTAACATTAACATACTGGCCCTCACATTAACATTACCATACTGACCCTCACATTAACATTACCATACTGGCCCTCACATTAACATTAACATACTGGCCCTCACATTAACATTACCATACTGACCCTCACATTAACATTAACATACTGGCCCTATCATTAACATTAACATACTGGCCCTCACATTAACATTACCATACTGACCCTCACATTAACATTACCATACTGACCCTCACATTAACATTAACATACTGGCCCTCACATTAACATTAACATACTGGCCCTAACATTAACATTAACATACTGACCCTCACATTAACATACTGACCCTCACATTAACATTAACATACTGACCCTCACATTAACATTACCATACTAACACTCACATTAACCTTAACATACTGACCCTAACATTAACATTAACATACTGACCCTCACATTAACATTAACATACTGACCCTGACATTAACATTAACATACTGACCCTAACATTAACATAAACATACTGACCCTAGAATTAACATTAACATACTGGCCCTCACATTAACATACTGACCCTCACATTAACATTAACATACTGACCCTCACATTAACATTAACATACTGACCCTCACATTAACATTAACATACTAACCTTAACATTAACATTAACATTAACATTACCATACTGACCCTAACATTAACATACTGACCCTAACATTAACATACTGACCCTCACATTAACACTAACATACTAACCTTAACATTAACATTAACATTACCATACTGACCCTAACATTAACATTAACATACTGACCCTCACATTAACATTAACATACTGGCCCTAACATTAACATTAACATACTGACCCTCACATTAACGTTAACATACTGACCCTCACATTAACATTAACATACTGACCCTCACATTAACATTAACATACTGACCCTCACATTAACATTAACATACTGACCCTCACATTAACATTAACATACTGACCCTCACATTAACATTAACATACTGACCCTCACATTAACATTAACATACTGACCCTCACATTAACATTAACATACTGACCCTCACATTAACATTAACATACTGACCCTCACATTAACATTAACATACTGACCCTCACATTAACATTAACATACTGACCCTCACATTAACATTAACATACTGACCCTCACATTAACATTAACATACTGGCCCTCATATTAACATACTGACCCTCACATTAACATTAACATACTGACCCTCACATTAACATTAACATACTGACCCTCACATTAACATTAACATACTGACCCTCACATTAACATTAACATACTGACCCTCACATTAACATTAACATACTGGCCCTCACATTAACATTAACATACTGACCCTCACATTAACATTAACATACTGACCCTCACATTAATATACATTCCTGATCCTCATATTAACAAACTGACCCTCACATTAACATTAACAATAACATACTGACCCTCACATTACCATACTGACCCTCAGATTAACATACGTATCCTCACATTAACATACTGACCCTCACATTAACATTACCATACTGACCCTCACATTACCATAGTGACCCTCACATTAACATACTAACTCTCACATTAACATGCATATCCTCACATTACCATACTGACCCTCACATTAACATACTGACCCTCACATTAACATACGTATCCTCACATTACCATACTGACCCTCACATTAACATACTGACCCTCACATTAACATACTGACCCTCACATTAACATGCGTATCCTCATGTTAAGATACTGACCCTCACATTAACATTGTGATGAATGTTTTAGCTTCCCCCCTCACCATCATTAGGAAGTGTTAGAGCCTTTATGACTGTGTGTGTGTGTGTGTGTGTGTGTGTGTGTGTGTGTGTGTGTGTGTGTCTGTAGGGGTGATCCTGTACATTCTGCTGGTTGGCTACCCCCCCTTCTGGGATGAGGACCAGCACAGACTCTACCAGCAGATCAAGGCTGGAGCGTATGACGTGAGGACACACACGCACATGCGCATGCATACACACACGCATACACACATCCATGCATACGCATGGACATACATGCATACATACATACATGCATACATACATACACGCATACGTACACACATACATACATACATACATACATACATACATACATACATACATACATACATACATACATACACGCATACATACATACATGCATACATACACGCATACATACATACATGCATACATACACGCATACATACACGCATATATACATACATACATACATGCATACATACATACATACATACATACATACATACATACGTAAACGCATACATACATACATACATACATACATACATACATACATACATGCATACATACATACATACATACATGCATGTATGTATGCATGCATTCACACACACACACACACACACACACTCCTATAGTGACTTCTATTCTTTTGCAGAGAATAGAAGCCACTATAGGTGCGGGGTAGACGACGCGCAATCCCCAACCAAATTAAAGCAATCTGATTCAAAGTTTGAACCAAAAAGCTTTATTAAATAAAGCTTCTAACAAAAATGACTCGTGTTGATGATTATATTTTTCAACAAACATTTGTGGTCAAAGAACTGCCCCTCTTCCCCGTCTAACTCTCGTTTGTGTCACATTCCCGCAGGTGAATTAAATCCCTTCATCAGATGAATAAATGCAATAATAGAACTGAGCCAGACAGAATACAAACTCAATTTAACCATAGTAATATCAATTATTATTATTTCCATTCCATTATTGCTCCAACACACACTAACACACACACACACACACATTCCACACATTCACAGCCACTAGAGTCAGGGATACGGATGAATTGAGTATGTGTGTGTGTAGTTCCCGTCTCCAGAGTGGGACACGGTGACCCCGGAGGCGAAGGATCTGATCAACAAGCTGCTGACGATCAACCCAGGGAAGCGCGTCTCCGCCACGGACGCCCTCAAACACCCCTGGATCTGTGTACGCACACACACACACACACACACACACACACACACACACACACACACACACACACACACACACACACACACACACACTCTCTTAACACTTCCGTTTGCGTGCAGTGACATTCTGAACGCCTTTCTGTATCTGTAGCAACGCTCCACGGTGGCGTCCATGATGCACCGACAGGAGACTGTCGAATGTCTGAAGAAGTTCAACGCCCGGAGAAAACTGAAGGTGGGTGTGTCCTCCAGCGTGGGGGGGGGGGGGGGCGTGTCTAGTAGTTTGGCAGAATGGCAGTATAGTATGGCGGTATGGCAGTATAGTATGGCGGTATGGCAGTATAGTATGGCCGTATATTATGGCAGTATGGCAGTATAGTATGGCAGTATAGTATGGCGGTATGGCAGTATAGTATGGCGGTATGGCAGTATAGTATGGCAGTATAGTGTGGCAGTATAGTTTGGCAGTATAGTATGGCAGTATGGCGGTATAGTGTGGCAGTATAGTATGGCAGTATGGCAGTATAGTATGGCAGCATGGCAGTATAGTATGGCAGTATAGTATGGCAGTATAGTATGGCGATATGGCAGTATAGTATGGCAGTATAGTATGGCAGTATAGTGTGGCAGTATAGTATGGCAGTATGGCAGTATAGTGTGCCAGTATAGTATGGTAGTATGGCAGTATAGTATGGCAGCATGGCAGTATAGTATGGCAGTATAGTATGGCGGTATGGCAGTATAGTGTGCCAGTATAGTATGGTAGTATGGCAGTATAGTATGGCAGTATGGCAGTATAGTATGGCAGTATGGCAGTATAGTATGGCAGTATAGTGTGGCAGTATAGTATGGCAGTATAGTATGGCAGCATGGCAGTATAGTATGGCAGCATGGCAGTATAGTATGGCAGTATAGTATGGCGGTATGGCAGTATAGTATGGCGGTATGGAAGTATAGTATGGCAGAATGGCAGTATGCAATGTCGTGTTCACGCTGTGCCTGCTCTGGTCCGCAGGGTGCCATCCTGACCACCATGTTGGCCACACGGAGCTTCCCAGGTAGGTGCTACCCCCCGCTGAGCCATGTAGCGACAGACCCTCATTCCGTAAGGGTCCCAGAAGATTAACCCCACACACACACACACACACACACCGCCCAGACAGAGCCCCCCACACACACACACACACCGCCCAGACAGAGCCCCACACACACACCGCCCAGACAGAGCCCCACACACCAGACACTCCTAGAAGGAGAGGAGAGCATGACCTCAATAACCCGGTCCCTGCACGCTGGCGGAGGCTGTGATAACTCCACCTCTCGTGGTCACTAGAGTGTTTCTCCACCTCTCTCATTGTTTCTGTGATTCTGTCCTCTAAACTGCCGGCTCCATTCCAACTGACATGCTCCTCGTCTTTGTCTCCATAGCTGCCAAGAGCCTCCTGAACAAGAAGGCAGAGGGTGTCAAGGTAGGTTCCTATTGGTCCTCACAGTATGTTCCTATTGGTCCTAAGGAGAACGTTCCTATTGGTCTTCAGGAAAGCGTTCCTATTGGTCTTCAGGAAAGCGTTCCTATTGGCCCTCAGGACTAAGTTCCCATTGGTCCTCAGAAGAACGTTTCTATTGGTCCTCAAGAGAATGTTCCTATTGGTCCTCAGGAGAACTTTCCTATTGGTCCTCAGGAGAACATTCCTATTGGTCCTCAGATTATGTTCCCATTGGTCCTCAGAGAATGTTCCTATTGGTCTTCAGGAGAACATTCCTACTGGTCCTCAGAGTGTGTTCCTATTGGTCCTCACAGTAGGTTCCTATTGGTCTTCACAGTATGCTCTGATTAGTCCTGAGCAGAACCTTGTGTAGGTGAGTCAGTGACCCCCAGCCTCCTGTGTCTCTCTTGGTGAGGAGGGAGAACAGGCCAGAGGCTCTAGAGCTGAGGTAACAGGGATAGGACAGGCCAGAGGCTCTAGAGCTGAGGTAACAGGAATAGGACAGGCCAGAGGCTCTAGAGCTGAGGTAACAGGGATAGGACAGGCCAGAGGCTCTAGAGCTGAGGTAACAGGGATAGGACAGGCCAGAGGCTCTAGAGCTGAGGTAACAGGGATAGGACAGGCCAGAGGCTCTAGAGCTGAGGTAACAGGGATAGGACAGGCCAGAGGCTCTAGAGCTGAGGTAACAGGGACAGGCCAGAGGCTCTAGAGCTGAGGTAACAGGGATAGGACAGGCAGACCCTTGTCTGTCTCTCTAACTGAACCATGTCTGTCTCTCTGTCTGAACCCCTGTCTGTCTCACTTAACCCGGTTCGAGTTATAACCCCTCCTGTACTTACTGTTCAGCGTCGTCTGCTAACTGTCCCCTGCTTCTCCACCAAGTGCCCTTCCTGTAGTTGAAGGGTGTCTGTCCCCGTGGAAGGTGACGTCATCGCAGACCCCCTGGTCCCCATGACAACTACCCACCCCCACGTCTCCACGGAGCTGGAGAGCAAAGCCTTCCACATCTGCTGCCCTTCAACATGCGTGTGCTAGTTGAAGGGCAATTCCTCTTGGTCTAGAGTCTAACCCCTGGTCTAGAGTCTAACCTTTGGTCTAGAGTCTAACCCCTGGTCTAGAGTCTAACCTTTGGTCTAGAGTCTAACCCTTGGTCTAGAGTCTAACCCATGGTCTAGAGTCTAACCCTTGGTCTAGAGTCTAACCTTTGGTCTAGAGTCTAACCCTTGGTCTAGAATCTAACCTTTGGTCTAGAGTCTAACCCATGGTCTAGAGTCTAACCCTTGGTCTAGAGTCTAACCTTTGGTCTAGAGCCTAACCCTTGGTCTAGACTCTAACCCCTGGTCTAGAGTCTAACCCCTGGTCTAGAGTCTAACCCCTGGTCTAGAGTCTAACCCTTGGTCTAGAGTCTAACCCCTGGTCTAGAGTCTAACCCTTGGTCTAGAGTCTAACCCTTGGTCTAGAGTCTAACCTTTGGTCTAGAGCCTAACCCTTGGTCTACAGTCTAACCCCTGGTCTAGCGTCTAACCCCTGGTCTAGAGTCTAACCCCTGGTCTAGAGTCTAACCCCTGGTCTAGACTCTAACCTTTGGTCTAGAGTCTAACCCCTGGTCTAGAGACTAGACTCTTGGTCTAGAGTCTAACCTTTGGTCTAGAGTCTAACCCCTGGTCTAGAGTCTAACCCCTGGTCTAGAGTCTAACCTTTGGTCTAGAGTCTAACCCCTGGTCTAGAGTCTAGACTCTTGTTCTAGAGTCTAACCTTTGGTCTAGAGTCTAACCTTTGGTCTAGAGCCTAACCCCTGGTCTAGAGTCTAACCCCTGGTCTAGAGTCTAGACTCTTGGTCTAGAGTCTAACCCATGGTCTAGAGCATAACCCCTGGACTAGAGTCTAACCCCTGGTCTAGAGTCTAACCTTTGGTCTAGAGTCTAACCCCTGGTCTAGAGTCTAACCTTTGGTCTAGAGTCTAACCTTTGGTCTAGAGTCTAACCCCTGGTCTAGAGGCTAACCCCTGGTCTAGAGCCTAACCTTTGGTCTAGAGTCTAACCCCTGGTCTAGAGTCTAACCCCTGGTCTAGAGCCTAACCTTTGTTCTTGAGCCTAACCCCTGGTCTAGAGCCTAACCTTTGGCCTAGAGTCTAACCCCTGGTCTAGAGTCTAGCCCCTGGTCTAGAGTCTAACCTTTGGTCTAGGGTCTCACCCCTGGTCTAGAGTCTAGACTCTTGGTCTAGAGTCTAACCCTTGGTCTTGATTCTTCTGTTCTGAAAATCATCACATCGTTTGGTTCGGTTCGGTGCTCCTGTGTGTTTTTGATTGGTCAGTTCTTCTCGTTTTATGGCGTGCTTTGTGATGTTTCTTTACCCTGGAAATCCAGAGTTCTCGCGAGAGCACAATTTGAATTTGTTCAGTGAGTCACTCTGGGAACGAGCAATATACTCGTTCCCCGATTCACCTGGATCCGAACATTAACCAATCACATCGGTGTATCTGATATGGGCGGGCCAAAAGCGTTGCTGTTTTACCGACCGGATACGGCGACGGAGTCTTATCTATTGGTTAGCTCCGCTGTCTGGATACGACACCCCTTGTATTCTTCTGATTGGTGTTATCCAATTGTGTGCAGTGATATTTTCAAATGCATGCTTGGTGCCGCCCCTCGAGTTGGGCCATTTTCATTACTGGTCACCAGACCCTACAGCTTACTAGATGTGTGTCTGGATTTCCAGGCTAATGTTTCTTCAGAGCGTGGTCAGGATTGGAGGTCTGAAGTGTTTGGTGTTGTAAGTGTGGATGTTGGTAGAGAATAATGTTGTATTACTGGTTCAGATGGTTCTGTTCACGCCGTCCTCTGTACCAGGAACCTGGCGTTCCATGTCCTCACGACACCGGCTCTGTTCCCACGCCAACACAAGGTTGGCTGAAATGTTGCTAAACAACAATCCCTGTGTGCTAATTGATAATGTGACCTTTTAAAATAATATATGTTTCAAATTGACACACAGTAAACCAAGCTTTGAAACATCTCCTTCTTGGAAGGGGTTTTCCAGAAGCAATATTTGCATTTACAAGACGCTGTTACAATGAGGAGGCCAAAGGCTTTACAAAGACATCCAGACGTGGTGACAGGGCCGGAACGCGGCCGTTTGACTGACTTTCTCCCTCTTGCGTTCCCATCGCTTCGGTCCAACAGGATCCCCAAACCACCGTCATCCAGCAGCCAGCTGACGGAGTCAAGGTACTGCTGCTCTGACCCATCAGGTCCTCTGTTGTGTGGTGGTGTTGCGTGTTTAGGAGTCTTCTGGTTGTAGGCTGGTTGTTTTCCATGTTGTGGTGTGTTGTCGGTGTGTTCCTTATATCATCACGTGGTTGTACTCAGTCCCTCTGTGTTCATTCGGTATGCAGAGCCCTGAGGAGCGCTGTGGGCTGTGGCTCCATCACGCTGCCTTTAGCTCCTCATCAGAGGCCCCACTGCGTGGTGCATCCAGTCCTGTTGGTGTGAGGACCTGGGTCCTCTACGGGCCCCTCGCTCTACAGCTTTGTGTGTCTGTGTGTGTGTGTGTGTGTCATTGTGTGTGTGTTTAATGTTGTTCTTGTTCCAACAGGAGTCCAGTGAGAGCAGCAACACCACCCTGGAAGACGAGGATGTGAAAGGTACGAACGCTCCTGTACAGAATCCACTCTGAAGAGACTTAGAGAGTCAGGACCGCATCACACCACGCACACACCGGCAACACACCACGCACACACCGGCAACACACCACACACACACCGGCAACACACCACGCACACACCGGCAACACACCACGCACACACCGGCAACACACCACGCACACACCGGCAACACACCACGCACACACCGGCAACACACCACGCACACACCGGCAACACACCACGCACACACCGGCAACACACCACACACACACCGGCAACACACCACGCACACACCGGCAACACACCACGCACACATCGGCAACACACCACGCACACACCAGCAACACACCACGCACACACCAGCAACACACCGGCAACACACCACGCACACACCGGCAACACACCACGCACACATCGGCAACACACCACGCACACACCGGCAACACACCACGCACACACCATCAACACACCACGCACACACCGGCAACACACCACGCACACACCGGCAACACACCACGCACACATCGGCAACACACCACGCACACACCATCAACACACCACGCACACACCGGCAACACACCACGCACACACCAGCAACACACCGGCAACACACCACGCACACACCAGCAACACACCACACACACACCGGCAACACACCACGCACACATCGGCAACACACCATGCACACACCGGCAACACACCACGCACACACCGGCAACACACCACGCACACATCGGCAACACACCACGCACACACCAGCAACACACCACGCACACACCATCAACACACCACGCACACACCGGCAACACACCACGCACACACCGGCAACACACCACGCACACATCGGCAACACACCACGCACACACCATCAACACACCACGCACACACCGGCAACACACCACGCACACACCAGCAACACACCGGCAACACACCACGCACACACCAGCAACACACCACACACACACCGGCAACACACCACGCACACACCGGCAACACACCACGCACACATCGGCAACACACCACGCACACACCATCAACACACCACGCACACACCGGCAACACACCACGCACACACCAGCAACACACCGGCAACACACCACGCACACACCAGCAACACACCACACACACACCGGCAACACACCACGCACACATCGGCAACACACCATGCACACACCGGCAACACACCACGCACACACCGGCAACACACCACGCACACATCGGCAACACACCACGCACACACCAGCAACACACCACGCACACACCAGCAACACACCGGCAACACACCACGCACACACCGGCAACACACCACGCACACATCGGCAACACACCACGCACACACCAGCAACACACCACGCACACACCGGCAACACACCACGCACACACCAGCAACACACCACGCACACACCGGCAACACACCACGCACACATCGGCAACACACCACGCACACACCATCAACACACCACGCACACACCGGCAACACACCACGCACACACCAGCAACACACCACACACACACCGGCAACACACCACGCACACATCGGCAACACACCATGCACACACCGGCAACACACCACGCACACACCGGCAACACACCACGCACACACCGGCAACACACCACGCACACACCGGCAACACACCCAGACTGGGTCCCCACTGTTGGGGACCCAGACTGGGTCCCCAACACCCAGTTGTGTTGGGGTGTTGGGGACCCAGTCTGAGTCCGGTGTTGGGGACCCAGACTGGGTTCCCAACACCGGTCAGGTTCTCCTCCAGCCTGAAGTTCTTTCAGTTTCACGAGAACTTTGTTTAGTGTGTGTGTGTGTGTGTGTGTGTGTGTGTGTGTGTGTGTGTCTGTGTGTGTCTCTGTGTCTGTGTCTGTCTATGTGTGTGTGTCTGTGTGTCTGTGTGTATGTTTCTGTGTGTGTGTCTGTGTGTGTGTGTGTGTGTGTGCGTGCAGTTCCTCATACATCTTTAACCCTCCTCACCACACTGCTCTCGTTACCATGGCGACGGCGAGAAGGACGATGTCATCCCATTATCTCATGAGACGTTAATAAGGGGCTGCTATTGTTAGACAAGGTGGGGGTGTTGGGTGGAGCTGGTGAGGGGTGGAGTGGTACTGGTTAGGGTGGTGTGGTACTGGTTAGGGTGGTTAGGGTGGTGTGGTACTGGTTAGGGTGGTGTGGTACTGGTTAGGGTCGCTGTGTACTGGTTAGGGTGGTGTGGTACTGGTTAGGGTGGCTGTGTACTGGTTAGGGTGGTGTGGTACTGGTTAGGGTGGCTGTCTACTGGTTAGGTACTGGGTGGTGTGTTTGGGGCCCCCCTGGCTGTGTGTCCCAGTGTCTGCTGGGTCAGAGGCCGTCTGTGGAGCACGTGATCGCCTCATGATCGCTGCATGGCCCATCTACCCTAACCCTCTCCATGGACTGTGACCTGCAAACACCTCTCTGAGGACTGGGAGGGCCTCTGGCCAGACTGGGAGGGCCTCTGGCCAGACTGGGAGGGCCCCTGGCCAGACTGGGAGGGCCTCTGGCCAGACTGGGAGGGCCTCTGGCCAGACTGGGAGGGCCTCTGGCCAGACTGGGAGGGCCCCTGGCCAGACTGGGAGGGCCTCTGGCCAGACTGGGAGGGCCCCTGGCCAGACTGGGAGGGCCTCTGGCCAGACTGGGAGGGCCTCTGGCCAGACTGGGAGGGCCTCTGGCCAGACTGGGAGGGCCTCTGGCCAGACTGGGAGGGCCCCTGGCCAGACTGGGAGGGCCCCTGGCGAGCCTGCCGGGCTGCTGGTCCACACAGAGCCTTGTAGCCTGCAGCATTCAGAGCGGACATGTTGTGCTGCGTCTCCATCAGTCTCATGCTGCTGTCTGCGCTCCAGACGGCCGCTGTCAACGTCAGCGTTCAGCCGGCCTGCGGGGGAGAGGGGCCCGTCCAAGGTAACCAGTGCCTGTCGGGGTTCAGGGGCCCCTCCAAGGTAACCAATGCCTGTGGGGGTTCAGGCTGCCGCTGGTCTCCTGGGGGACAGCACTCTGACGTCAGGGTCTCAGACTCACTGCTGCCCTTGTGTGTTCTAACCCTAACCCTAACCCTGACCCTAGCCCTAACCCTAGCCCTGGTGTGTTCTAACCCTAACCCTAGCCCTAGCCCTAACCCTAGCCCTGGTGTGGTTGGTGTGGTTGTCTGGGCCATGTGATGCAGCGTTCCTCGTCAACGCACAACCCTTCTGGTCAGCTGAGGATGTTGTGATGTGGTGTGTCGGTGGGATGTGTTGTGCTGAAGTGGTGGTGTGTTGTGTTTCTGTGTTATGTTGGTGTGTTGTGTTTTTGTGTTGTGTTGGTATGTTGCCTACTGTCCTCATTGACATGTGATCCTCCTCAGCTCGTAAGCAGGAGATCATCAAAGCCACGGAGCAGCTGATCGAGGCCATTAACAGCGGAGACTTTGAGGCGTACACGTAAGAGACCTAGCCACCTCCCAGCTATGTGTTAACACTAGACCTAGCCACCTCCCAGCTATGTGTTAACACTAGACCTAGCCACCTCCCAGCTATGTGTTAACACTAGACCTAGCCACCTCCCAGCGATGTGCTAACACTAGACCTAGCCACCTCCCAGCTATGTGTTAACACTAGACCTAGCCACCTCCCAGCGATGTGCTAACACTAGACCTAGCCACCTCCCAGCTATGTGTTAACACTAGACCTAGCCACCTCCCAGCTATGTGTTAACACTAGACCTAGCCACCTCCCAGCGATGTGCTAACACTAGACCTAGCCACCTCCCAGCTATGTGCTAACACTAGACCTAGCCACCTCCCAGCTATGTGCTAACACTAGACCTAGCCACCTCCCAGCTATGTGCTAACACTAGACCTAGCCACCTCCCAGCTATGTGCTAACACTAGACCTAGCCACCTCCCAGCTATGTGTTAACACTAGACCTAGCCACCTCCCAGCTATGTGCTAACACTAGACCTAGCCAACTCCCAGCTATTTGCTAACACTAGACCTAGCCACCTCCCAGCTATGTGCTAACACTAGACCTAGCCACCTCCCAGCTATGTGCTAACACTAGACCTAGCCACCTCCCAGCTATGTGCTAACACTAGACCTAGCCACCTCCCAGCTATGTGCTAACACTAGACCTAGCCACCTCCCAGCTATGTGCTAACACTAGACCTAGCCAACTCCCAGCTATGTGCTAACACTAGACCTAGCCACCTCCCAGCTATGTGCTAACACTAGACCTACAGAACTATCTACACTAGAGCTAATGTTAGCACCTAGCTGTCATACTCTCTCTTCTGTTCACAGGAAGATCTGCGACCCGGGTCTGACTTCCTTTGAGCCGGAGGCCCTCGGGAACCTGGTCGAGGGAACCGACTTCCACCGCTTCTACTTTGACAACGGTAACAGCTAACGCGCTAATGTAAGGACATGTTAACAGCTAACGCGCTAATGTAAAGACATGGTAACAGCTAACGCACTTATGCAACAACATGGTAACAGCTAACGCACTAATGCAACAACATGGTAACAGCTAACGCACTAATGCAACAACATGGTAACAGCTAACGCACTAATGCAACAACATGGTAACAGCTAACGCGTTAATGCAACAACATGGTAACAGCTAACGCGTTAATGCAACAACATGGTAACAGCTAACGCGTTAATGCAACAACATGGTAACAGCTAACGCGCTAATGCAACAACATGGTAACAGCTAACGCGTTAATGCAACAACATGGTAACAGCTAACGCACTAATGTAACGGCATGGTAACAGCTAACGCGTTAATGTATCGACATGGTAACAGCTAACGCGCTAATGCAACAACATGGTAACAGCTAACGCGCTAATGCAACAACATGGTAACAGCTAACGCGCTAATGTATCGACATGGTAACAGCTAACGCGCTAATGCAACAACATGGTGGCAGCTAACGCGCTAATGTAACGGCATGGTAACAGCTAACGCACTAACATAATAACATGGTAACAGCTAACGCACTAACATAATAACATGGTAACAGCTAACGTTACAACATGTTAATGGCTACCATGCTACCATGCTAACACGGTATTTTCCGGGCAGCTCTGTCCAAGGCCAGGAGCCCGGTCCACACCATCCTGCTGAACCCCCACGTCCACCTGATGGGGGAGGACGCCGCCTGCATCGCCTACGTCCGCCTGACGCAGCACCTGGACCGGGGGGGCGCGCCACGCACCGCGCAGGCCGAGGAGACGCGCATCTGGCAGCGCCGCGACGGCCAGTGGCACAACATCCACTTCCACCGCTCCGGGGCGCCCACCCTGCCCGCCCACTGAGGTACTGTCTGCACCCACACCAGTACCACTACTGGTACCAGTACCACTACTGGTACCAGTACCGTTCTCCACCTACACCAGTGAGGTACCAGCCCGGTTCTACAGAACATCTCCATCAGGCCCTCCCCACCTCCTGCACCTCCACCCTTACTCTGACAGCTCCACCTCCACCCTACTCTGACAGCTCCACCTCCACCCTACTCTGACAGCTCCACCTCCACCCTACTCTGACAGCTCCACCTCCACCCTACTCTGACAGCTCCACCTCCACCCTACTCTGACAGCTCCACCTCCACCCTACTCTGACAGCTCCACCTCCACCCTACTCTAACAGCTCCACCTCCACCCTACTCTAACAGCTCCACCTCCACCCTACTCTGACAGCTCCACCTCCACCCTACTCTAACAGCTCCACCTCCACCCTACTCTGACAGCTCCACCTCCACCCTACTCTGACAGCTCCACCTCCACCCTACTCTGACAGCTCCACCTCCACCCTACTCTGACAGCTCCACCTCCACCCTACTCTAACAGCTCCACCTCCACCCTACTCTAACAGCTCCACCTCTACGCTACTCTGACAGCTCCACCTCCACCCTACTCTGACAGCTCCACCTCCACCCTACTCTAACAGCTCCACCTCCACCCTTATTCTAACAGCTCCACCGCGGTGTCCCCACCCTTAAGGTGGACCCACCCTTAATGTGGACTCACCCTTAAGGTGTCCTCAGCTTTAATGTGGACTCACCCTTAATGTGGACTCACCCTTAAGGTGGACTCACTCTTAATGTGGACTCACCCTTAATGTGGACCCACCCTTAAGGTGGACTAACCCTTAAGGTGTCCTCAGCTTTAATGTGGACTCACCCTTAAGGTGGACTCACCTTTAATGTGGACTCACCCTTAAGGTGGACTCACCCTTAAGGTGGACTCACCCTTATGGTGTCCTCAGCTTTAAGGTGGACTCACCCTTAAGGTGGACTCACCCTTAAGGTGTCCTCAGCTTTAATGTGGACTCACCCTTAAGGTGGACTAACCCTTAAGGTGTCCTCAGCTTTAATGTGGACTCACCCTTAAGGTGGACTCACCCTTAAGGTGTCCTCAGCTTTAATGTGGACTCACCCTTAAGGTGGACTCACCTTTAAGGTGGACTCACCCTTAATGTGGACTCACCCTTAAGGTGTCCTCAGCTTTAATGTGGACTCACCCTTAATGTGGACTCACCCTTAAGGTGTCCTAAGCTTTAAGGTGGACTCACCCTTTCTGATCCTCTTCCTCCTGCTGTTTTAGCCATCTATCTTCTCAACTCACTTCCTGTTCCTGTTGTGTCTCTCTTCTCTCTCTAGTGGAGCAGGCGGTCGTCTCCACCTTCTAGCTGACCTTTGGCCCCGCCCCCCGGCTTGGCCCCGCCCCCCACCCAGCCCTGAGTGTTGTTGCCATGGCACTGGGCGGGTCTGTGTAGGAGCCTTGTAGATGCTAGCAGGTTATCTTTGTTTGGGGTTTGGTCTCATCCCAGGACGTTAGGAAGAGTTTCAGCAACTTGTTTTTTAATGAAGTTTAGACGGTTTTCAAATAGGCAGGAGATATCAATCTGTTGGAGGTGTTTTAAACTTGATTTAGGTCGTTTTTTGTGACATTATTATACATCACCAGGTAAGACCTCATTGCTACACATGTTCTTGCTGTGGGTTTGCCTTTTCACCATAAAGACCAATATAAGGTTTACCTTAATGTTCAAATATTTAGTTTATTACACAAGAGTTGAGGAAGTTTATTACACTTTGTTGTTGTAGTGATTAGTCTCTGGCTCGCCGTGTGGGGATTAGATCTTTAGAGACGTAGCTCTGGATTCTACTATTAATGTCTGCAAGGTCAGAGAACTATGTGGATCGAGGTCTTTTGATGATTAGAAGATATGCAACATTATCGGTACCTTCTTATGTTCGAAGGCCATCAGTCGAGTGGTGGATCTTTGAAAACATCCTATTTCCATAAGGAGCCAAGTGTGTGAATTGAGTTTTTGTTGACTTTTTATATCGTGATTTAAGTGCAGTAGAATGTCTAAAGGCCAAACCTGTGCGTGTGTGTGTGTGTGTGTGTGTGTGTGTTTGTGTGTGTGCGTGCGCGCGTCCCTCGTTGTTTTGTACGATCCAGTTAATTTCGAGTAGGAATTAAACTTTAGGGTTAGTTTAGTGTCTGGACAGCGACCTTCGACCCCACGGTGACCTTCAACCCCACGCCCCCTCCAGTGGACGGTAACCTTCGACCCCACGTCCCTTCCAGTGGATGGTGACCTTCGACCCCATGCCCTACGTGTGTGTTGTTGGACTGATGGATGCTTAAGACGTATTCAATAAAAAGTGTGATTTATGCTGAAAGTCTTCTTTCTGGTGGAGTCTGGTGACGGCATTCATACAGAGTTTTAGGGGCCGTTGGCAAGTGCTCTCTAATAGAGTATGTAGGGACCGTCAACAAGTGCTCTCTATCGTAGAGTATGTAGGGACCGTCAGCAAGTGCTCTCTGTAGTAGAGTATGTAGGGACCGTCAGCAAGTGCTCTCTGTAGTAGAGTATGTAGGGACCGTCAGCAAGTGCTCTCTAGTAGAGTATGTAGGGACCGTCAGCAAGTGCTCTCTACAGTAGAGTATGTAGGGACTGTCAACAAGTGCTCTCTATCGTAGAGTATGTAGGGACCGTCAGCAAGTGCTCTCTGTAGTAGAGTATGTAGGGACCGTCAGCAAGTGCTCTCTGTAGTAGAGTATGTAGGGACCGTCAGCAAGTGCTCTCTAGTAGAGTATGTAGGGACCGTCAGCAAGTGCTCTCTACAGTAGAGTATGTAGGGACTGTCAACAAGTGCTCTCTATCGTAGAGTATGTAGTGACCGTCAGCAAGAGCTCTCTAGTAGAGTGTGTATGGACCGTCAGCAAGAGCTCTCTATTAGAGTATGTAGGGACCGTCAGCAAGAGCTCTCTAGTAGAGTGTAGGGACCGTCAGCAAGAGCTCTCTAGTAGAGTATGTAGGGACCATATAAACTATATATATGTTTATATGTATATACATACATACGTACATGCATATACATATATATGTATGTATATGTATAGATATATATATATATGTATATATATACATATACAGTGGGGCAAAAAAGTATTTAGTCAGCCACCAATTGTGCAAGTTGTCCCACTTAAAAAGACGAGAGAGGCCTGTAATTGTCATCATAGGTAAACCTCAGCTATGAGAGACAAAATGAAAAAAAAAAAAACAGAAAATCACATTGTCTGATTTTTTAAGAATTTATTTGCAAATTATGGTGGAAAATAAGTATTTGGTCACCTACAAACCAGCAAGATTTCTGGCTGTCACAGACCTGTAACTTCTTCTTTAAGAGGCTCCTCTGTCCTCCACTTGTTACCTGTATTAATGGCACCTGTTTGAACTCCTTATCAGTATAAAAGACACCTGTCCACAACCTCAAACAGTCGCACTCCAAACTCCACTATAATCTCCCTCGATCTGGGGCTCCACGCAAGATCTCACCCTGTGGGGTCAAAATGATCACAAGAACGGTGAACAAAAATCCCAGAACCACACGGGGGGACCTAGTGAATGACCTCCAGAGAGCTGGGACCAAAGTAACAAAGGCTACCATCACTAACACACTACGCCGCCAGGGACTCAAATCCTGCAGTGCAAGACGTGTCCCCCTGCTAAAGCCAGTGCATGTCCGGGCCCGTTTGAAGTTTGCTAGAGAGCATTTGGATGATCCAGAACAGGATTGGGAGAATGTCATATGGTCAGATGAAACCAAAATAGAACTTTTTGGTAAAAACTCAACTCGTCGTGTTTGGAGGAGAAAGAATGCTGAGTTGCATCCAAAGAACACCATACCTACAGTGAAGCATGGGGGTGGAAACATCATGCTTTTGGGCTGTTTTTCTGCCAAGGGACCAGGACGTCTGATCCGTGTGACGGAAAGAATGAATGGGGCCATGTATCGTGAGATTTTGAGTGAAAACCTCCTTCCATCAGCAAGGGCACTGAAGATGAAACGTGGCTGGGTCTTTCAGCATGACAATGACCCCAAACACACCGCCGAAGGAGTGGCTTCGTAAGAAGCATTTCAAGGTCCTGGAGTGGCTGATGTGATTTTCTAGATTTTTTTTTTTTTTCATTTTGTCTCATAGCTGAGGTTTACCTATGATGAAAATTACAGGACTCTCTCATCATTTTAAGTGGGAGAACTTGCACAATTGGTGGCTGACTAAATACTTTTTTGCCCCACTGTATATGTATGAACTATATCCCACCGGCCCCCAGGACATTTTCACCTGAATTGATCCTCTGTAAGGGATGGAGCTGCTCCACTCCGGCCAATCACAGAGCAGTTCTCGTTAGCTCTTAATGAGGTTCACCTGCAAAATTAGGTACATGTGCAGTGTGTGAATCATTTTGCGTGGGTTTGATTGGCCTTGAATTGGAAGTTGCTGCCGTTGCCGCTTCTGACCGGTCTGGAGCGACGCCGGGGGGGATCCCAGGAATGAGACCGGGGACGCAGTGAGTCAGCCTGCTTTACTATTCATCGTGTGTGTGTGTGTTCTGTGTGTGTATTCTGGGGGGCCCCCTTCGGGCCCCCCAGACCCCTACCAGACCAGTGACCCACCAGGCCACTGCCTTTTATGTGAAGCTTCTGTTGGATTGTTCTAGAACTCAGGGAAAGGTTTAGTCTGCAGCTCCATCATTCTGTTTACTATATCGTAGAACTGTGGGTTGATGTTTAGCATCTAGCTTCCCTTGGACAGTCTGTCCAATACTGACAAGAATCAGTCCTGAACTGTATTGCTCACCAGTAGAGGTTAAAGGGTGAGTACTGAACTTTATCTTTTAAATTCACCCACACACAGCAGTAGTGAACTATTGGCTGCTTTCAATAGCTTTAATTAACCCTAGCCCTTCAGTACCAACGGGGGTCTTAACCCTGACCCATCAACATTGCAGAATTCAAGTTGCAGGGATAAATGTGTAGTAAGACATCCCAGGTACTTGAGTGTCTTCCTGGTCGTTTATCCATATGTGGCAGCCTAGAAATCCTAGCGGAACATAGTGCTCTTGAATGCAGCATGTGAATGTTCCCGTCCCCTAATCAAGGCCCTTATTTAGGGCAGCTGCGTGCCATTCTGCCTCAGTATGGCTTGTGTCTCTGCTGTGGCTGGTGTAGCGTCAACCATGTGAGTAGCATTTTAATAGGTAGACAAAATTGCCTGTTATAAAAGCTGACCCATCATTTGATTTGTTTATTTTAGCTTAAGGATAGCCCCCTGTGGTCGAGTGACTTTGGACCCATTCCCTCCAACCCGTGGTAGTGCGTAGGGTAGGCCACGTGTTGTCAGTGCGGAGCCTGGGGAGCGGGGCCAACTCCATTCTCCTTCATGCTTCACCTGCTGCTGTTTTGCCATACTTTTGTCTTGCTTATCTTCTGTTCGTGTTTACAATAGTTTGGGTTTATTGAACCATTGTTAAATCCTTGTTTTGATACTGTATTCGTTTTTTTTCGGATGCCAAACTGTAGGGAGGCTAGGCACCCATGAGGTCCCTTCACTTGCATGCGAGTTTAAGCACTGGGATGCAATACGTTTTCCACCAGTTTTAGTTTGCAGTGAGGATTGAGGTCAGTGCTTCCACCCCTAGGCCCTCCTCAGCAGTTGGCCTCAGCTTTAGTCTGGTAGGTTTTGTTGTAGTTTTGGAATGCTATTTTAGATTGTGATTTTATATATAAAATATCTTGGCTGACTGTAATAAATATTTTCTCCTTATTTAGCTATTTTATTTTTACACTAATCCTTTTCAGCAGTTCTAGTTCATGCACATTTTTGTTTCCCATTTAAATAAAGATTTGTTTTATTCTGGAATTACCGTTTGTCTGTTCAGTTTACGAATCTGCTTGCCTCATCCGTATTGTCAATAATATTCAACACAAAAGTAACATATATTATACTGATTTCCAGGGATATAATTCCCCTGGTGGCCTTGTCAGTTCTTTCCTCAATCCTCCCCACTATTGCCCTCGCTACACATGTGAGGTGAAACCAACTCTTGTAACTGTGTTCCTCCTCAAGATAATTTTCTTGGCCTCTCTGGGCCTCGGGTTAGTGGGTGCCCTCAATATATGGCCTGTCAGGTGCTTTGGGACTGTACCGGTGATTTAGGCTTTACAAATAAAATTGACTTGAACTGATGCTAGAGCTCAGCTTCTACATCTTCAGCCAGCGGCTCTGCTTCTCTTCCGTCGAAAGGGCGGCCTCTGCTGGCCAGGTGTAACACTGCGCCTCTTAGTTCTGGGGATACAATAGGGAGTTTGCGCGTTGAACTGGGTGCTAATGTACAGCTTCCAAGGTCTTTAATATGGTTTGCATGTAGAGTATAAATACATGTCTGGTTTTTGCATCAAGAATAGCCCAAAGATGTTTCCACTTTCCAGGCCAACTCTGCTGTGATGGAGAATACTTTAGTTTAAAGTCAGACATGTTTGTGGGCTCGTTAAAGGTGGCATCCCATGGGCCTTTAAAACACCTTTAGTGAAGACTATACCCACGAATTTTGTATAATGCGGAGAACAATGAGGGGAAGTTGTAGTTTTCTCCATACGGGAGCAGCGGTTGAATCAGACCCCAAAGCACCACCTGGTGGGCAGATCGGACTAGAGGATAAAGGACCTGAAAACCAAGCACGTTTTCACTCACTGGAGACTCCACTGTTGTGTGGGATATTTTCCTTCCTTTTGAACACTGAGGTGAATTGAGAATCTGCTGTTTAACGTTATGTTAGGTCAACATTCAATGTGCTCAAGTCGTGTTTAGTATGATTGTTTTGGACCAGCGAGGGGCCGCCCACTGTTGAGATACCGTAACGTTACAGCTGTTTGGGTATGTAGCGTATGTCTCAGGGTTAGTTAGCGAGGTAAAGTGTTACTCATTTGACGTGAATAAAACGAGTCAGGCCAGTGAAACTGACATGACAACATGAAGCCAACCGATCCCATGTCCCCGTTTTGATTCACAGCTCATCTAACGACGAGGTCATTGGTGTTTAGAGCGACTCCAACGCAGAAAACGCATTTCTCGCTTTAAGGCAAGCCATCTCATGAGGGGTACATGTGTGGTTGTTACCCCCTTTGTGCTGTTCTGATATATTTTAACTTGTAATCCAGCTCTGGCATATCTGTACGACATAGATGAAGTCTTTGAAGATTGGTCTGGAAAAGAACATTGGTCTGGATTTGTCTTGGGTCAAAGATGTTTCATAAAATTTGAACTTAGTTTATTGGTTCAGTATTCAGACTGGGACCAGCAGGTCTCTGGTGATGGTTCTTCTGTCAGACCGGCTCCAGGGTCCCGGCGAGGCTCTGGGAGTCCATGTGAGGATGTTTTGGAAGAGTAATGATGCTCAGACCGGTAGACGGGCCGGACCCCATGTTCTATTCTTGGTCCCTGCCGCTGGTACTCCCAGTGGATCCTCTGGTTCCTAATTGCTGTGAATTCAACATCTCGGCGATGTTGGTTATCTCCATGGAAAGCTTGGTTCCAGTCTATCGTCAGAGCTTTGACAGATAGTATGTGTGTCTGGGCCACGCAGAGCCCAACCTACTGTCTCATATGGAGCTAGTGCTGTCATGACGACAGGCCAGTGTCACGGTGCCAGGCAGAGGAGAGCTGTTGGAGACCTGGGGTCAAGTCCTGCTGATGACCTCCATTGAACCTCCTGTTTTTAAGAATTGTAACGTCATGTATGACCTTTGACCCTGTCTCTGTTGGCTAGCAGTGTGGAGTCTGGGGTTCAAAGTTCTCATTTCCATGTCAGCATACGGAGTGAAATGAATTCTCTTATTTCAATGGGACTTGTAAAGTATAACCTCAGTGCCCATCCTTGCCCGCCGTCACCTAACCCTGAAGCCTGAACCCTTACCCCTGAACCCTAATCTTAACCCTGACCCCTAACCCTTTTTGCCCCAATCTTCACCAAACTGCACCATAACCTTTATTGAACAAATTAACCTCTGTTGAAGTAACATACAGATCCACATATCTAACCTGAATACTAATGTTGATAATATGACCTAAGTGTTTTTCTATGGAATAGTCTGCACCAGTAACAGGGAAGCTGATGGCTGAGATATCCAAGCTGAAACCTCCCTCTTCAGTCTGTCTGTCACCTCGGGGTGCTGACCAGCTGCTGATGTGGGCCTGATGCTGAATGCCTGGATGAGTGTCAGCGTCTGACTGACTGGATGCCTGGACTCTCCTTCCAGCCCCAGTGCCATACACTCTTTATATTCACTATCACTAACTGAATGATTTCACATGTTCCCACCCTTGAAGGAGGGATCGCCCACTCTGCCTTTCTTAACATTTCTTCCTCTAAGAGCTTCTTGCCCTCTGGGGGAGAAGGGTCAGGGGGCTGTCATAAATAAATGGCCTGTGAAGCTCTTTGAGAATGTAACTGGGATTAAGAGCTATACAAATAAAACTGAATTGAATTGACTTGAATAATCTTCCACTTTACTCCAAGAATTTCACGTGCATATATTCAAGCAAACAACTTTTATATTTTTTATCGTTTAGACACTGGAAATCAGAGACAATAGATCATCACAACCAATTATAAAATATCAGTCTGAACATCAAGCAGCAAATGTTTTGTATGATGAATCATCAAAATGACATTCTGTCGCTGACTGCAGATCAGAGTCCTGATCCACTGACATGTCGGGGACTATAGTTACCGTGGGGAAATAAAGACTTTATTTACTGCTGTAAGCTAGTGCCGTGGAAGCAACCATGACCACATAGACAGCAGTGTTAATATGTTCATCACCATGGAAACAAGATGCTTCTTTATCAAATCAACTTAGTTTTTACATTTTTTTATTCCCGTAAATGTATCACACTGGTTAACAGCAATGTGAGTTGTATTGTCAGACAAAGTTTATACTGGTAACACCAAAGATATATTGATTCCTCATTGAAATGTGAAGTACTTTGTATGTTTCGGAGTACAGAGTTATCATGTCCAAGCTTCCCTCTCATTTCTAATCTCAAAACACGAGAGTAAACGCCTGCAAACGGCAAAACAGGAGAATCAAAGACAATCGTTGGGTTCAACACACAGGACTGAAGCCAGTGGAGTTAGGAACCACAGTGGACCCCCCAGAGGACGCCGTCCCCCCTAAAGGACCCCCCTCCCCCATAACATCAGGGAGGATGTGACAAAGACCCACACCAACAAACTTCACCCACAAGCATGGTCACACAAGAGGAGTACAGTTCTGAAACCAGTGGGGAACGTTTAAGAGGCAACACACACATCAAGAAGAGAAGAGGTATGGAGTGTCAGCAGAGGGACATAGGGGTGGTGTAATGGGGGTGGAGTCTCAGCAGAGGGACATAGGGGTGGTGTAATGGGGGTGGAGTCTCAGCAGAGGGACATAAGGGTGGTGTAATAGGGGTGGTGTAATAGGGGTGGAGTCTCAGCAGAGGGACATAAGGGTGGTGTAATAGGGGTGGTGTAATGGGGGTGGAGTCTCAGCAGAGGGACATAAGGGTGGTGTAATAGGGGTGGTGTAATGGGGGTGGAGTCTCAGCAGAGGGACTTAAGGGTGGTGTAATAGCGGTGGGGTAATGTGGGTGGAGTCTCAGCAGTGGAACATAAGGGTTGTGTGATAGGGGTGGGGTAATGTGGGTGGAGTCTCAGCAGTGGAACATAAGGGTGGTGTGATAGGGGTGGAGTAATGGGGGTAGGGGTTGCGCTAGTCCAACCAAGACGCTCATCTATATACACTTTGTTGTTTTACAATCGTCCATTCAGAACAGGCCCAACAGACCGCCGGCTTGATCTGCATTCTGATTAGCCATCTCTCTGTGGTACTGAGGCAGGCGGAACCGCCCCTTTAGGACACAGGAACAAGGAAACACACCAAGGACACTAAATTGGACAGCTATCTTTGGTCACAAAATGAAAACAAGAAGAAAATAAAGGGAGCATTGTCAAAACACAGAAAAGCCTCGAGAGACAGACCAGTGGACCAGAGGCAGACCAGTGGACCAGAGACAGACCAGTGGACCAGGGACAGACCAGTGGACCAGAGGAAGACCAGTGGACCAGGGACAGACCAGTGGACCAGAGGCAGACCAGTGGACCAGAGGCAGACCAGTGGACCAGGGACAGACCAGTGGACCAGGGACAGACCAGTGGACCAGAGGCAGACCAGTGGACCAGGGACCGACCAGTGGACCAGGGACAGACCAGTGGACCAGAGGCAGACCAGTGGACCAGGGACAGACCAGTGGACCAGGGACAGACCAGTGGACCAGAGGCAGACCAGTGGACCAGGGACAGACCAGTGGACCAGAGGCAGACCAGTGGACCAGGGGCAGACCAGTGGACCAGAGGCAGACCAGTGGACCAGGGACAGACCAGTGGACCAGAGGCAGACCAGTGGACCAGAGGCAGACCAGTGGACCAGGGACCGACCAGTGGACCAGGGACAGACCAGTGGACCAGAGGCAGACCAGTGGACCAGGGACAGACCAGTGGACCAGAGGCAGACCAGTGGACCAGAGACAGACCAGTAGAACCGATGCTGGATGTAGAGACCCGTTATGACTGGTGCGGAGAGCAGGGGGGGCTGGGGGGGAGGAGACAGGACGGGTCCCCCGCGGCTGGGGGCGGGGCGTCGCAGCAGTAGTGTTGCAGCAGCAGGCGGAGGTTCTGCTGGAGGGCGTCGCCCCCAGGGGGTCCCGGGGCGTCGTCCAGCCGCTCCAGGGTCACATGCTTCCTCCCCTGGCCGTCCCGCACCACCGTCCTCTTCTGGGAGCGCGACTTACGCATCGAGGTTCTGGGGGGGGAAGAACGGGTCAGAGCCTAGAACATAGAAGAACGGAGAGCAGGGGAACATGAACGAACAGGGTGTGGGTTCGCTTTGTGTGTCCGGCTGTAGTTCTAGATCAAATGTTTTGCTCCATGCTGTCGATGAACTGGGGACGCCGCCCCCCAGCTGCAGTTGATCAGCCAACAAACCAGGTGTTAGCATCACTCAGTGTGTTTCACACCTTTAACTGTTTGGTCATGCAGCATAAGACACGCTGGAGCCCCTGGAAACAGGGCTCGCTGCCACCCTGCAGCACACAGGGAGGGTTAGTGAGCGCTACAAGGCTGGGGGCGGCCGCATGCCGATGGGTTCGGACGCTCCAACCTTCTGAGCACTGAGCCGTCATCCTGCAGCACCGCCTGCTCCACTACATGAGGCAGGAGGAGGTACTCCCCGCAGCCTCCTGCATAACCCAAGGCCTGAGGGTGGAGACACAATGGGGTCAGAGGGGGCAGCTCCTACGCACTCCTGCCCCAGCTCCTACGCACTACTGCCCCAGCTCCTACGCACTCCTGCCCCAGCTCCTACGCACTCCTGCCCCAGCTCCTACGCACTCCTGCCCCAGCTCCTACCCACTACTGCCCCAGCTCCTACGCACTCCTGCCCCAGCTCCTACCCACTACTGCCCCAGCTCCTACCCACTACTGCCCCAGCTCCTACGCACTACTGCCCCAGCTCCTACGCACTACTGCCCCAGCTCCTACCCACTCCTGCCCCAGCTCCTACCCACTACTGCCCCAGCTCCTACGCACTCCTGCCCCAGCTCCTACCCACTACTGCCCCAGCTCCTACCCACTACTGCCCCAGCTTCACCCACTACTGCCCCAGCTCCTACCTACTACTGCCCCAGCTCCTACCCACTACTGCCCCAGCTCCTACCCACTACTGCCCCAGCTCCTACCCACTACTGCCCCAGCTCCTACCCACTACTGCCCCAGCTCCTACGCACTCCTGCCCCAGCTCCTACGCACTCCTGCCCCAGCTCCTACGTACTACTGCCCCAGCTTCACCCACTACTGCCCCAGCTCCTACGCACTCCTGCCCCAGCTCCTACGCACTCCTGCCCCAGCTTCACCCACTACTGCCCCAGCTTCACCCACTACTGCCCCAGCTTCACCCACTACTGCCCCAGCTTCACCCACTACTGCCCCAGCTTCACCCACTACTGCCCCAGCTTCACCCACTACTGCCCCAGCTTCACCCACTACTGCCCCGTGAGGAGGAGAGAACCTTATCCACAGTCCACCTCTCAGTCCCTGTTCTTTATATACTTCATCCTGATTGGTCCTTCCTAGGGTGTGGATTGCAGTTCTAAATCAATGTGTTACAAATCCTAAATCCTCTTATTGACCAATAGCGTGAGAGATGTTGATGTTTGTTCCTCTTATTGACCAATAGCGTGAGAGATGTTGATGTTTGTTCCTCTTATTGACCAATAGCGTGAGAGATGTTGATGTTTGTTCCTCTTATTGACCAATAGCGTGAGAGATGTTGATGTTTGTTCCTCTTATTGACCAATAGCGTGAGAGATGTTGATGTTTGTTCCTCTTATTGACCAATAGCGTGAGAGATGTTGATGTTTGTTCCTCTTATTGACCAATAGCGTGAGAGATGTTGATGTTTGTTCCTCTTATTGACCAATAGCGTGAGAGATGTTGATGTTTGTTCCTCTTATTGACCAATAGCGTGAGAGATGTTGATGTTTGTTCCTCTTATTGACCAATAGCGTGAGAGATGTTGATGTTTGTTCCTCTTATTGACCAATAGCGTGAGAGTGGTGATGTTTGTTCCTCTTATTGACCAATAGCGTGAGAGATGTTTGTTCCTCTTATTGACCAATAGCGTGAGAGATGTTTGTTCCTCTTATTGGCCAATGGCGTGAGAGCTACTGATGTTTGTTCCTCTTATTGACCAATAGCGTGAGAGATGTTTGTTCCTCTTATTGACCAATAGCGTGAGAGCTGCTGACGTTTGTTCCTCTTATTGACCAATAGCGTGAGAGTTGCTGCTGTTTGCTCCTCTTATTGACCAATAGCGTGAGAGTTGCTGCTGTTTGTTCCTCTTATTGACCAATAGAGTGAGATCCGCTAATGTTTGTTAATTGACCGTACAGACAGATCTGTTTATCTGATTTGTTGTTTCTTTATACTGTATGTTCTGTCAGGCGCTCCGCTGAAGGCCTACCCTCCTGAAGGCCTCCTGAAGGCCTACATTCCTGAAGTTCTCCTGAAGGCCTACCTTCCTGAAGGCCTCCTGAAGGCCTATACTCCTGAAGGCCTACCCTCCTGAAGACCTACCTTCCTGAAGGCCTCCTGAAGGCCTACTGAAGGCCTACCCTCCTGAAGGCCTCCTGAAGGCCTACCCTCCTGAAGGCCTACCCTTCTGAAGGCCTACCTTCCTGAAGGCCTCCTGAAGTTCTCCTGAAGGCCTACCCTCCTGAAGGCCTCCTGAAGGCCTACCTTCCTGAAGTTCTCCTGAAGGCCTACCCTCCTGAAGGCCTACCCTCCTGAAGGCCTACCCTCCTGAAGGCCTACCTTCCTGAAGGCCTTCTGAAGGCCTACCTTCCTGAAGGCCTACCCTCCTGAAGGCCTCCTGAAGGCCTACCCTCCTGAAGGCCTACCCTCCTGAAGGCCTCCTGAAGTTCTACCCTCCTGAAGGCCTACCCTCCTGAAGGCCTACCTTCCTGAAGGCCTACCCTCCTGAAGGCCTCCTGAAGGCCTACCTTCCTGAAGTCGTCCCGGGCGGAGGGTAGGTCTGCGGCCAGGGAGGCATCCCCCGTCTGCTTCTCCACCCGATCGCCCTGCACCACCATCGTCTTCACCACCCGGCTCACCTTGCGGCCCAGCACGGCCTCTGTCTCAAACTGGGAGCTGCTTTCTGCAGCCGGTGCCCACGGCTCAGAGAAGGTGGACTGTAGGGTCAAAACATGGCAACCCGCTGGACCGTTAGGGGTGTGGAGAGGTCAGAACATGGCAACCAGCTTGACCGTTAGGGGGGTGGAGAGGTCAGAACATGGCAACCAGCTTGACCGTTAGGGGGGTGGAGAGGTCAGAACATGGCAACCCCCTGGACCGTTAGGGGTGTGGAGAGGTCAGAACATGGCAACCCCCTGGAACGGTAGGGGGGTGGAGAGGTCAGAACATGGCAACCAGCTTGACCGTTAGGGGGGTGGAGAGGTCAGAACATGGCAACCCCCTGGAACGTTAGGGGGGTGGAGAGGTCAGAACATGGCAACCTGCTGGACCGTTAGGGGGGTGGAGGGGTCAGAACATGGCAACCCACTGGACCGTTAGGGGGGTGGAGAGGTCAGAACATGGCAACCCACTGGAGCGTTAGGGGGGTGGAGGGGTCAGAACATGGCAGCCCACTGGACCGTTAGGGGGGTGGAGAGGTCAGAACATGGCAACCCGCTGGACCATTAGGAGGGAGGAGAGGTCAGAACATGGCAACCCACTGGAGCGTTAGGGGGGCTGGAGGTCAGAACATGGCAACCTGCTGGAGCTTTAAGGGGGTAGAGATCAGAACATGGCAACCCACTGGAGCGTTGGGGTCCTCTAAAGCATCAGGTCAAACTAGTTGTACTCATGTTCCGCAGGTTTTTCAGAGGGGTTGTTTCACCAGCAAAAACATTTAGAAATGAAACTTCAACACTACCATGTGAATGTTATTAACAAGAGCCTTAAGTCGGTGGTGTGAACTCTCACATGTGAATGTTATTAACAAGAACATTAAGTAGGTTGGGGGAACTCTAACATGTGAATGTTATTAACAAGAGCATTAAGTTGGTTGGGTGAACATTAAAATGTGAATGTTATTAACATGAGCATTAAGTGGGTGGTGTGAACACTAACATTTTCTAAACATAAGCATTAAGTGGGTCGTGTGACACTAACATGTTCTAAACATTAAGTGGGTGGTGTGACACTAACATGTTCTAAACATTAAGTGGGTGGTGTGACATTAACATGTTCTAAACATTAAGTGGGTGGTGTGACACTAACATGTTCTAAACATTAAGTGGGTGGTGTGACACTAACATGTTCTAAACATTAAGTGGGTGGTGTGACACTAACATGTTCTAAACATTAGGTGGGTGGTGAACACTAACATGTTCTAAACATTAAGTGGGTGGTGAACACTAACATGTTCTAAACATTAAGTGGGTGGTGGACACTAACATGTTCTAAACATTAAGTGGGTGGTGAACACTAACATGTTCTAAACATTAAGTGGGTGGTGAACACTGACATGTGAAGGTTACCGAGGGTCCCAGTAATGAACAGACTCACCTCATGCTGGTCTCCTTGGCTGCGGACCACCGTCCTCCTGACCACTCTGGAGAACATGTCTCCCTCCTCCACAGGCACCGCCTCCTGCTCAGCCCCCACCACCTGCACCTCCTGCCTCTCCACTCCGTCCGCAGACAAAAACTTTCTGATCACCTTCCGCGTGGTCTGGTGAGTCGGACGGCAAGGTCAGAGAAACAGACCAGCTCCAAACCATTCTCTGTTCAGATCTAAGACTGGTTTAAAACCTGGTTTAGTGCACTGAGGGCCAGCTAAACGTCGCAAACTCATGTCAGTTAGCATTAATTAACGTTGTACAAATACAGAAGGTATGAAAGAACAGCCATTGATCAGCAGTTACCTGCGCTTGGATGTCATTCCCTTCCTTTTCCAAAACCCTCAGGTTTCAAATCCAATAGAATGCTGTAGAAGGGTAGGCCCTCCTGCTCTTACCTTCTTTACTACCATGTTCCCGTGGTCATCTAGGAACTTCTCTTCAGTCACCGTTTGGGGGGGGATGTCCGGAAAGTCGTCCCCCTAAACCAGTAGAGGAAGACAAGTTTCAGGTTCCATTCCTTAAACATGATACCAGCAGCATTATATCTGTGTTACTCCTCATTCCTTCATTGTGATACCAGCAGCATCAGAACTATATAACTTCAAAGTTCCCAATCTGCAATAAGCGTTGAAATTGGGTCACATTTGGCAGGGCCCAATCCCAATAAAAGGACGCCTTGAGTTGCTTCATCTCCCTTGAAGAATAGAAAAATATGGAAGTCTGAACACACCCGGCAAACTGCGGGCGTGATAAGCAGCCCCCCATGCTCAGGGTAGCTGTTGTTCTTTACCTGGATAATGGGTTAGGGTTAGGGTTAGGGTTAGGGTTACCCTAACCCTAACCCTGTTGTTCTTTACCTGGATAATGACTCTGCGACGCACCAGCCTGGTGGTCACAACCTCTTCTTCTGAGCTGTCGGAGGACAGCGGCCCTAACTCCTCTGATATCTCCTAGGAGACACCACACAGCCAACCTGGTCAGCATGCTTAAGACCGCCCAAGACACAGCCACACAATGCCCCTTCTGCTCTCTGGACCCGGGAGGTACAGCTGCCAATTGGGGTCCTACCCAAAGTCATTTCACCACAACTACAACTTGGGGTTTGATGAATATGTATGTGAACTCCTTTGAGTGTCATACGAGTGTATGAACTTATCAACATTGAAGTAGTTTGAAGGTGAAGAGAAATGCGGTGATTGGGTGATAATAATTTGAAATGGAAGAGAAGAAACATTGATGGTGTTTTTCCAACCAAAAACGGCATGCAAAATGAATGGTCAAATAAAGAAATGCAGACCATGATTCAGGAAGATAAAGAACAAAGTATAACTAAAATATGATAGAATCAGTTTCTTTACATCAGGCTGTACAACACTGCAAACGGGAACACTGCAAACGTGAACACTGCAAACACTGCACACCATGATCTATCTCAGCCACTGGTTATTCCATGATTTTTGTTCTGGAAACTATGAGTGTATGCACCCATGCCGACAAAGCACCCCATCATTTAGTTCTTAACGTTAAGGTAGCCAATCCTGAAGCTCCTGAAAATGTAGAGGCAATACAATTGGCTCACGCAGGCAAGACACGCTTTCAGCTTTCTGTTCATGCGTGACATCTTACCCTTGCCAGGAAGTCCTCCTTATCGTCCACATTCCCTGCCTGATCCCGGGAGGGAAGCTCCTCACACAACGGGAAGTCACCTTCAGATCGACACTCTTTCGAGCAGTCTGAATCATACGCAAAGTCGCCAAGACTTTCACTACCGGACGAGAATCGCTTGTAATCCTGCACCCGTAGGAAGGGATGCCGGCAGCACTCAGGGCTCGCCGTCACCAAGCCCAGACCCTGGTTGCTGCCCGGCATCGGAGAGGGCGGCGCAGAGATGCGAAAGGCGAATCCACCTGCTGGAAACACTTCTTCGGCTTCAGAGAAGTCAGATAAGGTTTGCTCGCAGTCAAAGAATTCTGTGTCAGAATCCAGAGATTCTGCAGCCCTGAAGGGTTTTCTGGGAAGTTTTTTTTTTAATTCAAATGCAGATAGGGTGGTTTCAAAATCAGAGAGGACTTTATTGAAACCTGGGGAGAACCCTAAATCTTCTCCTTCTTCCTGGATGGTGGTCTTTGTTTCACTGGCCCGTACTTCTGTGGGGGATAACTCCTGATTTGATACCGGATGTGAGCCGGGAGATTTGAGTACAGAAGTCCCAGCTCTGTGCGTAGTGGAGCTGGTCCAAACAGGGCGCTGAAGAGCGGATACAATTTCTGGCTTGGCAGTACAGGAAATCTGCTCATTAAATCGGACTTCGAATTGATTCGGCTCCACTGTCTTCGACGAGGTGGACGTTTTACTCGTCTCCGTTTCTTGTGCAACCAAAATTGCTTCCTCTGATCTTTGAGGCCATGTCTGAAAGTGAATGTCAGAATATCTTCAACATTTACCCTTCAATCAGCGTCCCCACAGATGTTTAGTACCACTGCAATGCGACAAAGAGGGTGCTTTTCAATCCATGGAAATTTATTTTTGATTATGTTGTACCTCAGTATAATTATGTTTGTTTATCATGCAATTTCAAAATATTTATATATATTTATACAATTTCTAAATGTTGAATACTCATTAAGTCTTTGCATGCTTACTGCAAACCCAGTCATCTTATGCATATCACATGTTAGTGTGTCCACCCAAGTTGTGGGTTAGTATGTTCCTTGAAGACAACAGGCTTGACATCCTCCACACATATCATGCCCTCCACCTTACCATGTCTGAGCCTTGAGGCATGTCTTTATGGTCACCATGGCCCGGGCCCTGGACCTCCTCCCCCATGGGGTTCTGGTCCCTGAATGGTTGGGGCTGGTCCAACGCCTCTTCATGGATATCACCCATGTGTTGCTCATGAATATTGCTTTGAACAGTCTTTGGCTGTTCTGAATCATATTTTATCCATTCCTCACAGGCAAAAGATTCAGATTCAGATCTAGTCACCTTAGGAAAATCATTTGGGCCAGGCCTCAGGTCTAATTCTGCCTCTGTTATTATCGTTTGCATTTCGGACGTTTTGAACGGATGCCGGTCAGGTTGTGCAACACATGTCACATGACTCAGAAGTTGTGCCTCAGAGACTAGCTTGTCGGCTCCCACACAATTAAACTCTATTTCTTCTTCTGAATTCACTGATTGAGGAGTGAGGGGCCTTGGGGTGTCACCAATCCAACACTGGATAGGCAGCGCAACAAACTCATTGTCTGAGGAGTAAGACACTGGGGATATTGATGAACATGATCTATAACTAGGGGGCATTTCCTTGAAGTAGGAAGACAGTATTCTCATGAACTCAGGTACTGGTGAGTCGGGCAGTAGTGGTGCAAACTTGTGGACCGATGAAATGGATTCTGGGGACGAAGGCCGTCTTTGGACCTCAGTGATTCTTGACGATGTGACTACCACCTCCCCCTCTGAATCCGAGCTGCCAGCGGAGGAGGACCCGTGCGTTGCCCACGTCGGGATGTACTCTGGAAGGCACCCTGGAAACTCAGGGATGGGTGAGTCGGGAGGCAGAGAGCGGTTTGCGTTGAACTCGGGCAGGGACTCTGGAGAGGAGGCTCTCTCATAAACCATGTTCACGTCCCACCCCTCCGACACGGGTCTGTGTTCAGGTTGAGCCAACTGATGTTCTAAACCGACAGGGACAGCATCATTGGTGGATGCTACAGGGGTCTCCTGTGAGGAGCTCTTTGAGTGAAGGTGCGTTCCATATTCTGGTAGTTCGTTTTTGAAGTCAGGTAAGGTGGGACGAGAGGAGAGAGGTCTTAATCTATTGACTGATCCAGTTGACACTGATACCGATTTTTCATCAGGCATCACGATGATCAACTCTGGTATCCACTCATTGATATGAGGAGGGTCCCAGCCGTCTCCCTCAGTTGGTGACATAACAACAGTTTCATCAAGGGCCGCAGAGGCAGCAGTTCCAAATGCATATTGAAACGGTTGTGAAGGATCAACGCAAATCAAGTTATACTCTGCCTGGGCCAGGTTTTTTATAGGAACTCTTGAAGAGGCCTTGCCTGGAGCATGTGGAATACTTTTTCCTTTGACTTGTTCATTCTCTCCCCCCTTCATTGAGCTGGCAATGTATTCCATACACCCTGTCTGGCTATGAAAAGTATCCCCCCTGTACTGGGGGTCATGCACTTGAGAAATTAAATTCCATAGTTCAGCCTTATAAACAAGTTTGTATTGAGCTTTTAGAACAGTTTGTTCCTTTAATGATTTAGAGGCAATTTTTGTTGTACAAGCAGCTGCTTCTGCAACGTTTGGGGTTGTTGGTTTATCTTTTAGTCTGTCAGCGTTACTTAGTGGATCCAAACTCATTTTTTTATCATGGTATTTATGGGATTCTTCAGATGGTGATGTAATGTTTCCCGGTAATGAGCAGGTGAATGATGTAGGTGACAATTGACGCGCCATAACTACAGATTTAGGGGAATTTGGTCTGTTTTCTTCCCATGTCCCATACATTAAACATTCACCTACATTCAATTCAACATCTGACTCAATGGATTCAGGAGAGATGGATCGAAGCTGTCTGTATGTTTCAACGATTTCAAACGATCTTATTGCATATGCTGACATGAGGGAATCTGGTGATAATAGTCTGCATTCATCTCCAGAGATGAATGAAACAGGTGATGAAGGTCTGTCTTCATGCCATTGTAGTGAACCACGTTCTGAATTTGAACCTACAGATTCTGGAGACGTGGATCTGTGTCCAACAATTGACGGAAAAGATCCAGAAATGATTGGTTGAAACTGAGGTAATGGTGAATCAGGTGGCAGTCGGTATCTAAATGCTTCATCTGAATCATAAGAAGGAGGTCCGTCTTCATCTAATAACAAAGTTGATTGCAAATCAGTTTCCATGTCCCAATCTGAAGACAATGACTGGGGTGAATAGCAGCTGTATTCTACATAGGAGATTAAGTCCACCAACATAGGCCTGAACTCAGGAATGGGAGAGTCTGGGGACAGATATCCCGCTGCACCTGAATCAGGGGAATCTGGTCGCTCCTCAAAGAGCCATGGTAGACAGATATCAGTCTCCAGATAGTTTTCAGGATCTATTGGTTCAGGGGACGTTAATACATACTGTACTCCAGCTGTAAAAGTGCTATACTGTGTGTGCTGTGGAAGTGGAGAGTCCGGACATAAACGTCCACAATCACTAACTGAAAATACTGACTCAGGAGAATCTGGTCTCTTCTCAAACTCATACATTAGTCCAATCAAGGATACATATTCCACATCAGAAGCAATTGACTCGGTCGATAAAAACCTGGGACAACTAATATCTGAGTATGATTCTGGCAAATGTTGTCTAAAGTCAGGCACTGGAGAATCTAGTGATAGTCGTCTAAAGTTATTGATTGATTCAACTGATGCTGGAGATGAACCCCTGTCTTCAAAAGAAAACAGTAAAAGTGGTTCAGGTTCCATATCCCAATCTGATGACAATGATTGAGGGGAAGAAGACCTGTACGCATGAGGCATTGTAAACTCTTGTAGCACCTGGCTAAAATCCGGAATAGGAGAGTCAGGGGAGAGAGCTGTTAGTTCATTCAGGGAACCTGTTCCTTCTGGAGAAGATGACCTGTCTGGGGACATAAGCAAGATTTCTTCATGGGAGAAAGGGATATACTCTGAACAAGAATCGGGTGAGAGAGGCCGCACGTCAGCTACTGAATCATAGGAATCAGGGGAGTCTGGTCTATTTTCACTGTGCAAAGCTGAATACACCATAGGACCATACTCAACCTCTGATGCAACTGATTCAGAGGACATTGATCTGGAGGTGGCAAGTGATAAAACGGGTTTAAATACGTTTGTTGCAAAATCAGGGATAGGTGAATCTGGGCAGAGGTCTACAGAATTCTGTGACTCAGGTGACATTGGTCTTATTTCATACAGCAATGATGGAAAGGGTTCAACCTCATTATTCATATTTGAACCAACAGACACGGGCGAGGGTGATCTACTCTCTGCAATATAGGCTATTTGCTGAAGTGTTGTCTGTCCAAAATCAGGGATTGGCGAATCAGGTGTCAACGCCCTATTTTCAACTTCAGATCCTAATGAATCCCATGAGAGGGATCTTTCTCCGACCGAAAATAAAGGAGTGTCAAAAACCTCAAGTTCAAAATCTGACACGGTAGATACAGGTGAGCATGGTGTGCTGCCTAGCCTGTATACTGCTGATTCCATGTGGGGAGTATATTGTGGTACAGGAGAGTCCTGGGATAAGGCCTTCTCGAGTGACGCTATTGATTCAGGAGATGATGCTCTGAGATTTTCCATCTCAGGTGACATTGTGCGATACTCAGATATGGATTCTGCTGAAAGAGGTCTCTCACTAACTTCCAATATTATTGATCCAGCGGAGACTGGTCTGCCATGAACGCTAGGTACTTTACAGAGATCCTCCTCTGCATTAGTGGTAAATGATTCACCTGATGAAGATGCTGCATTTTGAAACTGTCCTGTTTTGCCCATGAACATTTCTCCAATATATTGGGGGTCACGAATTTGAGAGATCAGCTTCCAAATTTCTGCATCATATACCAGTCGGTACACTGGGACCTGAGTGGCTTTATATGTAGGAGCATTCATTAGGAGACTCTTTCTCTCTCCAGGCCTTGATAAAACCAAACATTCACTCCTACAGTCTACACTTGAAGGTACTGACTCTAGTGAAGAACCAATGGATTCGGGTAAAATAGAAAGTATGGATGAGTCCTGTCCAAGAGTATTGCATTTATTTTCTGAAGTCCAAAACTCAGGTGAGTTTGGTCCGTACTGAGGGGGGTTAGGGTTAGGGTAAGGGGCATCCACATGTCCTGAGGATTTGAGGATGGGTGTTAATGTATGCTGATTGTCCAAATATTCAGACTGTTCTAGTGTGTAATGTGGGGAAATATGTTCTGCATCAGAATGAGGTAAAAGGGATCTTTCCAAAGTTCCACTTTTATCCTCTAATAACAAACCAGCTTCACCAGCTTCATCTAATTCTTCCATACCTGCTTGTACCTGTTCATACTCTGTCCTAGTTCCTGCATATTCAAACAGTCCTGTTTTACTCAGAAAGGTTTCCCCTGCATACTGGGGATCATGGATTTTAGAGATTAACTTCCAAATATCTGTATTATATAGAAGTTTGTAGGCAGGCAGTTTAATTTCTGTTTGGGATAAAGCTACATGTTCTTCAGAAGCAGGCAGAAGGTCAGATACCACTTCTGGTGGGGCCAGGTCACATGGATTTGACCTGATGTTAAGTTCAGCTAAGGCTAGTTGAAATGTTGAATGAATAGTTAATGAATTGTCTGCTGATACCTCATGTCTAATAAATGATAAAGCTTCAGGGGACTCTGGTCTTTCTTCAAAGCCTCCTGGGACAGGATCCAGTGGGATTTGTTCAGTGTCTGAGGGCACCAATTGAAGAGATGATGACCCACATGCGTTGATAGACATTAAATAATCAGACTGTGTTTGTCCAAACTCTGGTGTGAAGGAATCAGGTGGGAGTGCTATCGATTCACTAAGTGCTGCTGTTGCCTCCGGTGAAGATGTCCTCTTTCCAGATGGCATTGCTGGAGTCTTAATATGGTCATCTTCTTGGGGCAAACATGCAGCTGAATCTCCAGCTCTTGGTGATGATTGGTAGTTTTTCACCAATGCATTAAAGTCTGATTGCCCATATCGATCAATTGCTGAATCTGGTGATAGTGGCCTATGCTCATTTGCTGAGGAAACAGACTCAGGACTGGGCCATCTCATGTGTGCCAATAGCTGAACTGGGCAAGGTAAAAGTGGACTCAATTCTGGTCGGTATTCGGGTAAAAAGGCGCAAGTTTCAGACTTTTGGCCTAATAAGGCCCGTTTATCTTGTATTGCTCTGGATTGTGCCACAGCATCATCTGGAAAAGTTGAGGCACATTTAAATATAGCTATCTTATTCCATGTATCTCCTACATACTGGGGATCATGGACTTGAGAAATCAACTTCCATAACTCTGTATCATACAAGAGGTCATACCTAGACCATTCTACTTCTGTTTGTGCTTGATGCGCTGTGGACATGGAAGCTTTTACCTGAACTTCTGGGAATTTGGCACCAGGTGATAATAGCTGGATTACAGAATTGTCTGGGCAGGAGCTGGAACTCTTTTTATCCTTTTCAGTCTGAGACACATCCAAATATTGATTCTGATGAGGCTCGGTTGCTTCTGTAGGTGTTGTATTGGGTTCAACTAGGAAAGATACCTCAGTGGACTGGTCCACAAAAGAAGATCTCAGAATTCCAGCCAGAGCAGATTGTGTGCCTGAGGTAACCCATTTAGATGAGGGTGATTGGGGGGCTCTCCATGCATTTAAAGATGTCTCTATTTCTAACTCAAGCACAGAGGAATGTGGTGACATACTAACATCACCTGTTGAACACAAAGGCCTTATGTGTTCTGTTGGGGATGTGGTCAGCTCCAGTGGGTTGTTTTGTGGGACATGGAGTGGGGGGTCTGAAAGCCGAGGACAACAGAATGCTGCTTCTGAAGGCAACAGTTTCACTTCTCTTGCCACTGAAACTGACATAGAACCGCATGTCGGAGAGACAGGAGGTAGCCCTGCTTCACACACTGATAACCAAACCCAGTCGTCATCAACTAATAGTTGCTTTATTTTGGATAGTGGTTTGTTCTCTCCAACAGTAAGCAATTCAGATGATCCAGGTCCATACTTATTTGATGTGGACTCCAGCATCTCATTGTCTAAAGGTACATCTTCACAGGACAGAGGATTGTGTTCATTTAGGGACGATGGCCTGACATTAGAAAGGACTGGCGGACATCCAGGCTCCATGTCGAACGACAATGACTCGGACGATGATCTAGATCCAAACACAGCAGTGGACAACTCGAGGAGTCCAAACTGTTGCGGGGGTGGGTCTGGTGAAAGCTGTGAGTGGGCAGTTAGAGAGGCTAAAGACTCAAGGGAAGAGGATCTGTCATCTAATCCAACCTCAGAGGACCGGGGCATAGACAAGGTTTCTGAGACGAAAGAGTCAGGGGATGAAGCTCTGTCCTCAATGTCAAAAGAAAGTGTCTGTGGTGAGATGGAACCCCCACCACTCATCTCACTTCTTGGTGATATAGGTCTTCCAAACGGCATCCGGTTGGAGACCATTGGGGTCAAAGGCCTTTCTCCTGTTTCTGCTGCTTGCAGCCCAGACGCCTGTGTGCTCCTTAGAAAGGATGGCCCTTGGGGAACGGTCCACACGTCTCTCCCATCCCACTGATCCACCGGGGGTGGGAGGGGGGAGAGTGGTCTAAACCGTGTAAGGGGGGAATCTGGTGCAAGAAGTTTAATCTCATGATTTAATGACCATGAGTCAGGTGATGAGGACCTGCTTTCTGATCGGGTTATTGTTGTACACAGAGAGCATGGAAGGTCCATATGTGGAGGCGAGTCACATGAGACAATCCAATTTCTTTCAGATGGCTCCACAAACTCCAGAGTAGAGGACGGGTTTCCAGTTAATTCTGGACATAGGGATTTACATTCAAATCCTTTAGATTCCGGTGTCGGTGCCCTACAGGCTGCATCCCTGTGTGGTAGCATTTCATCCTCATCTAGCCTGGGTGCTAATGTAATATCAATAGTGTAGTCATGTCCTGAAGTCTGGTCATGGGGACAAAACGTTTCTTTCAAGGCATCAATATTTGAGTCATGTGATATCAAAGCAAAAGTACTGGAAGTCTCATATGTAACAAGTTCTGTATAATTTGTTTCCAAACTATCTTTCACAACTTGATTGGCAGAATCAGGACGTGATGTAACGCTGGCATGACTGGGGGCGGGTGTGACTGAATTTAAATTCTGTTCATCACCTTTAGTTTGAAAGGATATGGAAGTACCCTGTGCACACAAATCAGTTTGAATTGTCTCATTGTGGATTTCCTCAGGCTTGGCAGGCTTCAAATGATCATGATATCCATAAATGACTTTATAAAGTCTCTGGGATCCTTCAACTATATGCTGTTCAGAACAGACCTCTCTGATAGTCATCTGATGATCCAGACATTCTAACACTACAGGAAGACAAGGAAGGGGTTCAGGTTCAGGACTGAATTCTCCTTTTAAGGATCTTGCTGGAGGTAAAGGGCTTACAGAAACTGAACCAGTTGCATCTTCTGTGCAATCTTCCCTTGATTCCCTGAGATCCATCGCCAGTTCACGTAAGTCTGGTTCTGCCTGCTCAGACTCAGTCAAGCTCTCTCCGAAATCAGTCATGGAAAGTGGTCGACTCTCACAAACACCCATACGAGAACTTGTGTCCAACTGTTGGCAAGTGACCGGTGACAACCACCGTGGGGATGTCTGAAGACACTCCAAGCTCCACTCCTCTCCCTCAGCTGCTTCAGTCATGTCTTTGCATAAAGGGTTTATCTCATGAGACTGGAGTTGGTTGGGGGCAGTTTGGTTCAATGTGAACAGAGGACTTACTTGTTTGAAAGTGCACAAGTGTACTGTGCCTGCTCCCTCCTCATATCCTCTTTGTAAAGAGCTGTGAAAAAAATGACAGAGCATGCAATTATTGGATGGAACAACTCCAGACAGAATTTCATTGTGCAAAGTAAAAAGATGTTTGAAGTCATGCATGCAGTTGTCTAAGGATGATATGCATAGCTTTAATTTAATTAATATTGGTGATAATTATATTTACTGTGTTTTTTGCGTCTCGTTCTGTAGTGTTGTTGTCGACGTATCCGTCGCCAAGCGACCAGTACGATCACCAAGTGAGGACGAGCTGGAAGACAGCTCCTCTGCTGACACCACAGGCACCGGCCGCCCAGCCCCGCGGGGCACGGCCTCTCTGCGCCTGCATGCCCTGGGACTATCGATGTCCTCGTGAAGAGCAGAGAACCCTGGGAAAACAAGAACAGCAGAGCTTCATGAAGAATCCCAATGGAAACGCCTCCCAATGGAAACGCCTCCCTATTGAATCATCCCCCAATGGAAACACCTCCAAATGGAAACACCTCCCAATGGAAATGCCTCCCAATGGAAACACCTCCCTATGGAAGCACCTCCCAATGGAAACGCCTCCCTATGGAAACACCTCCCAATGGAAACGCCTCCCAATAGAAACGCCGCCCTATTGAATCATCCCCCAATGGAAACACCTCCCAATGGAAACACCTCCCTATGGAAACGCCTCCCTATGGAAACACCTCCCAATGGAAACGCCTCCCTATGGAAACGCCTCCCTATGGAAACGCCTCCCTATGGAAACGCCTCCCTATGGAAACACCTCCCAATGGAAACACCTCCCTATGGAAACGCCTCCCAATGGAAACGCCTCCCTATGGAAAAACCTCCCAATGGAAACACCTCCCAATGGAAACACCTCCCAATGGAAACACCTCCCTATGGAAGCACCTCCCAATGGAAACACCTCCCAATGGAAACGCCGCCCTATTGAATCATCCCCCAATGGAAACACCTCCCAATGGAAACACCTCCCAATGGAAACGCCGCCCTATGTAATCATCCCCCAATGGAAACATGGAGTCATCCCAGGGAAGCACCTTCACTGCGGTCCTCTATCGTCCGCTCGATCTCTGCATAGGTGTGTGACGTTGTGTCCTGTTGGTTGGACTTGTTGATCTTGGTCTCTATGATGTGCACTATGTCCATTCGGTTGATCTTGGTCAGTCTTCTCAGCAGTGCGGTATCTGTGAAGAGACTAAAGTTAGCAGCTTTTGGATGATTTATTTAGTAGCTAGTTTGACCGACGGGTTGCCATGAGAACCTGTGGCGTGTGTTCCCTCCCTCTTCGTCCAGAGGTTGAGCAAGGCATGGCTCTGGTCCTGCAGAGAGTTGGGGTTTCCAACCCTTATCTGGTTGATTCGTTCCTCACTGAAGTCCAGTTCTCGGGCCAGCTCTATGTGAAAACACGTTTCATATAATTTCTGATAAAATTGAGAACATCCCATAATATATTTTAAACGCTTTGTTTATCTGTGGGCTGAACTGTTCCTTATTTCTAATATACCAAAATGGAAATTAGAAAAATTGAATCACTATCACGCTTTTAAAATTTAACAATTGACTTAAGGGATATAATCAATGAATTACTTAAACCTTGAGTATTTAAGTTTTCCCATTAGAAACCACTCCTGACTTGCTACAGATATAGCTTTATTATTTTCACCATTTGTAGTGAAAGATCTCCTGGATGGATTGACTAGCGGATGGGCGTGTATTATTCTCTTTTATGATTCATATTTATTCAGATGCTTTTTATTCTTGAGAAACTTCCCAGTTCTGATTTTTTGTGTAAATGGTGCTGCTGTAGAAAAGATAAGTTGCAGGTTCGAAACTTGTCAAAGCGTACAGTGAACATTTAACCATTTTAAATATTATAATATTAATATTAAAACATTAGGAAAAACTACTTACTTTGATGCATTACTTAATGGTTGGGCTTGCTGTTCACAAACTGTTTTGTTTGGAACTATATTTGGGAGATTTTAGGGCTCCCAGAACTAGTTTCTGGTCATTGATCTGAGTGGCGACGCTCACCTGTCCAGCTGAAGCCAAGGTGGTCGGCTATGATTGCCAACCTCTGCTCCCTCCTCTCGGCTTCATCCTGTGGATCTACTGCAAATACCACCAGACAGGCATGAGCAAAATCACATCATGCAGCGTTACACTTAGTACACTAACTACACATCAGAAAAGATCTCTGGATTTCTTATCCGTGTGGGATGTCAAACCTGGGCTTTTGTATTTTTAAGGGACCTTCCTTCTATTTTTAGGAGAAAATTTAGTCAAATTGAACTAAACTTAATAGATAAATATTCCCTTTATTAATTGAGTCAGTTGTAGTTAGTAGTACTAATAGTAGTTAGTAGTTAACTAATCTTGAGATTTTCAGAACAAAGAGAGAGAGCGACAAAACAAACACAAACACAGCTTTAGCTACACCACCACACTCTAAGAGTACTGTACTAGGTCTCTTGGTCATAAGCTAGTGGAAGCCTGTAGGGTTGCCGTGGTACCTTGATGGGGGGCGGTATGTTCTGGGGTGCACTGCGTCTCAGTGGGCTGGTCCCACAAGGGCCGGATGGGGGACACACCCCCAGAAGGAGGAAACTGCACCTCAGGGAACGTTTCCTTTTCAACAACAGCAGGGTCCACAAGACTGCTCTCATCATCTGAGTTATTATCAGTAGCTTCTCGCTCCTTGTCTTTCTCTGCCTGAACCAGTTTCTCCACAAGCTTTGCAGCTTCGTCACCTATCTCGGGCAAGAACTCAAGAGACGTTTTTTGCGGCTGCTGCTTGACTTTGGTTGGCGTTGCAGTAGGAGTGACCTGACCGGCCCTCCCTCTGACCGGCAGCCTTGAATGGAAGCCTTTGGACTTGGCCGACTCCACACTCAAAGGACGGCTCTGGTCCTTTTTGGGTTTGGGCCTGGTTGACTCCCCCTCACAAAAGCTCTTGGCTTTGAAAGACGTCTTGGCTTTGGTATCCACGGAGGGACCAGCATCTGTCTCAGATTTTCTCCTAGAGTCCTTCTTAACAGGGATTTTAAGCCTTTTCTCCTGGGTAGAGTCTGTGCGTTTGACTGTTGAATCAGGCTTGGTAGGGGACGCTTTGATGGGGATTCTAGATTTGGACTCAGATGTAAATGAGGGCTCTTTCTTTAAAGTCCTCGAGGAGGAAGTAGGGTAAGACTGAGTTGGGGTCGTTGGTTTCCCACGACCATGAGAGACATTCTTGGCTTGGGGTTTGACCTGGATCTTTTTGACATTGGCAGATGTCGCTTGTTTGGCCTTAACGTCTGCTGTGGGTGATTCTACTACTGACTGGGGTTCTTCTGGGGAGGAATCAGATGATTCCTGGCTTTGCTCAGAGTACACAGACCTGGTCACTGTACTTTCTGCTGTATGTACGTCTGTTATCACTGGATCAGAGGAGGTTACATCTACAGGAGCCTCGTCTGATGGTTTATCTGCCTTAGCTTCTACTGCTTCGGGAAGGGTAGGATCTTTCTTTGTGGATTTGGATGAGGCTGAGACTCCCATTTTAGGGATTTTAGATTTTGAGCCATCATCACCTGAGATAGCCTGTGTGACCTCAGCAGCGCACGGAAGCTGTCTATCTGGAGCCTCTTTCATTTCATCCTCTTTCTGAGTTCTAACCTTGATGGTAAGATTGAGGCCAACCTCAGGTTCAGCTGGTCGACTACCGCCCGCCCCGCCCTCCTCAGCAGGAGCCTCCTCTAGAGGCTGCTCCCTAATCTGGAAGAAGGCAAAGCCAGGGCCTTCTTCCTCATAGCTCCTCTTAGTCATGTCAATAGCCCCACTGCGAGTCATCTCAAAGAGCTTCCCCTCCTGGAACAGGAATGGGTTGGGCTCGCTGGCGGGAGAGCCCTCCTCTGTGGGGGTTCTCCCAGGGGTGGTGTCCGGGGTGGCCTGTTGCGACGGACGCTCCACCATCAGGTTGAGGATCTTCTGCTCCTCTTCTTTAACGCGTGCTGCAAAGGCGGCATCGTCTTCCCGCATTGCATTCCAGGGGTCCCCTTCTGCCTTTGCAGTGACACCCTTCGACTCGGTCTTGGGGGGTCCCTGGTCTTCCTCGCTAGCATCAGGGGCACAAGGATCAGGACTCAACTTCTCCTTCTCTACTCCAAGCCCCACAGAGTCACCGGTTACAGACTCTGGTGTCACTTTTTGTGGCGTTTGATCTGTGTGTGTTATGTTGCTAGCTGTTTTTATAGGAGCAGATTGGCACTCCCCTAACTCCACATGACCTTCTAATTCCCCATCTTTTTTGTTTTCGCTTAGTTTCCTCAAGCTTTCTTGCCTCTGCTCGGCCGTTACATTGGCAATGATAGCTTCCGTACCAATATGGTCATCGACCGTTACAGATGGAATTTCTTTCTCTGGCAGTGCCAGAGAAAAGTTCAGTTTGTCTTTTGCATGATTTGTATCTGAGACAGAATGAGGTCCCTCAGATGTGTCAACGGTGGTTGTAGTTGAGGTCTTGTTGATTTCTTCATGCCCACCTGCTGGAAAAGGGGAGGGAGGTTGTATTTTAATATGGGAATCAATACAAACAGCTAACCCTGAATGCTCTATGGGAATAGCAAGACCACTTTCACTGAGAAAAGGGTTGTGACTCGTTGAGTCCACTGTCATGTAGCTGTCATCCCCAATTTCAAGATCTGCTGATGTATGTTTTCTAGAGTTCTGTTTGCTTCTTGCGTCCTGATCCATCTCATCAAATGTTTTTATTTTTGCTGCCATTTTAAACATCTCCTCCTCTGGGGTTATCTTTCTCTGTGCCTCACAGCTGTCTGACACATCTTCCTCTGGGTCTTCGGGGATGACAGTTGGTATGGATTGGATAGAGAGGAACATAGGGTCAGGGGATTTAGGGTTCACCTCATAACTTACCTCTTCAGAACTGGGGGTGTCAGGTGAAAGGGGACTCTTACCAGAACTTGTCATCTGAGATGTCTGCTCACAACTGTCGTCCTCCGCACTAGCTTCACAGTCTCGGAGCCTAGAGTGCATAGCATCGGGTGGGAACTCGGGGGCTCTGCAGGACTGGCTAGAGAACACTGCAGTGGGGTCTATGTGTGGAGGGAAGGGTAAGCGGCTGGTCTGCTCTGTAGGGCTGTTCTCCAATGAGTCCCGGCAGGGGGACTCCCTGGTTGGGCTAGGTTCGATGGAGTCTGGAGACTTCTGGGAGGAATTTTCTTCCATGACAGGACTACCCTCCAAAGAGTCTCTGTGGCTAATGGTCAGAGAGTCATCGCCTAAGGGGCTGAGGGCATCTGAGTCTTGGCGTCTTAAAGGCAAGTCTAAGCTCCCCTGATTCAGAGAGAAGGACCTAGAGGCTGGGGAACCGGCCGACGGTAAGGCTAGCTGACTGTCCGGGCCTTCCTCGTCGCTAAGAAATGTCTCTAGTGTCTCTGAGATTCTCTTTGTTAGCTTTCGGGCTTTAGCTGGCTTAGATTCAGTCCCAAAGTCTGTGGACTCACTTGTGCTATGCTCATCAGCAGCCTCATTGGTGGGGACAGGGATGGTCAATACAGTAGAATTCTGCTCATCAATTGTCCAAATGCAAGATTCTGCGGATGTTTTGTTGTCTTGTCTTTGTCCTTTGACTGTGGTGGAGGCAGGTTCAGATGTTTTGGTCAAGCGGTCTCCATTCTTAGGAGAGAGAGACAGACTTTCAGGACTTGAGCTTGGGGTCGCCAGGCCCTCGTGCTTATAGCTGTCTTCAGAGCTCAAGTGAGGGGTCCCATCTCCGGGACTGGCACTGGGTGAGTCTGCCACACCCTCGTGTTTCAAGCTATCGGGGCTGTCATCAAGGCCACCGTGTCCAAAGTCTGCAGTATCAGTCAGTTCTGAATCAGGGACAGTGATGGCTGACCCTTTGCTCGGCTTTGAGTCCAGGGACAGTTCTCTATCTGGAGAGACGTGGGTGGTTACGACTTTTGTCGTACATTTTGTATCTATGGTTTGCTGTTTTGTGGGGTTCTCGGAAGGTGCTTTGCAGGGTGTCCTGACTTCTAAAAGCCCAGCCATCCTCTTCGAGGGCTCCTGCCCTGTTTGGAAAGCCTGCATCAGTGCTTTGACTGACATGGTCTCCTCAGGTTTCAGCTGTTCAGCTTTGGAAGACTTAGGGGGCCCCTGTTTGGATTTAGGGCTTTCTTTGGTCTTCGGCAAGGTTTTACCGAAAGGCAACTGTGAAGGCTTGCTTTCAGTGACCTTCTTGGTCTTCTGTTCTGCCTCCACTTTTTGCTGTAGCGCCTTAACCTTATCTCTTATTGATCCAATGGGCGTTTCTTCAATCACAGGAGATACTGGTGACCTTGGGCCTGTGGCGGCAGGAACACCCAGATGTCCGGCCATCTCCGCAGGATCTGAGAGCTCCGGGTCTTTACCCTTCCTCCTCACTGGCTTTCTAACATCTGAAATAGACAATACATCCTGGGACTTTTTTGGTGTGGTGGGTTTTGCACTTTTACGTAGAACAACGTCTGTGAAATTTTCTTGGACTTCCGTCCGAGCTTTTGTTTTGGAGGCGGCTGGGAGGTACTCCTTCAGGTCCCCACTGTCCTTGATGGCTTTAGGCCTGGGAGCCCCTTTATTGGCCCGGGTTTCACGCAGGACAGGCTCTTTGAGAGTCAAAGCGGCCATCTTTCTGGCTTCCTCTACCTCACCATCAGAGAGGAGGATCCAGTCCTCGGCCAGACCTCCCTCATAGGCCCCGCCCCTCAGGATCTCACTGACCTTCTCCAGGTCCTCTTTGACCTTCTCTAAGTCCTTCTCCATTATTTCTAACGGCCCTCCAGACACCTCCTCAGCCCCCTTCTCTGAAATGCTCCCTACTAGGGACTGGGATTTCTCAGTGGGATCTGCAATCAAGATGGCAGTCATTTTGATCAGGTCTTGTTTCATCTCGGACACGTCAGACAGAAGGTCAGGGTCGCGGATCAACTCTGACTTCAGAACGGACGTCTCTGTCTCTTCGTCTTCCGTGTGGAAGAAAGACAAGTAAGGAGCAAAGAAACCAAAATCGAAATGAAAGGGGAGAGACATGGGAGAAGAGGTCAGGATAAGGCGAGGATCGGGAACACTGGAAACTACATCCAAAACCCTCTGAGGACAACACTAGGGTCAAACAACGCTACAACGTCAACCAATGGGAATGGATGTGAGCAGGAAATAACTTGCTTGTACACAGACGCAGCACTTTCACACATACAGGACAAAAAGCAAACAAGCTCATCTAGATAAGATGAAAGAAAAAATAACTCTTCAAAATGACACCAACAAAGGACAAACAAGAAAATAATGAGAAAGAAACAACAGAAAACGTCAAAATATCTCAAGATTACTTAGATACTGACTCACTGGTAAGCCTAAGAAGTTAAACCATTTCAGACAGTTGCCTCTGTCTAAGAAAGCCAGTGCTTTTTTCGTAACCTAAGTGGATTTTGTTCAAATTAAGTTTATTTTAAAGCAACATTGAAATATGAGAACTATTTAATAGAGACAATGCGACCACACCACTGCTCTGTAATCTATGGGGTTTGGGTTAACCCTAACCCTAACTATTAAATAGAGACAATGTGAACACACCACTGCTCTGTAATCTATGGGATTAGGGTTAACCCTAACCCTAACTATTTAATAGAGACAATGGGAACACACCACTGCTCTGTAATCTATGGGATAAGGGTTAACCCTAACCCTAACTTTTTAATAGAGACAATGGGAACACACCACTGCTCTGTAATCTATGGGTTTAGGGTCAACCTTAACCCTAACTATCTAATAGAGACAATGCAACCACACCACTGCTCTATAATCTAGATTAGGGTTAGGTTAGCGTTAGGGTTAGGGTTAGGGCTAACCTAACCCTAACCCTAACCCTCTTTAATCTATGGGTGGACTGTTGCTTAATGTTCTCTGCCGGTTCTAGTAGGATTTTTTTTTTTGTCGTTGTTTATGGGGAATGGGTTAACCTAGCGATTGTTAGTGCTTTGCAATTGGCTTTATGAACATCCTTACTGTAACAACAGCTATATATTGTCTCACCTGCTTCTAATGTACTTAAATGTACTTATTGTGAGTTGCTTTGGATAAAAGTGTCTGCCAAATGCCCTAAATGTAAATGTAAATGTAAGATTAGTTGTTCTAGGAGGATTAGTTGTGATAGTAGGATTAGTTGTTCTGGGAGGATTAGTTGTTCCAGGTCCAACCAGGTAGAAAACATACGATAGCATCACAGAACTAATATGTGTGTGTGAGGAAAAATGCCCAAATCAAACAGTCATAAAACATAAGAACCAAGCATACAAACAGGCATTCACACGTACCAAAGGCAAGTTATTTCCGTGCAAAGCAAAGGGAAGAGGTAAGTGGAGCGTTTGACGAGCGCATTAGTAAAACATAATTGGTAGTAAAAGAGGCCATTGAGGAGAAGTGGTGGAATTAATACTGAGGTTAGATTTAGATCTTTATGTTAACACAATGTGTGGTACACACAACACACAATAACACACAGAGGCTAATTCATGTGCTGTATTCTAGAGCAAACTAAGCCAAACACCCGTTTAGGATGTGATCCCAGGGACAAAGGGGGAGTAAAGCGTGGTGAAGGGGTGAGTGGGTACAGTAAGGTGTGGTGAAGGGGTGAGTGGGGACAGGAGGGTGTGGTGAAGGGGTGAGTGTGTACAGTAAGGTGTGGTGAAGGGATGAGTGGGGACAGTAAGGTGTGGTGAAGGGGTGAGTTTGTACAGTAAGGTGTGGTGAAGGGGTGAGTGGGTACAGTAAGGTGTGGTGAAGGGGTGAGTGGGGACAGGAGGGCGTAGTGAAGGGGTAAGAGGGGACAGGAGGGTGTGGTGAAGGGGTGAGAGGGGACAGTAAGGTGTGGTGAAGGGGTGAGAGGGGACAGTAAGGTGTGGTGAAGGGGTGAGAGGGGACAGTAAGGTGTGGTGAAGGGGTGAGAGGGGACAGTAAGGTGTGGTGAAGGGGTGAGAGGGGACAGTAAGGTGTGGTGAAGGGGTGAGAGGGGACAGTAAGGTGTGGTGAAGGGGTGAGAGGGGACAGTAAGGTGTGGTGAAGGGGTGAGAGGGGACAGTAAGGTGTGGTGAAGGGGTGAGAGGGGACAGTAAGGTGTGGTGAAGGGGTGATTGGGTACAGGAGGGCGTGGTGAAGGGGTGAGAGGGGACAGTAAGGTGTGGTGAAGGGGTGAGAGGGGACAGTAAGGTGTGGTGAAGGGGTGAGAGGGGACAGTAAGGTGTGGTGAAGGGGTGAGAGGGGACAGTAAGGTGTGGTGAAGGGGTGAGTGGGGACAGTAAGGTGTGGTGAAGGGGTGAGTGGGAACAGGAGGGTGTGGTGAAGGGGTGAGTGGTACAGGAGGGCGTGGTGAAGGGGTGAGTGGTACAGGAGGGCGTGGTAAAGGGGTGAGTGGTACAGGAGGGTGTGGTGAAGGGGTGAGTGGTACAGGAGGGCGTGGTGAAGGGGTGAGTGGTACAGGAGGGCGTGGTGAAGGGGTGAGAGGGGACAGTAAGGTGTGGTGAAGGGGTGAGAGGGGACAGTAAGGTGTGGTGAAGGGGTGAGAGGGGACAGTAAGGTGTGGTGAAGGGGTGAGAGGGGACAGTAAGGTGTGGTGAAGGGGTGAGTGGTACAGGAGGGCGTGGTGAAGGGGTAAGAGGGGACAGGAGGGTGTGGTGAAGGGGTGAGAGGGGACAGTAAGGTGTGGTGAAGGGGTGAGAGGGGACAGTAAGGTGTGGTGAAGGGGTGAGTGGTACAGGAGGGCGTGGTGAAGGGGTGAGTGGTACAGGAGGGCGTGGTGAAGGGGTGAGTGGTACAGGAGGGCGTGGTGAAGGGGTGAGTGGTACAGGAGGGCGTGGTGAAGGGGTGAGTGGGTACAGGAGGGCGTGGTGAAGGGGTGAGAGGGGACAGTAAGGTGTGGTGAAGGGGTGAGAGGGGACAGTAAGGTGTGGTGAAGGGGTGAGTGGTACAGGAGGGCGTGGTGAAGGGGTGAGTGGTACAGGAGGGCGTGGTGAAGGGGTGAGTGGTACAGGAGGGCGTGGTGGGATAGGTTGTGAGATAAGGGGGTTTGTTTCAGCTATAACATTTGATTATATGGGGCGAGATGAGTTCAGGATGAGTTCAACATTCATCTAATACATTTCATCCAATATTTCATATTTCTTTCACACATTGGCTGTCCTGTATTCATATTGATTAGGATCATAGAAAGATAAAACATATTTCAATGCAAAGATGAGATAAAAAAAGGCTGGATAGCTTACATCTCCCTCGTGGTCGGCCCGACTGGAAAGACAGAGAGAAAGAGTCAGAGGTGGAGTTAGACTAGTGAACAGGGTGTAGTTAGAGGTGTAGTTACACTAGTGAACAGGGTGTAGTCAGAGGGGGAGTTAGACTAGTGAACAGGGTGTAGTTAGAGGTGGAGTTAGACTAGGGAACAGGGTGTAGTTAGAGGTGTAGTTACACTAGTGAACAGGGTGTAGTTAGAGGTGTAGTTAGACTAGTGAACAGGGTGTAGTTAGAGGTGTAGTTACACTAGTGAACAGGGTGTAGTCAGAGGTGGAGTTAGACTAGTGAACAGGGTGTAGTTAGAGGTGGAGTTAGACTAGGGAACAGGGTGTAGTTAGACCAGGAGTTAGACTAGTGAACAGGGTGTAGTTAGAGGTGGAGTTAGGCTACTGAACAGGGTGTAGTTAGAGGTGTAGTTACACAAGTGAACAGGGTGTAGTCAGAGGTGGAGTTAGACTAGTGAACAGGGTGTAGTTAGAGGTGGAGTTAGACTAGGGAACAGGGTGTAGTTAGAGGTGTAGTTAGACTAGTGAACAGGGTGTAGTTAGAGGTGGAGTTAGACTAGGGAACAGGGTGTAGTTAGAGGTGCAGTTAGACTAGTGAACAGGGTGTAGTTAGAGGTGTAGTTACACTAGTGAACAGGGTGTAGTCAGAGGTGGAGTTAGACTAGTGAACAGGGTGTAGTTAGAGGTGGAGTTAGACTAGGGAACAGGGTGTAGTTAGACCAGGAGTTAGACTAGTGAACAGGGTGTAGTTAGAGGTGGAGTTAGGCTACTGAACAGGGTGTAGTTAGAGGTGTAGTTACACAAGTGAACAGGGTGTAGTCAGAGGTGGAGTTAGACTAGTGAACAGGGTGTAGTTAGAGGTGGAGTTAGACTAGGGAACAGGGTGTAGTTAGAGGTGTAGTTAGACTAGTTAACAGGGTGTAGTTAGAGGTGGAGTTAGAAGAGCGAACAGGGTGTAGTTAGAGGTGGAGTTAGGCTACTGAACAGGGTGTAGTTAGAGGTGTAGTTAGACTAGTGAACAGGGTGGGGTTAGAGGTGGAGTTAGACTAGTGAACAGGGTGTAGTTAGACTAGTGAACAGGGTGTAGTCAGAGGTGTAGTTAGACTAGTGAACAGCGTGTAGTTACACTAGTGAACAGGGTGTAGTCAGAGGTGGAGTTAGACTAGTGAACAGGGTGTAGTTAGAGGTGGAGTTAGACTAGGGAACAAGGTGTAGTTAGAGGTATAGTTAGACTAGTGAACAGGGTGTAGTTAGAGGTGGAGTTAGACTAGTGAACAGGGTGTAGTTAGAGGTGGAGTTAGGCTACTGAACAGGGTGTAGTTAAAGGGTGGAGTTAGACTAGTGAACAGGGTGTAGTTAGACTAGTGAACAGGGTGTAGTCAGAGGTGTAGTTAGACTAGTGAACAGGGTGTAGTTACACTAGTGAACAGGGTGTAGTTAGAGGTGGAGTTAGACTAGGGAACAGGGTGTAGTTAGAGGTGTAGTTAGACTAGGGAACAGAGTGGAGTTAGAGGTGGAGTTAGGCTACTGAACAGGGTGGATGTTAGAGGTGTAGTTACACTAGTGAACAGGGTGTAGTTAGACTAGTGAACAGGGTGTAGTCAGAGGTGGAGTTAGACTAGCGAACAGGGTGTAGTTAGAGGTGTAGTTAGACTAGTGAACAGGGTGTAGTCAGAGGTGGAGTTAGGCTACTGAAAAGGGTGTAGTTAGAGGTGTAGTTAGACTAGTGAACAGGGTGGGGTTAGAGGTGGAGTTAGACTAGTGAACAGGGTGTAGTTAGACTAGTGAACAGGGTGTAGTCAGAGGTGTAGTTAGACTAGTGTACAGGGTGTAGTTAGAGGTGGAGTTAGACTAGGGAACAGGGTGTAGTTAGAGGTGTAGTTAGACTAGTGAACAGGGTGTAGTTAGAGGTGTAGTTACACTAGTGAACAGGGTGTAGTCAGAGGTGGAGTTAGACTAGTGAACAGGGTGTAGTTAGAGGTGGAGTTAGACTAGGGAACAGGGTGTAGTTAGACCAGGAGTTAGACTAGTGAACAGGGTGTAGTTAGAGGTGGAGTTAGGCTACTGAACAGGGTGTAGTTAGAGGTGTAGTTACACAAGTGAACAGGGTGTAGTCAGAGGTGGAGTTAGACTAGTGAACAGGGTGTAGTTAGAGGTGGAGTTAGACTAGGGAACAGGGTGTAGTTAGAGGTGTAGTTAGACTAGTGAACAGGGTGTAGTTAGAGGTGGAGTTAGAAGAGCGAACAGGGTGTAGTTAGAGGTGGAGTTAGGCTGCTGAACAGGGTGTAGTTAGAGGTGTAGTTAGATTAGTGAACAGGGTGGGGTTAGAGGTGGAGTTAGACTAGTGAACAGGGTGTAGTTAGACTAGTGAACAGGGTGTAGTCAGAGGTGTAGTTAGACTAGTGAACAGGGTGTAGTTACAGTAGTGAACAGGGTGTAGTCAGAGGTGGAGTTAGACTAGTGAACAGGGTGTAGTTAGAGGTGGAGTTAGACTAGGGAACAGGGTGTAGTTAGAGGTATAGTTAGACTAGTGAACAGGGTGTAGTTAGAGGTGGAGTTAGACTAGTGAACAGGGTGTAGTTAGAGGTGGAGTTAGGCTACTGAACAGGGTGTAGTTAAAGGGTGGAGTTAGACTAGTGAACAGGGTGTAGTTAGACTAGTGAACAGGGTGTAGTCAGAGGTGTAGTTAGACTAGTGAACAGGGTGTAGTTACACTAGTGAACAGGGTGTAGTTAGAGGTGGAGTTAGACTAGGGAACAGGGTGTAGTTAGAGGTGTAGTTAGACTAGGGAACAGAGTGGAGTTAGAGGTGGAGTTAGGCTACTGAACAGGGTGGATGTTAGAGGTGTAGTTACACTAGTGAACAGGGTGTAGTTAGACTAGTGAACAGGGTGTAGTCAGAGGTGGAGTTAGACTAGCGAACAGGGTGTAGTTAGAGGTGTAGTTAGACTAGTGAACAGGGTGTAGTTAGAGGTGGAGTTAGGCTACTGAAAAGGGTGTAGTTAGAGGTGTAGTTAGACTAGTGAACAGGGTGGGGTTAGAGGTGGAGTTAGACTAGTGAACAGGGTGTAGTTAGACTAGTGAACAGGGTGTAGTCAGAGGTGTAGTTAGACTAGTGAACAGGGTGTAGTTACACTAGTGAACAGGGTGTAGTCAGAGGTGGAGTTAGACTAGTGAACAGGGTGTAATTAGAGGTGGAGTTAGACTAGGGAACAGGGTGTAGTTAGAGGTGTAGTTAGACTAGTGAACAGGGTGTAGTTAGAGGTGGAGTTAGACTAGTGAACAGGGTGTAGTTAGAGGTGGAGTTAGGCTACTGAACAGGGTGTTGTTAGAGGTGTAGTTAGACTAATGAACACGGTGGGGTTAGAGGTGGAGTTAGACTAGTGAACAGGGTGTAGTTAGACTAGTGAACAGGGTGTAGTTACACTAGTGAACAGGGTGTAGTTAGAGGTGGAGTTAGACTAGGGAACAGGGTGTAGTTAGAGGTGTAGTTAGACTAGGGAACAGAGTGGAGTTAGAGGTGGAGTTAGGCTACTGAACAGGGTGGATTTTAGAGGTGTAGTTACACTAGTGAACAGGGTGTAGTTAGACTAGTGAACAGGGTGTAGTCAGAGGTGGAGTTAGACTAGTGAACAGGGTGTAGTTAGAGGTGTAGTTAGACTAGTGAACAGGGTGTAGTTAGACTAGTGAACAGGGTGTAGTCAGAGGTGGAGTTAGACTAGTGAACAGGGTGTATTCAGAGGTGTAGTTAGACTAGGGAACAGGGTGTAGTTAGAGGTGTAGTCAGACTAGTGAACAGGGTGTAGTTAGACTAGTGAACAGGGTGTAGTTAGAGGTGTAGTTAGACTAGGGAACAGGGTGTAGTTAGAGGTGTAGTCAGACTACTGAACAGGGTGTAGTTAGAGGTGAAGTTAGACTAGTGAACAGGGTGTAGCTAGACTTGGGAACAGGGTGTAGTTAGAGGTGTGGTTAGACTAGTGAACAGGGTATAGTTAGACTAGTGAACAGGGTGTAGTTAGAGGTGAAGTTAGACTAGTGAACAGGGTGTAGTTAGACTAGGGAACAGGGTGTAGTTAGAGGTGTAGTCAGACTAGTGAACAGGGTGTAGTTAGACTAGTGAACAGGGTGTAGTTAGAGGTGTAGTTAGACTAGGGAACAGGGTGTAGTTAGAGGTGTAGTCAGACTAGTTAACAGCGTGGAGTTAGACTAGTGAACAGGGTGTAGTTAGACTAGTGAACAGGGTGTAGTCAGAGGTGGAGTTAGGCTAGTGAACAGGCTGTAGCTACCCTAGTGAACAGGGTGTAGTTAGAGGTGTAGTTAGACTAGGGAACAGGGTGGAGTTAGAGGTGGAGTTAGACTAGTGAACAGGGTGTAGTTAGACTAGTGAACAGGGTGTAGTTAGAGGTGGAGTTAGACTAGTTAACAGGGTGTAGTCAGAGGTGGAGTTAGGCTACTGAACATGGTGGAGTTAGAGGTGTAGTTAGACTAGTGAACAGGGTGTAGTTAGACTAGTAAACAGGGTGGAGTTAGAGGTGGAGTTAGACTAGTGAACAGGGTGTAGTTAGACTAGTGAACAGGGTGTAGTTAGACTAGTTAACAGGGTGTAGTTAGAGGTGGAGTTAGACTAGTCATCATCATTATCAACTTTTATTGACTCAAGGTCCATTTAAAAGACATACAATACAAAAACACACACATAAATAAGAATAAAAACATTCCGACCACTTATAAAGGGCACTTATACCAATGTCTCCAAAGGTATGGCTGCTGGCGTACTGGGCTAAACTTGGGTTCGACAGCAGCATTATAATTTCATTTTTTGAGTCATTCAAGAGACCGATAAATCTGTACATGAGGTTCCTCAATTAAGCTTGTAAGGTGTTAACTCCTGCATTCACAAATAGCTCACTTGCACTGCTCCACCTTGTTTTTTAAGTAAGATTCTAAAACAATCACTGTAAGCAACCTGTAGTCTGTGCATACTAGATTTTTTGAACTTACCCATAAGGGGGAAGTATACAGCGGAGTGCAATATGCTCTAAAGATAAATATTTTTACATGATCAGAGCACATATGAAATTTTCCTGCCAACATATTCGCTTGGGCATATAATGTACGACACTGTTTGAAAATGTCGTCATGGTCACGCATTTGATCTGTTATAAAGTGCCCTAGGTATTTGGTTTTATAAGTAACACAAAGCTCTTCCACAGAAAGGTACAAATGTGGAAAGAGGAGGTCCTTATCTCCCTACGCCCTATATATTAGGGTTAGGGTTAGGGTTAACCCTAACCCTAACCCTAACCCTAACCTTACATATTATCACACTGCTCTTAATGTGTGATAATATGAACAGGCTGGAGTCAGAGGTGTAGTTAGACTAGTGAACAGGGTGTAGGTAGACTAGTGAACAGGGTGTAGTTAGAGGTGGAGTTAGACTAGTGAACAGGGTGGAGTTAAGGGTGGGGTTAGTTGGTGTTGTTTACCTCGCTGTCTTGTTCTTGGTCTGAATCAGAGTCCTTTTGAAGAGGAGCAGGAGAGACAGACAGAGGGACAGAGACAGAGGGTCAAAGACGGACAGACATATTGCACATTAGAGTTACATTACTGAACCTTTAACCCACATTTTTAACCTGACTACAGATAATGGTCAACTGCTGAATAACGTTTTCAAGTCCAATTGACTAATTTAAGAATAAAATACTATGTTTTAATTTCAAAATGGATGGGCGAATGATTTCAGTTGACAAACTATAAGCTGTGAGCTACTCTCAAAATAACATGCAATAACGTGTGGTTTGAGTACAGGAGCAACCTGTTTCCATGACTATAATCAGCTCTAGACAGGGATTCAGACTGGATGGGTGCAAAATGGATGGGTGAATGATTTCAGTCGATAAAGTAATAAGCTATGAGCTACTTCCAAAATAACATTCAATAAAGTGTGGTTTGAGTAAAGGATCAACCTGTTTCCATGAACATAACCAGCTCTAGACAGGGATTCGGACTCTGGTGTTGCAGTACAGTGCATGAGTTGATTCTCCTGTTGGAGCCAGCAGGGGGAGCTGTTTCTACCTCGGTTACCTTGCAGTATGAGGGCAGGCTAATGTTGAGGTTGCATATGGCGTTCTGGGTCAAGGTGCGGTAGTTCCTGGGCTCCCTCATGAAGGAGAGCCGGCCGCAGGGCTCCTGGGTGCTGTCCCTGACCTGGGTCACCACCAGGAAGGGAAGGGATTAAAAACAACAAGGGCTTTGTTTACTTTATGGTTGAACCTAACCCTAACCCTAACCCTACCCCTAACCCTAACCCTAAAACAATAAGGCCTTTGTTTACTTTATGGTTGAACCTAACCCTAACCCTAACCCTACCCCTAACCCTAATCCTAAAACAATAAGGCCTTTGTTTACTTTATGGTTGAACCTAACCCTAACCCTACCCCTACCCCTAACCCTAATCCAGGTGGAATGAACCAGTCCAGGTGGATTAAACCAGTCCAGGTGGATTAAAACACTCCAGGTGGTTTAAACCAGTCCAGGTGGATTAAACCAGTCCAGGTGGATTAAACCAGTCCGACCAATTCTGATCCCCAGGACACATGGTTCATTCCTGACCTAAGCCCACTAGGAAGATAGAAGGTCCATCTCCGGAGGCCCTAGCAGTAGGACATTATCCAGAAGTGCGTACCTTGATGAAGAGAGCCAGGCGGTTCTCCTTGAAGGCGTAGAAGCTGAAGAGGTGGTGCTGTCCGCTCTTGGTGAGCGGCACCAGGTTACCACAGCAGTCTGCATAAATGGGCTTCCCCTCCAGAACCTACAGATGGACCAGCACCGCCATTATCCTCCTTCATCTTCACCCTCTTCACCCTCACACACCTTCCTCGGCTCCCATCTACTCCCCCTCCTCCCCCCGGTCCTCCCCCCTCCTCCCCCCTACTCCCCCTCCTCCCCCCGGTCCTCCCCCCTCCTCCCCCCTACTCCCCCTCCTCCCCCCGGTCCTCCCCCCTCCTCCCCCCTACTCCCCCTCCTCCCCCCGGTCCTCCCCCCGGTCCTCCCCCCTGGTCCTCCCTTCCTCCCCCCTCCTCCCCCCGGTCCTCCCCCCTCCTCCCCCCTACTCCCCCTCCTCCCCCCGGTCCTCCCCCCGGTCCTCCCCCCTGGTCCTCCCTTCCTCCCCCCTCCTCCCCCCGGTCCTCCCCCCTCCTCCCCCCTACTCCCCCTCCTCCCCCCGGTCCTCCCCCCAGGTCCTCCCCCCTCCTCCCCCCTCCTCCCCCTTGGTCCTCCTCCCCCTCCTCCCCCCTGGTCCTCCCCCCTCCTCCTCCCCCCTACTCCCCCTCCTCCCCCTCCTCCCCCCTGGTCCTCCTCCCCCCTCCTCCCCCCTCCTCCCCCCTCCTCCCCCCTGGTCCTCCCCCCTACTCCCCCTCCTCCCCCCTGGTCCTCCTCCCCCCTGGTCCTCCCCCCTGGTCCTCCCCCCTGGTCCTCCTCCCCCCTGGTCCTCCCCCCTGGTCCTCCTCCCCCCTGGTCCTCCCCCCTCCTCCCCCCTGGTCCTCACCTCCACGTCCCGGCTGCGGGCCACCTCAGTGAAGAGCTCCTGTTGCTCCAGGGTCTTCTCCATGCGGTCGTCCGTCATGCAGAAGCAGCGCAGGCGGGCCTCTATCGGGTCGTGGGTCTTAGCGAAGACCACGAACTTGGCCATGTAAGGCACGCAGATGACCTCCCGGTACACCTGGGTGGAGAAGTTCACAGACTCCTGCGCCTGCCGGCAGTCCACCAGCCAGAACCTGAGGGGGAGGGTGATGTGGTCAGCAGGAGGCTCATGGGAGGAGTGCTCTGATACACTGGGCACAAAGGTCAGGTGGTCCGTCATGACGCTGACCTGAGACCCTCCCATGGGGGGTAAAGTGGACCAGAATGAAAGGATTCATAGAACATGACCCCCTGGATTGACTCATGGACGGGGTCGGTTCTTCAGAAACCTTCTAAATCTTTATGGAGTAAAACCAAAAAGAGTGCAGGGTTAGGTAGGTGGAGGTGGAGGTGGAGGTGGAGGGTTAGGTAGGTGGAGGTGAGGTGGAGGGTTAGGTAGGTGGAGGTGAGGTGGAGGGTTAGGTAGGTGGAGGTGGAGGTGGAGGTGGAGGGTTAGGTAGGTGGAGGTGAGGTGGAGGGTTAGGTAGGTGGAGGTGGAGGGATGGGTAGGTGGAGGGATGGGTAGGTGGAGGTGAGGTGGAGGTGGAGGGTTAGGTAGGTGGAGGTGAGGTGGAGGGTTAGGTAGGTGGAGGTGGAGGTGGAGGGATGGGTAGGTGGAGGTGGAGGTGGAGGTGGAGGGTTAGGTAGGTGGAGGTGAGGTGGAGGGTTAGGTAGGTGGAGGTGGAGGTGGAGGTGGAGGGTTAGGTAGGTGGAGGTGGAGGTGGAGGGTTAGGTAGGTGGAGGTGAGGTGGAGGGTTAGGTAGGTGGAGGTGGAGGTGGAGGTGGAGGGTTAGGTAGGTGGAGGTGAGGTGGAGGGATGGGTAGGTGGAGGTGAGGTGGAGGGTTAGGTAGGTGGAGGTGAGGTGGAGGGATGGGTAGGTGGAGGTGAGGTTGAGGGATGGGTAGGTGGAGGTGGAGGTGGAGGGATGGGTAGGTGGAGGTGGAGGGATGGGTAGGTGGAGGTGAGGTGGAGGGTTAGGTAGGTGGAGGTGGAGGTGGAGGTGGAGGGTTAGGTAGGTGGAGGTGAGGTGGAGGGTTAGGTAGGTGGAGGTGAGGTGGAGGGATTGGTAGGTGGAGGTGGAGGTGAGGTGGAGGGATTGGTAGGTGGAGGTGAGGTGGAGGTGGAGGGTTAGGTAGGTGGAGGTGAGGTGGAGGGTTAGGTAGGTGGAGGTGAGGTGGAGGGATTGTTAGGTGGAGGTGGAGGTGAGGTGGAGGGATTGGTAGGTGGAGGTGGAGGTGAGGTGGAGGGTTAGGTAGGTGGAGGTGAGGTGGAGGGATTGGTAGGTCCCTACCTGGCAGAGACGTTGGTGGTAAAGGAGACGCAGTCGTTGGTGAAGGTCAGGGGCGTGGTCCCTGTGATGTCCTCCCACTGGGCGGGCGTGGTCCCGCCTGCACACACACCAACACACAGGTGTGTCAACACAGGGAGAAGCCTTCACAGCATCAGGACTCTCTAGCTCTGAGGTCTGAGGTCTTATCATGTCTCATTATGATGAGGAGATCATAATGAGACGTGATAAGGTCTCCTTGAAGCCCACAGACGGACCAGAAGGACCCGCACTGGGGCACAGCTGGACCTGGACCTGGACCCGGACCTAGCACTGGACAGGGACCAGAAGGACCTGGACCTGGTCCTGGACCTGGCCCTGGACCTGGCCCTGGACCGGGACCTGGACCTGGCCCTGGACCGGGACCTGGACCTGGACCTGGTCCTGGACCTGGCTCTGGACCTGGTCCTGGACCTGGCTCTGGACCTGGCCCTGGACCGGGACCATCAGGACCTGGCCCTGCACCTGGCCCTGGACCGGGACCAGCAGGACCTGGCCCTGGACCTGGCCCTGGACCGGGACCAGCAGGTGCTCACCAGTGATGCTGCAGAGCAGCCTCAGGGAGGGCGCCTCGCCCCTGAATCCGTTGAGGGCGGGGTCGGAGCCGGTTTCGGGGACTGGGAGCGTCATGGTGATGGGCTTGTGGAACTTCCTCCTGCGTGGCTCTAGCGTGACGATGGGGCTGAAGGCGGCCTTGCTGCCCAGGGTCCGGCGCACCAGCTCCAGGCTCATGGGTTGGGCCTGGGGGGCAGAGGGGTCAGGGTCAGACGTCGAGACAGGTGGAGGACGTCAGACGGTTTGGGGGTGTTGAACAATGAGTCTTTGGCTTAAGTAAGTGGCTTTGATGTGTACGATGAATATCCATCAACTTGCTATCAACAATTATTGATAATTCTTACTGTTGTTCCTCTTTCCTTATATTCCCTTTAGGTAGAAACTGAGGACCGCCCCTGGTAACAGTATCTAGGGGGATTCCTGGCAATGCTTCCTCCTCCGCTGGTAGTGTTGCCCTGCCCCCAGCAGCCCCCTTGAGGGTCCTCACCTGCAGGCCCACCCGGATCCTCTTGGTGAGTGCTCCCTGGGGGAACGCGGCCCGCACCGCAGGCACCACCGTGCTGCTCAGCACGCCGCCCTCCGGCCCAATCAGCTCGCTGTCCTGCTTCACCCGCGACACCACCGCAAAGTATTGTGGGAAATCCCGCGTGATGATCCGGCAAATACGCTTCCTCTCCAGCTCCTGGGGCGAGTCCAGCTCTGAGGAGACACAGATTCTAGAGTCCAGCTCTGAGGAGACACAGGCTTCAGAAGGACACAAACTATCAGCACATATAGAGATACCAACTGTCAGGACTTCTAGAGATACCAACTGTCAGGACTTCTAGAGATACCAACTGTCAGGACTTCTAGAGATACCAACTGTCAGGACTTCTAGAGATACCAACTGTCAGGCGCTGTGGAGCTGACAGGACGGGGGGACACCATGCGTGCTGCTGTCCTCGTTCAGATGGAGGGTGTGTGTGTTGTGCAGGGTCTCACCCTCGTCCATGCCATTGAGGACTTGGTTGAGCTCCTCCTCGGAGTGGTCACAGTGGTGCTCCTTCCACTGGTCTCCCCCCTCGCTCCTCATCACCACCAGTTCCCTCTCTGTCCCCCGCAGGGCTGCGAAGTGGGGGATCTCCACCACCACCGGGCTGGGGTACACACACACACACACACGATGAGCCCTGACTCCTGTGTGAGAGGCTGGCTTATGGTGGTTTGTGTGTGTGTGTGTGTGTGTGTGTGTGTGTGTGTGTGTGTGTGTGTGTGTGTGTGTGTGTGTGTGTGTGTGTGTGTGTGTGTGTGTGTGTGTGTGTGTGTGTGTGTGCGTGCGTGCGTGCGTGCGTGCGTGTGTGTGTGTTCACAACCTTCTTCAACCCATGCATGCTGCACTAGATCAGAGACAATCACACAGTTGATAAAAGAGGGTGAGGAGGAGACGGGGAGGCACCACAGAGATGAGAGGGTGAGACAGAACAACACACAGAGATGGAAGTGAGAGCAGGTCCTCCAGTATCCACATGAGCATTCCCTCTCTCAGGTGTTCTGAGGGGCAAATCAACGGGCCAATCGTGGGCAAGGGGCGGGCTTAAGATGTTTGAAGAATAAAAAAAAAATCTTTATGTTTATATTCCTTTTAGATCATATGTTCACAAAAAGTGTAATAACACAAATAACTCTGAAAATAAAAGGTTTCTTAGGAAAGTCTTGAGGGATTGCAGAACGTCTGAGTAAGGAACGCTTAGGAACCGGACGTTCCTCTGCGTCTGTCCTCTGATTGGTTGAGAGGGGGAAGGTGTGGATATTGGAGCAGCCCAGCGAAGAGCCAGAACCTCTGGCGGGAGGGGTGAGGGACATGAGGAGTCAGATCTTCATGAAGAAAAAAGAGTGGTCATACCCAAGGAATCTAGTCCCCGGGGGGCCCAGCTGCAGAATACGGCTAACGAGGCTCTCGCCCTCGTTAAGGGGGGGCGGAGCTGTGGGGAGGTGGAGCTTACTGTGAAGCCACACCCACCAGATCCAGACGCAGCATGAGGGGGAGGAGCTTCCATTAATCCTGACATCACACATCTTTAAAGAGCTACTAAACTAACATGTGAGGATGTACTGTAATAACATGTAATGATGTACTGTCAAACATGTGATGATGTACTGTACTAACATGTGATGATGTACTGTAGTAACATGTGATGATGTACTGTAGTAACATGTGATGATGGACTAGGTGTATTCTGTACTGCATGCTACTCTGTAGTATATACTGTGCTATATGTACTGTATACTACTCTAGTATATAGTGTACTATATGTACTGTATACTACTCTTTAGTACATAGTGTATTCTGCAGTACCAGAAGTCTGGGCTTCATGTCACATCTATCATCTATCAAGAGTTAAGGAGTGAAAGGGTTAAGGAGTTAAAGGGTTAAGAACCAGAGACTCATCCTGGTACTGGTTAAGAACCAGAGACACATCCTGGTACTGGTTAAGAACCAGATACACATCCTGGTACTGGTTAAGAAACAAAGACACATCCTGGTACTGGTTAAGAACCAGAGACACATCCTGGTACTGGTTAAGAACCAGAGACAGGTCCCTGGTACTGGTTAAGAACCAGAGACACGTCCCTGTTACTGGTTAAGAACCAGAGACACATCCTGGTACTGGTTAAGAACCAGAGACAGGTCCCTGGTACTGGTTAAGAACCAGAGACACGTCCCTGGTACTGGTTAAGAACCAGAGACAGGTCCCTGGTGCTGGTTAAGAACCAGAGACACATCCTGGTACTGGTTAAGAACCAGAGACACGTCCCTGGTACTGGTTATGATGCAGAGGAAGAGGCAGCAATATGATTCTAGGAAAAAACTCTGCACCAATCCGAAGGTTCCTTATTTTGATAGTTTACCTAAAGACCTAACCAGCCTACTCTAAACTAGCTAAACCAAACCTGACCAGCCTACTTTAGACTGACTAAACCCAACCTAACTAGCCTAATCTCATCTGGCTAAACCCAACCTAACCAGCCTACTCTAGACTAACTAAACCTAATTTAACCAGTTTACTCTAGACTAGCTAAATCTAACTTAACCAGTCTACTCTAGACTGGCCCATCCCAACCTAACCAGTCTACTCTAGACTGGCCCAACCCAACCTAACCAGTCTACTCTAGACTGGCCCATCCCAACCTAACCAGTCTACTCTAGACTGGCCCAACCCAACCTAACCTAACCAGTCTACTCTAGACTGGCCCAACCCAACCTAACCAGTCTACTCTAGACTGGCCCATCCCAACCTAACCAGTCTACTCTAGACTGGCCCAACCCAACCTAACCAGTCTACTCTAGACTGGCCCATCCCAACCTAACCAGTCTACTCTAGACTGGCCCATCCCAACCTAACCAGTCTACTCTTGACTGGCCCAACCCAACCTAACCAGTCTACTCTAGACTGGCCGAACCCAACCTAACCAGTCTACTCTAGACTGGCCCATCCCAACCTAACCAGTCTACTCTAGACTGGCCCAACCCAACCTAACCAGTCTACTCTAGACTGGCCCATCCCAACCTAACCAGTCTACTCTAGACTGGCCCAACCCAACCTAACCAGTCTACTCTAGACTGGCCCAACCCAACCTAACCAGTCTACTCTAGACTGGCCCAACCCAACCTAACCAGTCTACTCTAGACTGGCCCATCCCAACCTAACCAGTCTACTCTAGACTGGCCCAACCCAACCTAACCAGTCTACTCTAGACTGGCCCAACCCAACCTAACCAGTCTACTCTAGACTGGCCCAACCCAACCTAACCAGTCTACTCTAGACTGGCCCATCCCAACCTAACCAGTCTACTCTAGACTGGCCCAACCCAACCTAACCAGTCTACTCTAGATTGGCCCAACCCAACCTAACCAGTCTACTCTAGACTGGCCCAACCCAACCTAACCAGCCTACTCTAGACTGGCCCAACCCAACCTAACCAGCCTACTCTAGACTGGCCCAACCCAACCTAACCAGTCTACTCTAGACTGGCCCAACCCAACCTTACCAGCCTACTCTAATCCAGCCTACCTTTATCTAGTCCTACCCAGCCTAATCCCCCCCAGCCCCCCCTGGTCCCCCTGAGGCCGGTCTTACCCCAGGAACTGGGCCCCCGAGGGCCCCACCTCCACCAGTCGGCTGGCCAGCCCCTCGCCCTCCAGCAGGGGGGGCATGGTGGCCAGGCGGTGCCTCTTCACCAGGCGGCAGGTCACCCTGGTGGGGGCGCTGCACTTCTTGGGCGGGACCAGGATCCTCAGTCCGTTGTGGCGGCAGCCCCGCATGGCCCCGCCTCTTGCGTCCACCATGAAGCTCACCAGGAAGCTGCGGACCCAGACCACAAGGTGAGCCCAGGTGGACCCAGACCACTGAGGGGTCCCCTGAGGGCTTTGCTGAGGGGGGGTCTTATCTGCGTGGGTTTGGTCATGTGACCTGATGTATTGCCAGCAAGTCGGTCATCTCTCCTACCAGTTCAATGTGCTGGCGTTGGTTGAATATACATTAGATTCAGGCAAGCTCAAATAGAGTCCTGTCCAGCTAGGGTTTGGTGTAATATGACATGTGATGACAGTGTTTTGGTTAAGCTACAAGGAGTTGAAGCGCAACCAGCAGGGGGCGGTGTTAGGGGCCTCTAAAGAGGAGCTAATGAGACCGACTGTCATATCAATGCAGACAGCAGGGGGCGGTGTTAGGGGCCTCTATAGAGGAGCTAATGAGACCGACTGTCATATCAATACAGACAGCAGGGGTCGGTGTTAGGGGCCTCTAAAGAGGAGCTAATGAGACCGACTGCCATATCAATGCGGACAGCAGGGGGCGGTGTTAGGGGCCTCTATAGAGGAGCAGTGAACAGTGATGAAGAGGAGGGGGGTTGGGGGAGTGAACATTGATGAAGAGGAAAGCTGAACAGTGATTAAGAGGAGAGGTGAACAGTGGTGAAGAGGAGTGAACAGTTATGAAGAGGTGTGAACAGTGATGAATAGGAGGAGTGAACAATGATGAAGAGGAGGAGTGAACAGTGGTGAAGTGTAGGAGTGAACCATGGCGAAGAGGAGAAGTGAACAGTGATGAAGAGTTGGGTCACCTGCTGTTTTCTCCAAGATGGCGGCAGGGAGAGGATCGGCTAGAAAAGACAAAGCAGTTGGGAACCAGTCACCCAGAGGGAAGAGAGAACCAGTCACCCAGAGGTAACAGAGAACCAGTCACCCAGAGGGAACAGAGAACCAGTCACCAAGAGGGAGCACAGAACAGACGGACCCTGAACTTGAAGGTGCAGATCTGAAACAGGTTAAGTGAGTGTTTGCTTCACTGGAGGGATGGGTTCCCTGAGGACGTTAATGACCCTGTAAGGTCATGACCCATTAAGGTCATGACCTTGTACAGGGCTTGAGTCAAAATAGATGACAAATTCTGACAAATATACAAATTGTAAGTCACTTTGGATAAAAGCATTTGCTAAATGCCCTAAATGTAAATGTGAGGCTCAGCTATTCCTGACATTGATTAATATTACTGTTGAACTCAGCATCCAGCTACGATGGGGGGGACTAGGGGGGACTTGAGTTAAGGATCTAGAGGGGCTAGGATGGAGGTTCTAGAGGGGATCTAGAGTGTGGTGGTTCTAGAGGGGACTAGAGTGGAGGTTCTAGAGGGGGCTAAATTGATGGTTCTAGAGGGGACTAGGGTGGATGTTCTAGAGGGGGTCTAGAGTGTGGTGGTTCTAGAGGGGACTAGGATGGAGGCTCTAGAGGGTAGTGGGCGATCTAGAGGGGACTAGAGTGTGGTAGTTCTAGAGGGGACTAGAGTGGAGGTTCTAGAGGGGAATGGAGTGGAGGTTATAGAGGGGACTAGAGTAGTGGTTCTAGAGGGGACTAGGGTGGTGGTTCTAGAGGGGAATAGAGTGGAGGTTATAGAGGGGACTAGAGTAGTGGTTCTAGAGGGGACTAGGGTGGTGGTTCTAGAGGGGACTAGAGTGGTGGCTCTAGAGGGGACTAGAGTGGTGGTTCTTGAGGGGACTAGATTTGTGGGTCTAGAGGGGACTAGAATGGAGGTTCTAGAGGGGACTAGAGTGGTGGTTCTTGAGGGGACTAGCATGGAGGTTCTAGAGGGGACTAGATTTATGGTTCTAGAGGGGACTAGGGAGGCGGTTCTAGAGGGGAGTGGGCATTCTAAAGGGGCCTAGAGTGTGGAGGTTCTAGAGGGGACTAGAGTGGTAGTCCTAGAGGGGACTAGAGTGGTGGTTCTAGAGGGGGCTAGGGAGGAGGTTCTAGAGGGTAGTGGGCGTTCTAGAGGAGACTAGAGTGTGGAGGTTCTAGAGGGGACTAGAGTGGAGGTACTAGAGGGGACTAGAGAGGAGGTTCCTACCCAGAGGGGATGGGACTAGAGGACAGTGCCACATTGTCCAGGTTCTCGGTTCCCCAGCTGAGTCGGTACGAGTCTTTCTCATTGTCCCGGGTTAAATTGGAAACCTTGGGGTCAGGGAACACAAGTTCAACTTTATTAATCCAATGGAACTGGTTCACTTTGTTCAATATAGAAGAAGGAATATAATAAGGAAGTACAACACAGAAGTAAAAAACAGACACAAAAATAGAAAGGAAGAAAGAAAGGCTGTGAGCGCAAAGGGATCAGGATGTACATGAAGATGTGTGAGTAAGAAGCTGACCTGGTGGCTGGAGAGCAGATCCTCCATCAAGCCCTGATGTTTTGGGGTGTAGAAGCTGTGATGGGTCGGACTGAAGGAGCTGGAAGAGCAGGAAGAACATCCATGAACATCCAACGTGAACACCAGAAATAAAGAACCAGAGTCCATCATGGTGGAGGTCTTTATGAGGAGGTCCAGGGTGGAGGTCTTTATGAGGAGCTCCAGGGTGGAGCTCCTCAGGGTCTAATTCATCCATCATGTTGACCCAGCCATAAGAACAAGGAAAGCTGGCAGCAGCCTTTAAGATCCCTCCAGGCTGTAGCGCAGGTGGTTAAGATAAGATAAGGTAAGGTAAGGTACCTGTCCATGACCCTAACCCTAACCCTAACCTCCAGGCTGTAGGTAAGGAACCTGTCCATGACCCTAACCCTAACCTCCAGGCTGTAGGTAAGGTACCTGTCCATGACCCTAACCCTAACCTCCAGGCTGTAGGTGAGGTACCTGTCCATGAGCCTAACCCTAACCTCCAGGCTGTAGGTAAGGTACCTGTCCATGACCCTAACCCTAACCCTAACCTCCAGGCTGTAGGTAAGGTACCTGTCCATGACCCTAACCCTAACCTCCAGGCTGTAGGTAAGGTACCTGTCCATGACCCTAACCCTAACCTCCAGGCTGTAGGTAAGGTACCTGTCCATGACCCTAACCCTAACCTCCAGGCTGTAGGTAAGGAACCTGTCCATGACCCTAACCCTAACCTCCAGGCTGTAGGTAAGGTACCTGTCCATGACCCTAACCCTAACCTCCAGGCTGTAGGTGAGGTACCTGTCCATGAGCCTAACCCTAACCTCCAGGCTGTAGGTAAGGTACCTGTCCATGACCCTAACCCTAACCTCCAGGCTGTAGGTAAGGTACCTGTCCATGACCCTAACCCTAACCCTAACCTCCAGGCTGTAGGTAAGATACCTGTCCATGACCCTAACCCTAACCCTAACCTCCAGGCTGTAGGTGAGGTACCTGTCCATGACCCTAACCCTAACCTCCAGGCTGCAGGTAAGTACCTGTCCATGACCCTAACCCTAACCCTAACCTCCAGGCTGTAGGTAAGGTACCTGTCCATGACCCTAACCCTAACCCTAACCTCCAGGCTGTAGGTAAGGTACCTGTCCATGACCCTAACCCTAACCTCCAGGCTGTAGGTAAGGTACCTGTCCATGACCCTAACCCTAACCTCCAGGCTGTAGGTAAGGTACCTGTCCATGACCCTAACCCTAACCTCCAGGCTGTAGGTAAGGAACCTGTCCATGACCCTAACCCTAACCTCCAGGCTGTAGGTAAGGTACCTGTCCATGACCCTAACCCTAACCTCCAGGCTGTAGGTGAGGTACCTGTCCATGAGCCTAACCCTAACCTCCAGGCTGTAGGTAAGGTACCTGTCCATGACCCTAACCCTAACCTCCAGGCTGTAGGTAAGGTACCTGTCCATGACCCTAACCCTAACCTCCAGGCTGTAGGTAAGGTACCTGTCCATGACCCTAACCCTAACCTCCAGGCTGTAGGTAAGGTACCTGTCCAAGACCCTAACCCTAACCCTAACCTCCAGGCTGTAGGTAAGGTACCTGTCCATGACCCTAACCCTAACCTCCAGGCTGTAGGTAAGGTACCTGTCCATGACCCTAACCCTAACCCTAACCTCCAGGCTGTAGGTGAGGTACCTGTCCATGACCCTAACCCTAACCTCCAGGCTGTAGATAAGGTACCTGTCCATGACCCTAACCCTAACCTCAAGGCTGTAGGTGAGGTACCTGTCCATGACCCTAACCCTAACCTCCAGGCTATAGGTAAGGTACCTGTCCATGACCCTAACCCTAACCTCCAGGCTGTAGGTGAGGTACCTGTCCATGACCCTAACCCTAACCTCCAGGCTGTAGGTAAGGTACCTGTCCATGACCCTAACCCTAACCTCCAGGCTGTAGGTAAGGTACCTGTCCATGACCCTAACCCTAACCTCAAGGCTGTAGGTGAGGTACCTGTCCATGACCCTAACCCTAACCTCCAGGCTGTAGGTAAGGTACGTCCATGACCCTAACCCTAACCCTAACCTCCAGGCTGTAGGTGAGGTTCCTGTCCATGACCCTAACCCTAACCTCCAGGCTGTAGGTAAGGAACCTGTCCATGACCCTAACCCTAACCCTAACCTCCAGGCTGTAGGTAAGGTACCTGTCCATGACCCTAACCCTAACCTCCAGGCTGTAGGTAAGGTACCTGTCCATGACCCTAACCCTAACCTCCAGGCTGTAGGTAAGGTACCTGTCCATGACCCTAACCCTAACCTCCAGGCTGTAGGTAAGGTACCTGTCCATGACCCTAACCCTAACCTCAAGGCTGTAGGTGAGGTACCTGTCCATGACCCTAACCCTAACCTCCAGGCTGTAGGTAAGGTACCTGTCCATGACCCTAACCCTAACCTCCAGGCTGTAGGTAAGGTACCTGTCCATGACCCTAACCCTAACCTCCAGGCTGTAGGTAAGGTACCTGTCCATGACCCTAACCCTAACCTCCAGGCTGTAGGTAAGGTACCTGTCCATGACCCTAACCCTAACCTCCAGGCTGTAGGTAAGGTACCTGTCCATGACCCTAACCCTAACCTCCAGGCTGTAGGTAAGGTACCTGTCCATGACCCTAACCCTAACCTCCAGGCTGTAGGTAAGGTACCTGTCCATGCGGCCGCCTCCCTCCAGGCTGTAGCGCAGGTAGTTCATCCCGTCCAGGTATTGCCCCGGCAGAGAGTCGTCCCCGAGCTCCCTCAGGTCCTCAGCCCTCAGGTACTCCCCCCCGTCACCCGTCATCGTGTCGTCACCTTGGTTACAGGGTGGGGGGGCAGGGGGGGTCAACAACAGTGAAGGAGGGGGGAGTCGGTCTGTGTGTGTGTGTGTGTGTGTGTGTGTGTGTGTGTGTGTGTGTGTGTGTGTGTGCGTGCCCTACCCTCCTCATCAGAGACGTCCAGCTCTTCGTTCATGGTCTCCGGGACGTTGAGTTTGTGCTTCTCTGTGACCGTCTGCAAAACCAAGGACAGCTCATTATCATTCACCGAGGACAGCTTGTTATCATTCACCGAGGACAGCTCATTATCATTCAACGAGGACAGCTCATTATCATTCACCGAGGACAGCTCATTATCATTCACCGAGGACAGTTCATTATCATTCACCGAGGACAGCTCATTATCATTCACCGAGGACAGCTCATTATCATTCACCGAGGACAGCTCATTATCATTCACCGAGGACAGCTCATTATCATTCACCGAGGACAGCTCATTATCATTCACCGAGGACAGCTCATTATCATTCACCGAGGACAGCTCATTATCATTCAACGAGGACAGCTCATTATCATTCACCAAGGACAGCTCATTATCATTCACCAAGGACAGCTCATTATTATTCATAGTGACGACAGGAAGTCCTCTTCCATTGGCCCGCCCACCTGGCCAAACTATGGAATGCTACATTGTGTGTCCTCCAAGCACCGCGGCACACACAACTGGCAGACGGCATGGTGTGTGTGTGTGTGTGTGTGTGTGTGTACCGTGGTGGTGGTGGTGACCTCCTCCGTCACCACCCGCAGGGTGTCCACCACTGAGATGTAGCCCAGCCTGCGGGCAATGGCCAGCGCCGTGTTGCCGTTCTGCACAGAGAGAGAGGGGCTACAGTCAGGACCAGAGGGAGCAGCTGTGAGTGTGAGTGTGAGTGAGTGTGTGAGTGTGAGTGTGGGTGTGTGTGTGTGTGTGTGTGTGTGTGTGTGTGTGTGAGTGAGTGCGTGCGTGACAGTGTGAGTGTGAGTGTGAGTGAGTGTGTGTGTGTGTGTGTGTGTGTGTGTGTGTGTGTGTGTGTGTGTGTGTGTGTGTGTTTGCTCACCACCGTGATGGCGTTGGGTTTGGCTCCAGCCTGCAGCAGAAGGTTGATGATGTGAGTGTTTCCCTGCTGCGCCGCCTGGTGTAGGGGAGTGTATCCACTCTGGGGGCAGAACACACACCACGTTATAACCTGAGACACCCTGAACTCAACCAACCTGATCTCACTAACCATGACCCTGATCTCACTAACCCTGACCCTGATCTCACTAACCCTGACCCTGATCTCACTAACCATGACCCTGATCTCACTAACCATGACCCTAATCTCACTAACCATGACCCTAATCTCATTAACCATGACCCTGATCTCAGTCACCCTGATCTCACTAACCATGACATGACCCTGATCTCATTAACCATGACCCTAATCTCACTAACCATTACCCTGATCTCAGTCATCCTGATCTCACTAACCATGACACTGATCTCATTAACCATGACCCTGATCTCACTAACCATGACCCTGATCTCGCTAACAATGACCCTGATCTCAGTAACCATGACCCTGATCTGACTAGCCATGACCCTGATCTCAGTCATCCTGATCTCACTAACCATGACACTGATCTCATTAACCATGACCCTGATCTCACTAACCATGACCCTGATCTCGCTAACAATGACCCTGATCTCAGTAACCATGACCCTGATCTCACTAGCCATGACCCTGATCTCAGTCATCCTGATCTCACTAACCATGACACTGATCTCATTAACCATGACCCTGATCTCACTAACCATGACCCTGATCTCGCTAACAATGACCCTGATCTCAGTAACCATGACCCTGATCTCACTAGCCATGACCCTGATCTCATTAACCATGACCCTGATCTCAGTCACCCTGATCTCACACCAGGTGTCGTGGGGTCACTCTGGTGGTACCTTTAGTGTGAGAACTTGAACAACACAAGGAGACATATCTAGATCTATACATATAGTTATATCCACATCTATAAATATCTATATAGATATAGTGATGTATATGGATGAATCTTAATTTATATAAATAAGCTATTTATAGATATAGGTATATAGATGTCTATAGATATATCAATATCTATATAGAAATGTATAGATATAGGTATATAGATGTCTATAGATATATCTATATTGATCAATATCTATATAGAAATGTATAGATATAGTTTTATAAATCACAGGACAGTACCTTAGTCTTGGCGTTAACTCCGGCCCCGTTCTGCAGCAGGAAGTGAACCATCTTGGCGTTTCCGTAGTGACAGGCCACGATCAGGGGGGTGTAGCCGAGCTGGAACAACACGTTCTCAGTTAGTTCACATCACACACCCTGCACATGGCTTTACGTCAGCACAATGGATCACATGGATAGTGCTGGATTTTCAAAGCAATAGCGCAGAGCGCAGCGCCTTTACTTTGGTCTGCTGGTCGGCGTTGGCTCCGTGCCGGGTGAGGACCTCGGCCACGCCCACTCGGTCCTCCTGGGCCGCCAAGTGGAGGGAAGTCAGGCCGCTCTGGAAACACACACACACATACACACACACACACACACACAAACACTAGCACGACATTGTCCCACAGCAGCACAGATCCGATTTGAGTCTTCCCATGCTCACCTTGGTGGGCGTGTTGGGCTGCGCTGCCTTGCTCAGCAGCAGGGCGGCCATGTGGGCGTGGCCCTCCTGGGCGGCTAGGTGCAGGGCGGTGACCCCCTGCTGGGTCAGGGTGTGGGGAAGGGCGCCGTGGCCCAGCAGCACCCCCGCCATCTCCAGCTGGTTCTTCTTGGCAGCGATGTGCAGCGGAGTGTAGCCGTTCTGTTAGGGGGTCAGAGTGTAAGGTCAGGGTTAGGGTTAGGGTTAGGGTTAGGAAACCAACCTAACCCTAACCCCGTTCTGTTAGGGGGTCAGAGTGTAAGGTCAGGGTTAGGGTTAGGGTTAGGGTTAGGAAACTAACCTAACCCTAACCCCGTTCTGTTAGGGGGTCAGAGTGTAAGGTCAGGGTTAGGGTTAGGGTTAGGGTTAGGAAACTAACCTAACCCTAACCCCGTTCTGTTAGGGGGTCAGAGTGTAAGGTCAGGGTTAGGGTTAGGGTTAGGGTTAGGAAACTAACCTAACCCTAACCCCGTTCTGTTAGGGGGTCAGAGTGTAAGGTCAGGGTTAGGGTTAGGGTTAGGGTTAGGAAACTAACCTAACCCTAACCCCGTTCTGTTAGGGGGTCAGAGTGTAAGGTCAGGGTTAGGGTTAGGGTTAGGGTTAGGAAACTAACCGAACCCTAACCCCGTTCTGTTAGGGGGTCAGAGTGTAAGGTCAGGGTTAGGGTTAGGGTTAGGGTTAGGAACCTAACCTATCCCTAACCCTAACCCCATTCTGTTAGGGGGGGACACTGACACACTGACACACTCTGAGACACACTGACACACACTAACACACTGACACACACTGACAAGCTCTGACACACACTGACACACTCTGAGACACACTGAAACACACTGACACACTGACACACACTGACAAACTCTGACACACACTGACACACACTGACACACTGACACACTCTGACACACTGACACACACTCTGACACACTGCCACACACTAACAAACTTACACACACTGACACACTGACACACACTAACACACTGACACACATTGACAAACTCTGACACACACTGACACACTCTGAGACACACACTGAGACACTGACACACTCTGACACACTGACACACACTGACACACTGACACACTCTGACACACTGACACACTGACACACACACACACACACACTGACACTATGAGACACACTGACACACTCTGACACACACTGAGACACTCTGACACACACTGACACACTGACACACACTGACACACACACTGACACACACTGACAAACTGACACACTGAAACACACTGACACACACACACACATACACACTGACACACTGACACACTGACACACACACACACACACTGACACTCTGAGACACCCTGACACACACACTGACACACTCTGACACGCTGACACACACTGACACACTGACACACTCTGACACACTGACACACTGACACACACACACACACACACTGACACTATGAGACACACTGACACACTCTGACACACACTGAGACACACTGACACACACTGACAAACTGACACACTGAAACACACTGACACACACACACACACACACACATACACACTGACACACTGACACACACACACACACACTGACACTCTGAGACACCCTGACACCCTGACACACTCTGACACACTGACACACACACTGACACACACTGACACGCTGACACACACTGACACATTGACACACTCTGAAACACACTGACACACTCTGACACACTGACACACTCTGACACACACTGACACACTAACACACTGACACCCTCTGAAACACACACTGAGACACTGACACACACTAACACACTGACACACTCTGAAACACACTGACACACTCTGAAACACACTGACACACACTGACACATGGACAAGCCTGACAGACACACTGACACACTGACACACACTGACACACTAACACTCTGACACACTCTGACACACACTGACACACACTAACACACTGACACTCTGAGACACCCTGACACCCTGACACACTCTGACACACTGACACACACACTGACACACACTGACACGCTGACACACACTGACACATTGACACACTCTGAAACACACTGACACACTCTGACACACTGACACACTCTGACACACACTGACACACTAACACACTGACACCCTCTGAAACACACACTGAGACACTGACACACACTAACACACTGACACACTCTGAAACACACTGACACACTCTGAAACACACTGACACACACTGACACACACTGACACATGGACAAGCCTGACAGACACACTGACACACTGACACACACTGACACACTAACACACTGACACACTCTGACACACACTGACACACACTAACACACTGGCACACTCTGAAACACACACTGAGACACTGACACACACTAACACAATGACACACTGAAACACACTGACACACTCTGAAACACACTGACACACAGACACACTCTGACACACACTGAAACACACTGACACACTGACACACACTGACACACACTGACACACGGACAAGCCTGACAGACACACTGACACAGTGACACACACTGACACACTAACACACTGACACACGCTGACACACACTGACACACACTTACACACTGACACACTCTGAAACACACACTGAGACACTGACACACACTAACACACTGACACACTGAAACACACTGACACACTCTGAAACACACTGACACACTGACACACACTGAAACACACTGACACACTGACACACTGAAACGCACTGACACACTCTGAAACACCCTGACACACTGACACACACTGACACACACTGAAACACACTGACACACTGACACACGGACAAGCCTGACAGACACAGTGACACACTGACACACTGACACACACACTGTCACACTGACACACACTGAAACACACTGACACAAACTAACACACTGACACACTCTGAAACACACTGACACACACTGACAACCCTGACAGACACAGTGACACACTGACACACACTGAAACACACTGACACAAACTAACACACTCTGACAAGCCTGACAGACACACTGACTGGCGTTACATCATGCCGTTTACTTTAGTGCATATAGGTGAGTGGCTGAGTTTGGTTGTGAAGGATACTTTTCACTTCACCCACATACGACGAACACACACACACACACACATGCAGACACAGGCATGCCCCCCCCAAGCTCGTAGGGGGGACCCTCACCTTGGCGGTGGTGGTTAGGGTTAGGGTTAACCCTAACCCTAACCCTAACCTAAGGTCGTAGGGGGGACCCTCACCTTGGCGGTGGTGGTTAGGGTTAGGGTTAAGCCTAACCCTAACCCTAACCCTAACCTAAGGTCGTAGGGGGGACCCTCACCTTGGCGGTGGTGGTTAGGGTTAGGGTTAAGCCTAACCCTAACCCTAACCCTAACCTAAGGTCGTAGGGGGGACCCTCACCTTGGCGGTGGCGAGGGGTGAAGCCCCCTTGTCCAGCAGCAGCAGCGCCACCTGCTGGTGGTCGTAGTGTGCGGCCACGTGCAGCGGGGTTAGGCCGTTCTGCACAGAGCAGGTTAGCTTAGGTTAGCTTAGGTTAGCTTAGCTTAGCGGTTAGCTGCACTGACACCAGTCTGATGGACATGTTGTAACTGATGTCATGAGGGTTACGAAGGTATGCATTATGTTTATATATCTAGAGGTACATAATAGAGAATGTGATATGTTGTGGTTATTCTATGTTTATATATCTAGAGGTTCATCACAGGGGAATGTGATATGTTGTGGTTATTCTATGTTTATATATCTAGAGGTACATAAAGGACAATGTGATATGTTGTGGTTATTCTATGTTTATATATCTAGAGGTACATAACAGAGAATGTGATATGTTGTGGTTATTCTATGTTTATATATCTAGAGGTACATAAAGGACAATGTGATATGTTATGGTTATTCTATGTTTATATATCTAGAGGTACATAAAGGACAATGTGATATGTTGTGGTTATTCAATGTTTATATATCTAGAGGTACATAAAGGACAATGTGATATGTTGTGGTTATTCTATGTTTATATATCTAGAGGTACATAATAGAGAATGTGATATGTTGTGGTTATTCTACGTTATATATCTAGAGGTTCATCACAGGGGAATGTGATATGTTGTGGTTATTCTATGTTTATATATCTAGAGGTACATAACAGAGAATGTGATATGTTGTGGTTATTCTATGTTTATATATCTAGAGGTTCATCACAGGGGAACACCTGATCATTAGTGGTCAATAGAAGATGAAACACTTCAAAAGAGTTAAGGTGAAGGAATTTTCCTTCTCCGTATTTAAATGAACAGGGTGTCTTCTCTCAGTATATACAGTACTTTCAGTATTACAGTACTCAGGAGGTATGCTCTCAGTATACAGTACTCTCAGTATACAGTACTTCACAGTACGATGGAGGACCTGTGTGGGGGGGGGGGGGGGGGGGTGATGATGTCACACCTTGCCGGCGGCGTCGGGGGCAGCACGTCGGCCGAGGAGCAGAGAGGCCAGGTCCAGACGGCCGTACTTAGAGGCAACGTGAAGCGGAGTGAACCCTTTCTGAGGAGGCGACAAGGACACAAGGATCAGGGGGAGCACAGACACTGAGGAGACAAGGAGACAAGGAGACAAGGATCAGGAGGAGCACAGACACTGAGGAGACAAGGAGACAAGGATCAGGAGGAGCACAGACACTGAGGAAGGAAGGAAGGAAGCATGTTGTCTTGTTTCCTCGACATGCTTTCTGAACCGCACTTCATAATCCCGCCACCAGAGGGCGAAATGAACATCCTTGGTGAAACATCAGCCGAGTCATGTGACTGTGGCGGTCACATGACCGGGTGTTTACCAGACTACCCAGCCCTTCTTTTGTCTGCTGATGGTTGAGAGCTAAAGGGGAATGCACGGCCCGGAGCAGGGAGTGGCTTAGACCCACATAGAGATACAAGAGACAATAATATAATACATACATCACTTAATAAAGACACACATTATAATGAAGACATCACTTAATAAAGACACACATAATGAAGACATCACTTAATAAAGACACACATTATAATGAAGACATCACTTAATAAAGACACACATAATGAAGACATCACTTAATAAAGACACACATTATAATGAAGACATCACTTAATAAAGACACACATTATAATGAAGACATCACTTAATAAAGACACACATAACAAAGACATCAATTAATGAAGACACATAATGTAATAAATACGTCAATTAATAAAGACACACAATATAATAAAGACATCAGAATGAACAGCCTGTCTGGACACCTGTCTGTCTGGCTAAGAGAGGGGGATCCCCAGACACAGGGGGGTCCCCTGTTCAGACCTGTGTCTGGGGGGTCCCCTGTTCAGACCTGTGGGGGGTTCCCTGTTCAGACCTGTGGGGGGGTCCCTGTTCAGACCTGTGGGGGGGGTCCCTGGTCTGACCTGTGTCTGGGGGGTCCCCTGTTCAGACCTGTGGGGGGGGTCCCAGGTCAGACCTGTGTCGGGGTTCTCTGGGGGTCCGCTGGTTACACCTGTGTCTGGGGCTCCGGTACCTTGGTAGCCATGGAGTGCGAGGCCCCGGCCTCCAGCAGCACGGAGGCCGTCTCCAGCTGGCCCTCACGGGCGGAGATGTGCAGGGGGGTGTGGCCGTTGGCGGTGGGCGCGTCGGGGTGCGCCATGTGCTGCAGCAGTAGCTGCACGATCTCCGTCTTCCCCAGACGGGCGGCGATGTGGAGCGGAGTCTGGTCCTCCTGGAGCCACAAGGAGGCCTCATCATCAACACATGACCGTCACATCATCATCATCATCATCATCACCATCATCATCACCATCATCATCATCATTATCATCACCATCATCATCATCACCACCACCATCATCATCATCATCATCATCATCATCATCATCATCATCACCACCACCATAATCATCATCATCATCACCACCATCATCATCATCACCACCATCATCATCATCACCACCATCATCATCATAACCACCAAAATCATCATCACCACTATCATCATCACCATCATCATCATCATCATCATCATCATCATCACCACATCACCGTCACATCATCATCATCATCTCATCATCATCATCACCACCATCATCATCATCACCACCATGATCATCATCACCACCATCATCATCATCACCACCATCATCATCATCACCATCACCATCATCATCATCATCATCATCATCATCACCACATCATCATCATCACCGCCACCATCATCATCACCACCACCATCATCATCACCATCATCATCATCACCATCATCATCATCACCATCATCCTCATCATCACCATCATCACCACCATCATCATCACCATCATCACCATCATCATCATCATCATCATCATCATCATCACCACCATCATCATCATCATCATCACCACCATCATCATCATCACCACTATCATCATCACCATCATCACCGTCACCGTCATCATCATCATCATCACCACCATCATCACCGTCACCATCATCATCATCATCACCATCACCATCATCATCATCATCATCACCACCATCATCATCATCATCATCATCATCATCATCATCATCACCATCATCATCATCATCATCATCATCACCATCATCACCATCATCACCATCACCATCATCACCATCATCATCATCATCATCATCATCATCATCATCACCATTATCACCATCATCACCATCATCACCATCATCATCATCATCATCATCATCACCATCATCATCACCATCACCATCATCATCATCATCATCATCATCATCACCATCATCACCATCATCACCATCACCATCATCATCATCATCATCATCATCATCACCATCATCACCATCATCATCATCATCATCATCATCACCATCATCACCATTATCACCATCATCACCATCATCACCATCATCATCATCATCATCATCATCGTGGGGTCACAGGGTCCTGGGGTTGTGGGGTTGTGGGGTCACAGAGTCGTGGGGTTGTGGGGTCACAGAGTCGTGGGGTTGTGGGGTCACAGGGTCGTGGGGTCGTGGGATCACAGGGTCGTGGGGTCGTGGGATCACAGGGTCGTGGGGTTGTGGGGTCACAGGGTCGTGGGGTTGTGGGGTCACAGAGTCGTGGGGTTGTGGGGTCACAGAGTCGTGGGGTCGTGGGGTCACAGGGTCGTGGGGTCGGGGCTCGTGGGGTCACAGGGTCCTGGGGTCAGGGGTCATGGGATCACAGGGTCTTGGGGTCGGGGGTCGTGGGGTCGTACCCTTGCTCTGGCGTCCACCATTGCTCCATTCCTCAGCAGGCAGCGCACCACCTCCACCTGGCCGGCCCGTGCTGCCATGTGGAGGGCCGTCTCCCCCCGCTGCACACAAAGCACACATCAGCACCTCCCCCTGACGGGTCACACTTCAGCACCTCCTCCTGACGGGTCACATGGTCAATACCTCCTCCTGACTGGTCACTACCTCCTAATGTAACCGTTAATAGCTGTGCGAGTGTGTGAGTGTGTGCTTCAGGCTCACGATGTTACTGATGTCTGCGGAGGCTCCGTTCTGCAGCAGCAGCAGGACGATGTTCAGGTGGCCCATGAAGGCCGCCACGTGGACTGGGGTCAGACCCGACTGGAGCACACACACACACACACACACACACACAGAGGAGAGAGGCACACTGTGAGACAGTATGAGCAAGAAGGGGAGAAGAGCTGAGACGCTGGTAGAAAAACTCTGAGGCCCATGGTCAGGATGAGTCCCCAGGAACAGGATTCCAGAGGCAGAGAAACAGTAAGTTACTGCAACTATAACAGTCACCATCAACACTATCACAGTCACCATCAGCACTATCACTGTCACCATCAACACTGTCACTATCACCATCAACACTATCACAGTCACCATCAGCGCTATCACTGTCACCATCAACACTGTCACTGTCACCATCAACACTATCACAGTCACCATCAACACTATCACAGTCACCATCAACACTATCACTGTCACCATCAACACTATCACTGTCACCATCAACACTATCACTGTCACCATGAACACTATCACTGTCACCATCAACACTATCACAGTCACCATCAACACTGTCACTGTCACCATCAACACTGTCACTATCACCATCAACACTATCACAGTCACCATCAGCGCTATCACTGTCACCATCAACACTGTCACTGTCACCATCAACACTATCACTGTCACCATCAACACTATCACTGTCACCATCAACACTGTCTCTGTCACCATCAACACTGTCACTGTCACCATCAACACTATCACTGTCACCATCAACACTATCACTGTCACCATCAACACTATCACTGTCACCATCAACACTATCACTGTCACCATCAGCACTATCACTGTCACCATCAACACTGTCACTGTCACCATGAACACTGTCACTGTCACCATCAACACTGTCACTATCACCATCAACACTGTCACTGTCACCATCAACACTATCACTGTCACCATCAACACTATCACTGTCACCATCAACACTGTCACTGTCACCATCAACACTATCACTGTCACCATCAACACTGTCACTGTCACCATCAACACTATCACTGTCACCATCAACACTGTCACTGTCACCATCAAGAATATCACTGTCACCATCAACACTATCACTGTCACCATCAACACTATCACTGTCACCATCAACACTATCACTGTCACCATCAACACTATCACTGTCACCATCAACACTATCACTATCACCATCAACACTATCACTGTCACCATCAACACTATCACTGTCACCATCAACACTATCACTGTCACCATCAACACTGTCACTGTCACGATCAACACTGTCACTGTCACCATCAAGACTATCACTGTCACCATCAACGCTATCACTGTCACCATCAACACTGTCACCATCAACACTGTCACTGTCACCATCAACACTATCACTGTCACCATCAACACTGTCACTGTCACCATCAACACTGTCAATGTCACCATCAAGACTATCATTGTCACCATCAACACTGTCACTGTCACCATCAACACTATCACTGTCACCATCAACACTGTCACTGTCACCATCAACACTGTCACTGTCACCATCAACACTGTCACTGTCACCATCAACACTATCACTGTCACCATCAACACTGTCACTGTCACCATCAACACTATCACTGTCACCATCAACACTGTCACTGTCACCATCAACACTGTCACTGTCACCATCAACACTATCACTGTCACCATCAACACTATCACTGTCACCATCAACACTATCACTGTCACCATCAACACTATCACTGTCACCATCAACACTATCACTGTCACCATGAACACTGTCACTGTCACCATCAACACTGTCACTGTCACCATCAAGACTGTCACTGTCACCATCAACACTATCACTGTCACCATCAACACTATCACTGTCACCATCAACACTATCACTGTCACCATCAACACTATCACTGTCACCATCAACACTGTCACTGTCACCATCAACACTGTCACTGTCACCATGAACACTATCACTGTCACCATCAACACTGTCTCTGTCACCATCAACACTGTCAATGTCACCATCAAGACTATCATTGTCACCATCAACACTGTCACTGTCACCATGAACACTATCACTGTCACCATCAACACTATCACTGTCACCATGAACACTATCACTGTCACCATCAACACTATCACTGTCACCATCAACACTATCACTGTCACCATCAACACTATCACTGTCACCATCAACACTATCACTGTCACCATGAACACTGTCACTGTCACCATCAACACTATCACTGTCACCATCAACACTATCACTGTCACCATCAACACTGTCTCTGTCACCATCAACACTTTCACTGTCACCATCAACACTATCACTGTCACCATGAACACTATCACTGTCACCATCAACACTATCACTGTCACCATCAACACTATCAATGTCACCATCAACACTTTCACTGTCACCATCAACACTATCACTGTCACCATCAACACTATCACTGTCACCATCAACACTATCACTGTCACCATCAACACTATCACTGTCACCATCAGGGCACGCTCAGAGGCTACAAGTACACACACACACACACACACACACACATACACACACACACAAACAAAGACACACACACGAACACACACTAACACACACACACTCTCACAACCACACACATACACACACACACACACACACACAGATACACACACTCACACACACACACGCTCACCCCTCATACCTCTGTGATGGCCTGGATGGAGGCTCCGTACTTCACCAGCAGCTCCATGACCTTCACCCGGTTCTTCTTGCAGGCGATGTGCAGTGGCGTGAATCCGTTCTGCGGGTCAACAGAGCATTACTCAGTGAGGGTCCAGGACATCCCATGATGCACCCTGCTCCCCCTACCGGGCCATCCCATGATGCACCCTGCTCCCGGCCCTACCAGCGCCCTGGCGTTGGGGTCTGCCCGCTGGTCCAGGAGCAGCTTGGTGACTCGGTAGTGGCCGCAGTGCGCTGCCACGTGCAGCGCGGTCAGGTAGTCCAGGGTGACGTCGTCCACGGGGGCGGCGTGCTGCAGCAGGTGCTTCACACAGTCCACGTGGTCGCCCTGCGCCGCCATGTGGAGGGGCGACAGGCCGTTCTGGGGAGGGGCAGGAGGGTTAGCTGAACTCCCTGAACCCTAACCTAACCCCGGTACCCCAGGCCCCCTGCAGCTCAGAGAGGAACACCTTCATAGTCGCTGGGACCAGGACCACCTGGGGCCAGGACTGGGTCTCTGGGACCAAGACCATCTGGGACCAGGACTGGGTCTCTGGGACCAGGACCATCTGGGACCAGGACCATCTGGGACCAGGACCACTTGGGACCAGGACCATCTGGGACCAGGACCATGTGGGACCAGGACCATCTGGGACCAGGACAACCTGGGACCAGGACCACCTGGGACCAGGACTGGGTCTCTGGGACCAGGACCATCTGGGACCAGGACCATCTGGGACCAGGACCGGGTCTCTGGGACCAGGACCGGGATGAGGACCTGGATCTGGGCCGGGTGTATCTGGTATTTGGTACACCAGGGTCTATCTGGCCCGGTACCGGGGTGTCTGGGAGTAATATTGAGGACCAGGGTGTATCTGGTGTCTGGGACCAGTATCTGTCTGTCTGTCTACCAGTACCTTGGGTCAGCATGGGTTAGGTTAGGTTAGGGCTAGGGTTAGGTTAGGGTTAGGGCTAGGGCTAGGGTTAGGGTTAGGGTTAGGTTAGGGGGTACCTTGGTGCGGGCCAGCATGGGGGCTCCTCTCTCCAGCAGCAGCTCCACCGCCGGATCGTGACCGCTCCGCGCCGCACAGTGGAGGGGGGTTAGCCCATCCTGGACACACACACACACACACACACACACACACACACACAAACACGCACAGACACACACAGACACACACACACGCATACACACACACACGCACACACACATACACCAAGCACACACACACATGCGCACACGCACACACAAGCACGAACACACACACATAATGGAGAGGAGTTAGACCGTCCTGGAGACACACACCCACACAAACACACACAGAGACCCACACACACACACACATGCACACAGACACACAGCTCCACACAGACCAACACATACACCCACACCCACACACACCCTCACACACCCACTCTGACCCCCAGACCCACTCTGACCCCCAGACCCCAGACCCCAGACCCCAGACCCCAGACCCACTCTGACCCCCAGACCCCAGACCCCAGACCCCAGACCCCCAGACCCCAGACCCCCAGACCCCAGACCCACTCTGACCCCCAGACCCCAGACCCCAGACCCCAGACCCTCTCTGACCCCCAGACCCACTCTGACCCCCAGACCCCAGACCCCAGACCCCCAGACCCCAGACCCCAGACCCACTCTGACCCCCAGACCCCAGACCCCAGACCCCAGACCCCAGACCCCCAGACCCCAGACCCCAGACCCCAGACCCTCTCTGACCCCCAGACCCCCAGACCCCCAGACACCAGACCCCCAGACCCCCAGACCCCAGACCCACTCTCACCCCCAGACCCCAGACCCCAGACCCCAGACCCCAGACCCCCAGACCCCAGACCCCAGACCCCAGACCCTCTCTGACCCCCAGACCCCCAGACCCACTCTGACCCCCAGACCCCAGACCCCAGACCCCAGACCCCAGACCCTCTCTGACCCCCAGACCCACTCTGACCCCCAGACCCCAGACCCCAGACCCCAGACCCCAGACCCCCAGACCCCAGACCCACTCTGACCCCCAGACCCCAGACCCCAGACCCCCAGACCCCAGACCCACTCTGACCCCCAGACCCCAGACCCCAGACCCCAGACCCCCAGACCCCAGACCCCAGACCCCCAGACCCCAGACCCACTCTGACCCCCAGACCCCAGACCCCAGACCCCAGACCCCAGACCCCCAGACCCCAGACCCCCAGACCCCAGACCCCAGACCCCAGACCCCCAGACCCCAGACCCCAGACCCCCAGACCCCAGACCCACTCTGACCCCCAGACCCCAGACCCCAGACCCCAGACCCCAGACCCCCAGACCCCAGACCCACTCTGACCCCCAGACCCCAGACCCCAGACCCCAGACCCCAGACCCCCAGACCCCAGACCCACTCTGACCCCCAGACCCCAGACCCCAGACCCCCAGACCCCAGACCCCCAGACCCCAGACCCCAGACCCCAGACCCCCAGACCCCAGACCCACTCTGACCCCCAGACCCCAGACCCCAGACCCCCAGACCCCAGACCCCAGACCCCCAGACCCCAGACCCACTCTGACCCCCAGACCCCAGACCCCAGACCCCAGACCCCCAGACCCCCAGACCACAGACCCACTCTGACCCCCAGACCCCAGACCCCAGACCCCCAGACCCCAGACCCCCAGACCCTAACCCCGGGGAGCTCACCCTGGTCTTGGCGTCGATCTGTGAGCCGCGGTCCAGCAGCAGACCCACCATGCTGCTGTTCCCTCGCTTGGAGGCCACATGCAGGGGAGTGATGCCGTTCTGGAGGGGTGAGAACCATCATCATAATAACAATATTATTATTATTATTATTATTATTATTATGATTGTTATTATTATTATTATCAGGGGAGTGATGCCGTTCTGGTGGGGTGAGAACCATCATCATAAGAATGTAATATTAATAATTATTATTATTATTAATAATATTATGATTATTATTATTATTATTATTATTATTATTATTATTGTAATTATTATTATTATTATTATTATTATTATTATTATTATTATTATTATTGTCAGGGGAGTGATGCAGTTCTGGTGGGGTGAGAACCGTCATCATAATGATATTAATATTAATAATCATAATAATTATTATTATTATTATCAGTGGAGCAATGCCGTTTTGGTGGGATGAGAGCCATTATAATAATGATATTAATGTTTTCTTTGCAGTAAAGCTCTGTAGTACTGTTCTACAGTGCTTTAGTGTAAAGTGGGGTTGAAAATATGTTTTCGTAAAGCCACATAGTTTAAGACGTAAAGAAATGTTGAATAGCTTAAATCAAGTGAAGGGATTTGAACAGAGTCTAAATGGAGTAGACAATGTAAACATGCAAAACATTAAAAAAAATGTAATGGTCTGAAGCAAATAAAGTGAAAAGTTGAACAAATAGCTAAATTGATAAAGTTGGAATACATTTGAGATAAAATATAGAATAGCTGAGCTTTTCTGAGTTTGAAGTGTGTGTATCTGTCTGTCTGTCTGTCTGCGTGCGTGCATGCGTGCGTGCGTGTGCGTGTTAGTAACTTGGAAAAGTGTGTTATTGATCTTATTCCTTTACTTCTAGTTAATGAAGATAAGCTCACAAAATGATAAGAATTATTCCGTTGGACTCCTTGGAGTCTCAGCTTTCATCTGACACTTGGTGTAGATAGCAGGACGTGAAAAGGATTGTTGGTCTCATTGACGTGGAGGCTATAGCGTGATGGCGTCACCCACTCTAGCCCACGGTGGCTATCCTTAAAGCTAACCATTTCGGACGTCGCAGAGCATAAACAAGGTCAATATTTAACCTAGAAACACAATGTTAAGCTTGACCGGTCATGATATTTATTGTTTCATTGGCGCTGAAATGACCCAAACCCTAACCCTATTTTTATTATCAGTTTCTGAACACAGGAGGTGTTCAGAAACACGTGGAGGTCATGTGACCTGCAGCTAGCCTACCCGCGCAGTGAAGTCCACAGCCGCCCCGCGGTTCAGCAGCAGCGTCGCTACGTTGACGTTCCCGTAGTGAGCAGCGATATGCAGAGGAGTGAAGCCACTCTGGGAAGAGAGAGAGAGAGAGAGAGAGAGAGAGAGAGTGAGAGAGAGAGAGAGAGAGAGAGAGAGAGAGAGAGAGAGAGAGAGAGTTATATAGGGTTAGACCCAGCACTGCCCTGTGAGGAACATTCTTCCCCTCCCAGCATGCATCAGTAACGGTAACATAACGTTGAGCATCGCAGGTCAATGGAAAAGAAACTGAAAAGAACAAGGAATGATAGATCACTCTGAGAGCAATAAAGACACACACACACAAACATATACCCACACACATAAACACACACACACACACACACACACAATCCCACACACGCGCACACTCACACACACACACACACACACACACAGACACACACACACACAGACACACACACACACACACACAGACACACACACACACACACAGACTCACAGACAGACACACTCACATCACACGACATGCTGGTCTGAAGGTCATGATTATTATTGAAAGAGCAACAGAAGATCAGAACATGAAGGATGAAGCAGATCACATACATGGAGTGTTCCCGGGACCAAGGCTCCCAGAGTAAACACAAAATCCAAAGCAAGAGAAAGGATAGAACCCCAGAGCTGAAATCATAAGCGTCCCACTGAACCAGGTACATGTCTGTTAGGAATGAGCTCATGTATGTCTCTCTATGCACATGACGAAGGATGAGGAGAGATTGCTTGCAGAGGTAATGTGAAAGTCTTGCCTTACCTTTCCATTCTGAAAGTCACGGTCCGATTTAATGTGAAAACATTGTTTACAAGAGTGTGAAGAAACAGTGACTAACAGGATGGTCTTACATCTAGATACTGTCAACATCAACACGGCTTCTGCACATAAGCTCAGGAGGCAGCATGCTGTTTTATAGGCCCAGTGCAGGTTGAACTCTTTCAGATTATTTATCCTTTAGCATTACTTTAGATTGGAATACAGTCAAGCATGTTTCAGGTAAACGTATAACATGTTTAAATGTCAAAAATTCATTACTATGTAACTACGGTCAAAATAGTTCATTGTGCAGTTCTATAAAACGTGCAACACAACACAAACAGAAGTACAACAGCCCATCGGGCTAGGCTATTAGCAAGCTGCACACGTTAGCTACAGCACATCGTTTAGCATGTCAAAACATTAATGCAGAATATGGGACACTTCATGAATATCTAATAAACACATATCAAATGGACGATTCTCTAAAATTATGTGGCCTTAATTATGTTACGTAAAAAAGTCACATTGATTGTGCTGTAGATGACTGCTGTAAAGAAAATCAACCAAACATTGAAAAAAGATTACAAGAAGGAATGAGGAATATGCATACAGAGAAGACAATTGCCAAAACAAGAAAAACAATAGCCGAAACTCAAAAAAACAACAGCCAAACTCAAAAACCAATGGGTAAAACACAGATAATAATAGCTGAAACACAAAAACAATATCCAAAACATAAAAACAATAGCTAAAGCATGCATAATAATAGCCTAAACACAAAAAACTATAGCTAAAGCCCGAATAATAATATCCGAAACACAAAAAAATATAGCTAAAACACAAATAATAATAGCCGAAACACACAAAAAAATAGCTAAAACAAGAAAATAATAACCAAAACACAGAAAATCATAACTAAAATGTGAAAAACATAACCCTGTGAGGAGGCGTGGGACAGGCTGCGCTGAGCGTGCCCCAAGCCGTTAGCGGTTAGCTGTGAGCCGTTAGCAGTTAGCTGTGAACCGTGAGCCGTTAGCTGTGAGTCTTGAGACGTTAGCTGTGAGCCATTAGCTGTGAGCCGTACGCCGTTAGCTGTGAGCCATTAGCTTTGAGCCGTACGCCGTTAGCTGTGAGCCATTAGCTATGAGCCGTTAGCTGTGAGCCGTTAGCCGTTAGCTGTTAGCTGTGAGCCGTTAGCTGTGAGCCGTGAGCCGTTAGATGTGAGCCGTTAGCTGTGGGTGAGCCATTAGCTGTGGGCCGTTAGCTGTGAGCCGTTAGCTGTGGGTGAGCCGTTAGCTGTGGGCCGTTAGCTGTGAGCCGTGCACTAGTCTGGTGAAATGAGACGCTGCGATCGGCGGACATCATGGAAGACAAACAGGTATAATGGAGGCGGACAGGAGAGTGAATATGTGTTAGAGGGTGGGTGAGGAAGGGTGTGGTGGGTGCAGGTAGTACCTCTGTGGTCCTATTAACCATCATCTGTAGCAGCAGGGGGAGGGAAACAAGGGTTCAGTTTGTTAGAAGACGTAGTAACACGACGTAGCGACACGGCGTAGCTACGCGACGTAGCGACACGACATAGCGACACGACATAGTGACACGGCGTAGCTACATGACGTAGCCACACGACATAGTTACGCGTCTTAGCAACACGACGTAGCAACATGACGTAGCTACACGACGTAGCGACAAGACGTAGCTATGCAACGTAGCGACACGACGTAGCAACACGATGTAGCTACGTGACGTAGTGCCACGACGTAGCGACACAACATAGCTACGTGTTTTAACGACACGATGTAGCGACACGGCATAGCAACACGATGTAGCGACACGGTGTAGCAACACGATGTAGCGACACGACGTAGCGACACGACGTAGCGACACAATGTAGCGACACGGCGTAGCAACACGGTGTAGCGACACGGCGTAGCATCACGACGTAGCGACACGGCGTAGCATCACAATGCAGCGACACGATGTAGCGACACGATGTAGCGACACGACGTAGCGACACGGCGTAGCGACATTACGTAGCAACACGATGTAGCGACACGATGAAGCAACACAACGTAGCGACACGACGTAGCAACATGATGTAGCGACACGACGTAGCAACACGATGTAGCGACACGATGTAGCGACACGACGTAGCGACATAACGTAGCGACACGGCGTAGCGACATGATGTAGCAACACGACGTAGCAACACGATGTAGCGACACGACGTAGCGACACGACATAGCGACACGACGTAGCGACACAATGTAGCGACACGGCGTAGCAACACGATGTAGCAACACTATGTAGCGACACGGCGTAGCGACACGACGTAGCGACACGACATAGCGACACAATGTAGCGCGTAGCGACTTGACGTAGCTCTGGGACGGGTGGTGGTGGTTGTGGAGGTGCTCGGGCCGGGTGGAGGTGCTTGGGCCGGGTGGGGGAGGTGGTGGTGGGGGAGGTGGGGAGCTCCACCCCTCCAGGGAGCTCCCTCCAGGGGGTCCCCACAGACCCCCCCCAATAGGCATCCTGGGTCTGTAACCCTAACCCTTGGCTTCTATCAGGTTAGGGTTAGGGTTAGGGTTAGGGTTAACCCTAAGATCCCTAACCCTAACCCTTGGCTTCTATCAGGTTACACTGGGCTGGTCTATTCTGTAGCACCTATTGACTGCACTCAGGGTTAGGGTAAGGGTTAGGGTTAGGGTTAACCCTAAGATCCCTTACCCTAACCCTTGGCTTCTATCAGGTTACACTGGGCTGATCTATTCTGTAGCACCTATTGACTGCACTCAGGGTTAGGGTTAGGGTTAGGGTTAACCCTAAGATCCCTAACCCTAACCCTTGGCTTCTATCAGGTTACACTGGGCTGGTCTATTCTGTAGCACCTATTGACTGCACTCAATTAAATGAGAACCCTTTTATTCAAAGTGGACTGGCTTTGTGGGAAAGCAGCGACTGGCCCCACTCCTGTTGGCTCCAGAACCCTGAGGGTTAGGGTCCTCTGGGGCAGTGAGAGGGACCCAGAGGCACTAGCAGACATCAGGGGCCCCGCTCCTCGGGGCCTGGCCCCTCAGAGACCCCGCCCCTCAGGGGCCATGGGGCACCACGTTGTGGTGATCTGCTGTTTCGTTGCGGACCAACGGAGTGAGAGAGTCGTGCTCCCCAGGAGTCGCCAAACATTTTTTGTCTGTCAACTTGTAAATACTTTGTCCGTCAACAAGGAACCCTGGACCCAGATCTCGACCCCCACTATATAGTCCTTGTAGGGCCATCAGTGTGAGTGCAGCAGTGGTCCTGGTACCTTGGACTGGACGTCGGCGTTGTGGTCATTCTGCAGCAGCAGCGCGGCCGACTTGGTGTCGTCCTTGCGGGCGGCGATGTGCAGCGCGGGCAGACGGACCTTCCCCTTGGTGTCGTTCTCCAGCAGCAGCGACACCACCTGATTGTGGCCCTGCTGCAGGGCAATCGCCAGCGGGGTGAAGCCATCCTGGGGCCCAACACAGACCAGGTTACCTCAACTCTGACTACGGTTACCTCAATCTATCCTAGGTGACCTCAACTCTGACTACGGTTACCTCAATCTGTCCTAGGTGACCTCAACTCTGACTACGGTTACCTCAATCTGTCCTAGGTAGCAACAGGTCTGTCACATAGCTCTGTCCCAGTTAAGGTTAGTGTTGTAGCTCTGTCCTAGTTAAGGTTAGGGCTGGTAGTGATGTCCTAGTTAAGGAAAGTGTTGTAGCTCTGCCCTGGTTAAGGTAAGTGTTGTAGCTCTGTCCTGGTTAAGGTAAGTGTTGTAGCTCTGCTCTGGTTAATAGGGTTAAGGTTAGGGCTGGTAGTGATGTCCTAGTTAAGGTAAGTGTTGTAGCTCTGGCCTGGTTAATAGGGTTAGGGTTAGGGCTGGTAGTGATGTCCTAGTTAAGGTAAGTGTTGTAGCTCTGTCCTGGTTAAGGTAAGTGTTGTAGCTCTGTCCTGGTTAAGGTCAGTGTTGTAGCTCTGTCCTGGTTAATAGGGTTAGGGTTGGGCTGGTAGTGATGTCCTAGTTAAGGTCAGTGTTGTAGCTCTGCCCTGGTTAATAGGGTTAGGGTTGGGCTGGTAGTGATGTCCTAGTTAAGGTAAGTGTTGTAGATCTGGCCTGGTTAACAGGGTTAGGGTTGGGCTGGTAGTGATGTCCTAGTTAAGGTAAGTGTTGTAGCTCTGGCCTGGTTAATAGGGTTAGGGTCGGGCTGGTAGTGATGTCCTAGTTAAGGTAACTGTTGTAGCTCTGGCCTGGTTAATAGGGTTAGGGTCGGGCTGGTAGTGATGTCCTAGTTAAGGTAAGTGTTGTAGCTCTGGCCTGGTTAATAGGGTTAGGGTCGGGCTGGTAGTGATGTCCTAGTTAAGGTAAGTGTTCTAGCTCTGGCCTGGTTAATAGGGTTAGGGTCGGGCTGGTAGTGATGTCCTAGTTAAGGTAAGTGTTGTAGCTCTGGCCTGGTTAATAGGGTTAGGGTCGGGCTGGTAGTGATGTCCTAGTTAAGGTAAGTGTTGTAGCTCTGGCCTGGTTAATAGGGTTAGGGTCGGGCTGGTAGTGATGTCCTAGTTAAGGTAAGTGTTGTAGCTCTGGCCTGGTTAATAGGGTTAGGGTCGGGCTGGTAGTGATGTCCTAGTTAAGGTAACTGTTGTAGCTCTGGCCTGGTTAATAGGGTTAGGGTCGGGCTGGTAGTGATGTCCTAGTTAAGGTAAGTGTTGTAGCTCTGGCCTGGTTAATAGGGTTAGGGTCGGGCTGGTAGTGATGTCCTAGTTAAGGTAAGTGTTCTAGCTCTGGCCTGGTTAATAGGGTTAGGGTTGGGCTGGTAGTGATGTGCGCTCACCTCGGTGGCCGTGCTCTGGTTCCCGCCGTGCTCCAGCAGGTAACGTACCACCTCCAGATGGTTCTCCTGGGCTGCCATGTAGAGCGGAGTGAAGCCATTCTGCAGCACACATGTGGAGCACTTTATCAATAGTTATTGATGATCAATACTTATTGATGATCAATAGTAGGTTATTGATGATCATTGGTTTGGTAATGATTGAATGGGCTAATCAATAGTAAGATCAATTCATAAATTAAAGAGACCATGGGTATATCAATAATTTAGATTTTCGATAGTAAGTTACAGATTAAATATGACCCTTGGCTCATCAATAGTTATTTATTGATTATAAATAGTCAGTTAATGGTTATCAATAGTAAGTAATTTATCAGCAATAGTTTGTTATTGATTATCAATAGTATGCTATTGATTATCAATAGATTGTTATTGATTAAATGAGACCCACGGCTCATTAATAGTTAGTCATTGGTTATCGATAGTAAGTTATTGATAATCAATAGTTAGCTATTGGTAATCAATGGTTAGTTATTGATTAGCAATAGTTATTTATTGATTAAATGAGACCCAGGGCTGATCAATAGCTGGTTATTGAGGATCAATAGTTTGTTTTGATTAAATATGACCCTTGGCTCATCAATAGTTAGTTATTGATTATCAATAGTTTGTTATTGATTAAATGAGACCCAGGGCTGATCAATAGTTAGTTATTGAGGATCAATAGTTAGTTAT
>NC_136953.1:17995011-18015011 GCF_949987615.1 Pollachius pollachius
GGGGAGGGGGAGAAGGAGGAGGGGGAGTGGGGAGAGAGAGAGGGAGAAGGGGGAGGGGGCCAGGGGAGAAGGAGGAGGGGGAGAGGGGAGAGGGGGGAGGGGAAAGGGGGAGGGGGATAGGGGAGAGGGGGGAGGTCCCTACAGATGTCAGCCTCAGTTCTGGGTTGGTTGTGTTGCTATGGTTACTAGGGTCATCTCCTGTGCTGTTATTGACGTATGAGTCGATTTATATACTTATTAATCCTGTTAATTAAACCTTACTAAACCTATGAATATTCCTGCAAAAGGAATGTTGTTTCCCTAAGCGTTGGCTTACGGTGGACGTAGCGGACGTAGCAGATCAGCCTCGTGTTTGATCACCATAGTAACGAACCGAACCCGGACCCAGGCGAGCCGGGGGAGCGTGGCGGCCACGCCCCGTGTGATGATCACCATAGTAACCTACAAACGCCTCCACAGGGCAACACTTTGTTTTACTGGTTGTCCTCAGAGACCTGATGACTCCCCCTCTCTCTGCAATGCAGCTGCAGTGCAGAGAGAGGGGGAGTCATCACCCAGAGGGAGAGGAGGGAGAGAGAGACTCACCCAGGGGGGGAGGAGGGAGAGAGACAATCACCCAGAGGGGGAGGAGGGAGAGAGAGATTCACCCAGAGGGGGAGGAGGGAGAGATCAGGTTTCAAGGTGGAGCGCGTGAACCCAAACTAAGAGTATTCAGGTAATATATAATTATGACACTAGGAATTATCAAACTATATTCATGTACAATTATGAATCCACATACAACTTGAAGTGGATTGACCGTTACGCTCCAATGCTGCTCTTTACTCCAACTGCTCTCTGCCTCCAGATCACCTATCACCTATCATAACCCAGACCACCTATCACCTATCATAACCCAGATCACCTATCACCTATCATAACCCAGATCACCTATCACCTATCATAACCCAGATCACCTATCACCTATCATAACCCAGACCACCTATCACCTATCATAACCCAGATCACCTATCACCTATCATAACCCAGATCACCTATCACCTATCATAACCCAGACCACCTATCACCTATCATAACCCAGATCACCTATCACCTATCATAACCCAGATCACCTATCACCTATCATAACCCAGATCACCTATCACCTATCATAACCCAGATCACCTATCACCTATCATAACCCAGACCACCTATCACCTATCATAACCCAGATCACCTATCACCTATCATAACCCAGATCACCTATCACCTATCACAACCCAGATCACCTATCACCTATCATAACCCAGATCACCTATCACCTATCATAACCCAGATCACCTATCACCTATCATAACCCAGATCACCTATCACCTATCATAACCCAGATCACCTATCACCTATCATAACCCAGACCACCTATCACCTATCATAACCCAGATCACCTATCACCTATCATAACCCAGATCACCTATCACCTATCACAACCCAGATCACCTATCACCTATCATAACCCAGATCACCTATCACCTATCATAACCCAGATCACCTATCACCTATCATAACCCAGATCACCTATCACCTATCATAACCCAGACCACCTATCACGTATCATAACCCAGATCACCTATCACCTATCATAACCCAGATCACCTATCACCTATCATAACCCAGATCACCTATCACCTATCATAACCCAGATCACCTATCACCTATCATAACCCAGATCACCTATCACCTATCATAACCCAGATCACCTATCACCTATCATAACCCAGATCACCTATCACCTATCATAACCCAGATCACCTATCATAACCCAGATCACCTATCACCTATCATAACCCAGATCACCTATCACATAGCCGAGCCCAGATCACCTATCACCTATCATAACCCAGATCACCTATCATAAGCCAGATCACCTATCACCTATCATAACCCAGATCAGCTATCACATAGCCGAGCCCAAATCACAGATCACCTCTCTAGTCTGGCTTGCCACTGCTTGATGGTCAGGTAAATCTCTTCTCAGAGCTCTATTGGTCTGTTGAGGCATGTTTTAGGTGACTTCGAACGAGCCAAGATGTTACTGTGTTATGACGCTACGCACTCGTGGAGAGGTCAAAGGTCATAGTTCAGGCTCCCGTGTTGAAAGGTTTCCAGGGGTGTGTTGTCTGGCCGTTTTCACTTCCAATAGATAAAGACGCATTGACGCATCAGACCTGGTCCTGGTCAGACCTGGTCCCGGGGCGGACCTGGTCCCGGGTGGACCTGGTCCTGGTCAGACCTAGTCCTGGTCAGACCTGGTCCTGGTCAGACCTGGTCCCGGGGCGGACCTGGTCCTGGTCAGACCTGGTCCTGGTCAGTCCTGGGCCAGTGTGGATCAGACCTGGTCCTGATTAGTCCTGGTCCTGGTCAGTCCTAGTCCTGGTCAGACCTGGTCCTGGTCAGACCTGGTCCCGGGGCGGACCTGGTCCTGGTCAGACCTGGCCCTGGTCAGTCCTGGGCCAGTGTGGATCAGACCTGGTCCTGATCAGACCTGGTCCTGGTCAGTCCTGGTCCTGGTCAGACCTGGTCCTGGTCAGACCTGGTCCTGGTCAGACCTGGTCCTGGTCAGTCCTGGTCCTGGTCAGACCTGGTCCTGGTCAGACCTGGTCCTGGTCAGACCTGGTCCTGATCAGACCTGGTCCTGGTCAGACCTGGTCCTGGTCAGTCCTGGTCCTGGTCAGACCTGGTCCTTGTCAGACCTGGTCCTGGTCCCGGGGCAGGTCGGGTTCAGTCCGCAGTAGAAAAAGCCTCCCAGCTTCGATCGCCAATATCATGTTTGAGTTTTTAATCAGCTTTAAGTCTTAAAGAGCTTACCAAAAATATTTTTTCCAAATGATTAAATATTCATGTTCATCTGATTTACTCCACTTAGAATCTCTGAGAACGTCTAGCGTGAAGACCTGCCCCTTGACCAGGGATCAGCAGAATCCAACAAATGAACCTGGGACCCATGAGGTATGGGAGGAGCAAGCTCAAGTCCTGTTTGAATTCCTCGCTACTGATTGGCTGAACAACAACCCATCAATCAGTCCTCCTGACCTCTGATGTCTAAAACACACTTTACCTAATTGACTCAGCATTGATCGAAGCACAGTAATGGATTGTCATTTAATTAAATATAATGCACATGGGCGGGTGTGTGTATGTCTGTGTGTGATCTGTGTGTGTGTGTGTGTGTGTGTGTTTGTGTGTGTGTGTGTGTATGTCTCCGCCGATCATTCCATCTCTCAATCCTTCCTGAGGAACAATGCGCTCACGAGGACCTTGTTACACTACAGTTAAAGCTAGGGTTAGGGTTAGGGTTAACTAACCCTAACCCTAACCCTAGCTTAACCCTGGTCCTTCCCACCAGAATCTTTCTACCTGGTTTGTTACACTACAGTTAAAGAGCCCTTCCCACCTGACTCTTTCTACCTGGTTTGTTATACTACAGTTAAAGAGTCCTTCCCACCAGACTCTTTCTACATGGTTTGTTACACTACAGTTAAAGCTAGGGTCCTTCCCACCAGACTCTTTCTACCTGGTTTCCTCCCACTCAGCCTCCTCAACGTCTGCATCACACCACAGAACAAGCCACTGAAACGCTGTCCCACATCCGGAATGGCTGCTATGACTACCAAGGAACGTACATAGCGCGTCATGACTGAATAATGAATCTTATAGCTAAGGACATATCAAACCACTTTGCATCCCCGGTGGAAATTTACATAGATTTCTGTGTCAATCCCTCCATGTTCAACCTCTGTATAAACCTGGACACTTTAACACTTGTGTCTGAAAATACACCAGATCCTGTGATTGTTGATGAGGAGAATAAAGAGGTTTTTGTTCTTGAGGTGGCTGCACCTTTGACCCCAACCCAGAGGAAGCCTTTATGACCGAGTTCATTAATAGGTTAGCTGTGAGAGGGCTGAAACATCTTGGGATGCCCTAAAGGGGGCTAAACAGCTGGCCAAGCACTGTGCTGTCTCTGCCATCATCGGCAGCCGCCATATATGCCGGAGACGCTGCTACCTATCACCTTGAGTGTTGATGCCCGTATTATGAAGACCCTTGCCACTTAAACAGGATTCTTTCAATGTGCTATACTGCACTCAAACTGCTTTTGTCCCTGTATTAATTATCTTTTATGTGGACTTAAATAAATTGGTAAAATGTGTGTGTGTGTGTGTGTGTGTGTGTGTGTGTGTGTGTGTGTGTGTGTGTGTGTGTGTGCCACACTACTGTAAGTGGGCCAGCACCAGAGAGAAAGTGCCGGATTTGCTCGGAGGAGATCACCAATAATCCCAAGTGGTAATCTCCCTAGCAACGCCACCCGGCAACAGCAGCAGCACCCTGGTGTTCCATCACTTTACACACTTTACACTTTACACTATCACATCACTTTACACACTTTACACTATCACATCACTTTACACACTTTACACTTAACACTATCACATCACCATTAAGCATACAGAGGTATACATACCTCTATGTATATAGAGGTATGTATGCCTCTATGTATATAGAGGTATGTATTTCTCTATATACATACCTCCATATACATAGAGGTATGTATACCTCTATGTATGTATACATAGAGGTATACATACCTCTATGTATATAGAGGTATGTATACCTCTATATACATAGAGGTATACATACCTCTATGTATATAGAGGTATGTATACCTAAGAGGTGAAGGCTGCTCTAGGGATGCATGATGCTGCAGAGATCAGTCTGTAAGCCTCAGACACTGCAGTATAAAGAGTGTGTTGAATAGTGCTGCTGTGTGACTGACTGTGTCCGCAGAGAGGCCTAAGACACATACACACACACACACACACACACACACACACACATAACACATAACACACACACACGGCAACGCTGGACACAAACACACACACAGACACATAGACACACACAGCAACACTTGAGAAACACGGACACGCTGACACACGCAAACACGTCCACACTGGACACACACACAATAACACACACACATACCCAAGACACACAAAAAAAGAAACAAGTGAAATCGTTTTGATCAGACCTCCTTGTTAGAAACCGAGACACCACAATGTGACCGAATGTAACTCTCCAGCCTAGCTCCTAGCTCCTCAGCCTAGCTCCTCCAGCCTAGCTCCTCAGCCTAGCCCCTCAGCCTAGTTCCTAGCTCCTAGCTCCTAGCTCTAGCAGAGCCCACTACAGACTCCTTGTGTTGCTCCACCCAACACATTGGGCTGTAAACACGTCAGACAGTTCAGCTGCACACATAGAGGATGTGAGGAGAGGATGTGAGGATAGGGTTTGAGGAGAGGATGTGAGGAGAGGATGTGAGGGGAGGGTTTGAGGAGAGGATGCGAGGAGAGGATGTGAGGAGAGGATGTGAGGAGAGGCTGTGAGGGGAGGATGTGAGGAGAGGATGTGAGGAGAGGATGTGAGGAGAGGATGTGAGGAGAGGATGTGAGGAGAGGATGTGAGGAGAGGGTGTGAGGAGAGGATGTGAGGGGAGGATGTGAGGAGAGGATGTGAGGGGAGGATGTGAGGAGAGGATGTGAGGAGAGGATGTGAGGAGAGGATGTGAGGAGAGGATGTGAGGGGAGGGTGTGAGGAGAGGATGTGAGGGCAGGATGTGAGGAGAGGATGTGTGACCATGACAACGGTTAGTATCTAGCGCTGAGTGAGATGTGTCCAGGGAGGGTCATGAGGAGGATACACACGGTGATGGGCCCAGGCACGGCTCGGGAGAAGCCATCAGAAGTTTGCTGTGGATTGGAGGGAGGAGTCGACGGGGGGCACAGAGAGGAGAGGAGAGGAGAGTGAAGACGTTGGCATGGAAACGGCACCAACAGCCGAGGCAGCGTACGGATTGGTCTTTGTCCTCCGGCGGCGGGGGGCGACCCGGGGATGAGGAGGAGGGGGGGGTTTTGATGGAGATGGGGTGAGCGTGGTCTGGAGGTGGAGGCGGAGATGGAGGTGGAGGAGGTGAGGGAGGCGGTGGAGGTGGTGGAGGTGGAGGTGGGGTCCCCTCCTGGGGGCTACCTTGCGTTTGCGCTCCGCCCGCTCCCTGGACCTCCTCCTCTTCTCCTTTGCCTTCTCAAGAGCCTTCAGGTCTGCCGGCGGCTCCATCTCGGACCGGGCCTTCTTCAGGTGGGCTGCGGCGTGCGCCATGGCTCCCCTCCCCCCTGATGGACCACCTGGACTCTACCGGACCCTCCTGGACCCTCCTGGACCCTCCTGGACTCTACTGGACCCTTCTGGAGGTCTAGAGGACCTCTCTCCTAGAGGACCTCTCTCCTGGGTCTAGAGGATGTCCCTCCTGGGTCTAGAGGACCTCTCTCCTGGGTCTAGAGGACCTCTCTCCTGGGTCTAGAGGACCTCTCTCCTAGAGGACCTCTCTCCTGGGTCTAGAGGACCTCTCTCCTAGAGGACCTCTCTCCTGGGTCTAGAGGACCTCTCTCCTGGGTCTAGAGGACCTCTCTCCTAGAGGACGTCTCCCCTGGGTCTAGAGGACCACTCTCCTGGGTCTAGAGGACCTCTCTCCTAGAGGACGTCCCTCCTGGGTCTAGAGGACCTCTCTCCTGGGTCTAGAGGACCTCTCTCCTGGGTCTAGAGGACGTCCCTCCTGGGTCTAGAGGACCTCTCTCCTAGAGGACCTCTCTCCTGGGGCTAGAGGACGTCCCTCCTGGGTCTAGAGGACCTCTCTCCTGGGTCTAGAGGACCTCTCTCCTGGGTCTAGAGGACGTCCCTCCTGGGTCTAGAGGACCTCTCTCCTGGGTCTAGAGGACCTCTCTCCTGGGTCTAGAGGACGTCCCTCCTAGAGGACCTCTCTCCTGGGTCTAGAGGACCTCTCCCCTAGAGGACCTCTCTCCTGGAGGACGTCTCTCCTGAAGGCAGCGGGCTGCTGTAACAGCGCTTCGACAGAGAGAGAGATGGCGGAGGGGCGAACGGGAGCGAGAGAGAGATCCTGGTCTGTTTCCTCCGACCGCGACGCAGCGTCCCGCGGCGGAGTGTCCCGTGGCAGAGCACAGCGAGTGTCTCTGAGCGTCTTTGGCGTGTGTGTGCGTGTGTGTGTGTGTGTGTGTGTGTGTGTGTGTGTGTGTGTGTGTGTCTGCGTTAAACCCTCTCTACCGGGAACAATACCTCTGACATACAGAGGCTATCCGGGAGAAGGAGAGAGAGAGCGGGGGAGAGAGAGGAAGACGAACGGGATTGGTCGAAACACAACATTAGTTGGGGAGCTCAGCCCAATGAGATGAGAAAAAACAGCGAGCGAGAGAGAGCGAGAGAGAGAGAGAGAGAGAGAGAGAGAGAGAGAGGGAGGGAGAGGGATAGAGAGAGGGAGAGAGAGGGAGAGAGAGGGAGAGGGAGAGGGAGGAATAGAGAGAGGGAGAGGGAGAGGGAGGAATAGAGAGAGGGAGAGGGAGAGAGAGAGGGAGAGGGAGGGACAAGCAGGAAGACGAGGAGGTATGCGTCGTTACAGCAGTGTGCAGGTGGGCGTCAGATGTAATCCAGTGGTTCTCATGTGAGGTCTATCACTGAGGAGACCGGCAGAACCACTCAGAAAGACGCATCGCCACGGAGACAGAGATTGACGTCAGGAGGCACCCCTGCTGTCAGGGCAGACTTGGTACGGTCCGTCGAAGAGATCTGGCTGATGATGTGTCCTACAGAACTAGCAGAACCTCCAGAACCTCCAGAACCAGCAGAACTTCAACACCTCAAGCTGCTGAGCTCCTAGGGCCGCGTCAGATCGGGACCTCTCTTCGATTTCACTGATTTCCAAAAGATTCAGACTGCAGACTGATGTATGTGGTCCAGTGATGGAGATACTGATGCTGTGTGTGTGTGTGTGTGTGTGTGTGTGTGTAAGTGTGTGTGTGTGTGTGTGTGTGTGTGTGTGCATGCCCTGAGTGTTGCATGCTGGGACCAAACAGTTTTCTTCAAGGGATTAGGAAACCAACCAAAGTGGATTCATCTATTCTATGAGTAGATATCTATATCTACCCTCGGGTACTGCTATATCGTTGCCTTGCTTTTCTGTGTTACTGTTTCCTTGTGAAATGGTTATTTAGATGTGTTAGACGATGAAGACGATGACGATGATGAGAAGAAGTCCTGTTTCCTCCTCCAGTAACCGCTATGATTTGGACTCATAATCGACTGTGTGCTCCATTCCCTCAACGCCTCTCCCCTGGCTCCAATAGCTCCACAGCACCCCCTGGTGGCCACGCCCACAACACCGCACTCCCTCTGGTGGCCACACCCACAGCCCCCCTGGTGGCCACGCCCACAACACCACATTCCCCTGGTGGCCACACCCACAACACCACAGCCCCCCTGGTGCCTACGCCCACAGCCTTCTGGTGGCCACGCCCACTGCCCCACATCCCCCCTGGTGGCCACGCCCACAACACCACTGCCCCACAGCCTCCTGGTGGCCACGCCCACAGCCCCCCAAGCCCCCTGGTGGACACGCCCACAGCACGCTCTTCCCTGATTGGATCAGGGCATCCATCATGCTCGTCCATCACAGTAGCACAAAATGCAACCCTTCTCATTGGAAGAGGAACCCAGGAGGGAGGGGTCAGAGGGGCTGCTTGGTTTCATCATCTTTCTTCCCTCTGTCTTCACAACTCAAGATTCAAAAGACCAACAAAGATGAGATGTTGATATCCGGTCCAGCCTGGGTCACACGCTTTAGACACACACACACACACACACACACACACACACACACACACACACACACACACACACACACACATACACGCACACACACACGCACACACACCGTGATGTGTGTCACTGTGTCGGCAGATTACCTTGACAACCGGTACGTAACAACATTACGTCCTCATAAAGCACGTCCTTACCCCCCGAGCAGCCGACCCAGGGGACGCACACACAAACACACACAAACACACACACACACACACACACACACACACACACACACCGCTGTGTGTGTGTGTATCCTCGGAGATGCTCCTCAGTCTCTCCTATCACCTTGGTTACACGTTTCCTAGCAACAAGCCTGTGGGGCGTAGCCAGTGGAGGAGAGAGGAAGGTGGAGAACAAAAAGACAAGACGTCCAACCAGTCCCAGCGGAACCAGCAGAACCAGTCCCAGCAGAACCAGTCCACACAGAACCAGTCCCAGCAGAAACAGTCCCAGCAGAACCCAGTCTAGACAGACCCAGTCCCAGCAGAACTCAGTGTAGACAGAACCAGTCCCAGCAGAACCAGTCCCAGCAGAACCAGTCCACACAGAACCAGTCCCAGCAGAACCAGTCCCAGCAGAACCAGCAGAACCAGTCCTAGCAGAACCAGTCCACACACAACCAGTCCCAGCAGAACCAGTCCCAGCAGAACCCAGTCTAGACAGAACCAGTCCCAGCAGAACCAGTCCCAGCAGAACCAGTCCCAGCAGAACTCAGTGTAGACAGAACCAGTCCCAGCAGAACCAGTCCACACAGAACCAGTCCCAGCAGAACCAGTCCCAGCAGAACCAGCAGAACCAGTCCTAGCAGAACCAGTCCACACACAACCAGTCCCAGCAGAACCAGTCCCAGCAGAACCAGTCACAGCAGAACCCAGTGTAGACAGAACCAGTCCCAGAAGAACCAGTCCACACAGAACCAGTCCCAGCAGAACCAGTCCCAGCAGAACCAGTCCACACAGAACCAGTCCAAGCAGAACCAGTCCCAGCAGAACCCAGTCTAGACAGAACCAGTCCCAGCAGAACCAGTCCCAGCAGAACCAGTCCACACAGAACCAGTCCCAGCAGAACCAGTCCCAGCAGAACCAGTCCACACAGAACCAGTCCCAGCAGAACCAGCCCCAGCAGAACCAGCAGAACCAGTCCTAGCAGAACCAGTCCACACACAACCAGTCCCAGCAGAACCAGTCCCAGCAGAACCCAGTCTAGACAGAACCAGTCCCAGCAGAACCAGTCCCAGCAGAACCAGTCCCAGCAGAACTCAGTGTAGACAGAACCAGTCCCAGCAGAACCAGTCCACACAGAACCAGTCCCAGCAGAACCAGTCCCAGCAGAACCAGCAGAACCAGTCCTAGCAGAACCAGTCCACACACAACCAGTCCCAGCAGAACCAGTCCCAGCAGAACCAGTCACAGCAGAACCCAGTGTAGACAGAACCAGTCCCAGAAGAACCAGTCCACACAGAACCAGTCCCAGCAGAACCAGTCCCAGCAGAACCAGTCCACACAGAACCAGTCCAAGCAGAACCAGTCCCAGCAGAACCCAGTCTAGACAGAACCAGTCCCAGCAGAACCAGTCCCAGCAGAACCAGTCCACACAGAACCAGTCCCAGCAGAATCAGTCCCAGCAGAACCAGTCCACACAGAACCAGTCCAAGCAGAACCAGTCCCAGCAGAACCCAGTCTAGACAGAACCAGTCCCAGCAGAAGCGTCTCAGCTCAGGTGAACGCAGTTAGGGTCAAATCCCGCACCGGGGGGGGTCAGGCCACCAGGGGGGGGTCAGGCCACCAGGGGGGTCAGGCCACCAGGGGGGTCAGGCCACCAGGGGGGGTCAGAGGGGCTAAGGAGCTTGTCCTCCCGTCCGTCCTGACTGACAGGAGGAGCAGCAGCCTGTCGTAGCCCCGCCCCTCCAGTCTCCAGGACAGGCTAGCGACACAGAGCTACCAGGCTACGGTTAGCCACGCTTCAGGAACGGGGAAATCCTTGCCTTCCTTCTTACTAGATTAGTGTAAGTAATTAGTAAGAAGTGCTATGAATCATTGCGCTCGCATTAGCAGTGCTAGTGCTAGTGCTAGTGGGAACATTACCAATGCTAGTGCTAGTGCGAGCATTAGCAGTGCTAGTGCTAGCGTTAGCAGTGGTAGGAGAGCAGCCTAGCTGCCGTCTTACCTGGCCCAGCGCCCCCCCCAGAGAGGTTGTGTTCATCTGACCGCTCCCCTCGCCGCTCCCCGGAGTGTGTGTGTCAGCAGGGTGTGTGAGAGTGTGTGTGTGTGTGTGTGAGTGTGTGGGGGGGGTTGGCTGCAGTGGATTAGATTAGGAGCACTGGAGGTATTAGTGAGCTGTCTCTAAGAAACACACACACTGTGTGTGTGTGTGTGTGTGTGTGTATGTGTGTAAGTCTGTAGGTGTGTAGATGTGTGTCTGTGTACGTTTGTAGGTGTGTGTGTGTGTCTGTTTGTGTGTGTGTGTGTTTACGTGTGTATGTGGGTGTGTTTGTGTGTGTGCGTGTGTGTATGTGTGTGTGTGTGTGTCTGTGTGTGTGTGTGTCTGTGTGTGTGTGCTCAGGAGGGATTATGAGGACAGGAAATGTTTTCTACTGACCTAGAATCAGATTTCTTTGATCAGTAGACAATGAAGGGATTCTAGCCTGGCACACACACACACACACACCACACACACCACACACACACACACGCACACACACACATGCACACACACACACACACACACACACACACACACACGCACACACACATGCACACAAGCACACAAGCACACACACACACACACACACACACACACACGCACACACACACACACATGCACGCGGACACAAAACAAACTGGGGACACACACACACCTAACTGAATAGAAACATGGTATTCCTCTGAATACAAAATATGGACATGACGAATGTACACCTATATGTGAGAGTTGAGGAGAGGAGAGAGGAGGAGAGAGAGGAGAGGAGGAGAGGAGAGGAGGAGAGGAGAGGAGAGAGAGGAGGAGAGGAGAGTGGAGGAGAAGAGGAGAGAGAGGAGGAGAGGAGAGAGGAGGAGAGAGAGGAGGAGAGGAGAGGAGAGGAGGAGAGGAGGAGAGAGAGGAGGAGAGAGGACTGCCCCTGCCTACCTCCAAGCATTAGTAAAGCCACACACCCCAGCTCGATCCCTCCGCTCAACTACCTCAGCCGGACGTCTGGTACCGCCATCGCTAAGAGCAAGCAAAGGTCGATCAGCAAAGTCACAACTTTTCTCTGTTTTGGGACCTCAGTGGTGGAACGAGCTCCCTACCGATGTCAGGACCGCAGAGTCGCTCACCAGCTTCCGCAAAAGACTCAAAACTCACCTGTTCAGAGTTCATCTCGACTCTGCATAGAAACCAATGCACAGCCACCATTGAATGTTGTACGTCCTGGCACTTGTACATTGCACTTATTCAAGGTACTTAATTGTGTAGCATCTACAGTAGCTGCTATCGCTGCTTTACACGGTGAATGGGTTAGCCTAGCGATTGTAATACTTGCACTTGGTTCTATGAACATCTTTACTGTACCGACAGCGATATATTGTTTCACTTCTTATGACAGATAAAAGCGTCTGCTAAATGCCCTAAATGTAAATGTAGGGTCAGTCAGTTAACTGGGGTTAGGGCTAGGTATAGGGATAGGTTTAGGGTTAGGGCTAGCTCCACGTTAACCCTGCTTCTTTCCACACTGGTATGAAACAAATGGGCAAGATGTTCCTCATAGTTTCTTTAACCTGGAACCTTTAATCAGGAACACTGAGTCACTACAGGAAGGGCGGAGGGGGAGGTGGGGGAGTCGTTGGGGAGGTGGGGGAGTCGTTGGGGAGGTGGGGGAGGGGGAGGTGGGGGAGTCGTTGGGGAGGTGGGGGAGTCGTTGGGGGAGGTGGGGGAGTCGTTGGGGAGGTGGGGGAGTCGTTGGGGAGGTGGGGGAGTCGTTGGGGGAGGTGGGGGAGTCGTTGGGGAGGTGGGGGAGTCGTTGGGGGAGGTGGGGGAGTCGTTGGGGGGGTGGGGGAGTCGTTGGGGGAGGTGGGGGAGTCGTTGGGGGAGGTGGGGGAGTCGTTGGGGGAGGTGGGGGAGTCGTTGGGGTCATCAATTGCTCCACCTCGAGGTAGAGGGTGGAGGGTTGTAGAAGATAGCAGTGCTGGGTTAGCCAACACCTAGCTAACACCTAGCTAACACCTAGCTAACACCTAGCCAACACCTTGCTAACACCTAGCTAACACCTAGCTAACACCTAGCTAACACCTAGCCAACACCTTGCTAACACCTAGCTAACACCTAGCTAACACCTAGCTAACACCTAGCTGGTTAACTGAATCAGCTCTTTAACCCGCTGGTTATGTGTGTGTGTGTGTGTGTGTGTGTGTGGTTGTGTGTGGTTGTGTGTGTGTGTGTGGTTGTGTGTGGTTGTGTGTGTGTGTGTGTGGTTTTATGTGTGTGGTTGTGTGTGTGTGTGGTTGTGTGTGTGTGTGTGGTTGTGTGTGTGTGTGTGGTTGTGTGTGTGGTTGTGTGTGTGTGTGTGTGTGTGTATGTGTGTGTGTGTGTGTGTGTGTGTGTGTGTGGTTGTGTGTGTGTGGTTGTGTGTGTGGTTGTGTGTGTGTGTGTGTGTGGTTGTGTGTGTGTGTGTGTGTATGTGTGTGTGTGTGGTTGTGTGTGTGTGTGGTTGTGTGTGTGTGGTTGTGTGTGTGTGTGTGGTTGTGTGTGTGTGTGTGGTTGTGTGTGTGTGTGTGTGTGGTTGTGTGTGTGTGTGGTTGTGTGTGTGGTTGTGTGTGTGTGTGTGTGTGGTTGTGTGTGTGTGTGTGTGTGTGTATGTGTGTGTGTGTGGTTGTGTGTGTGTGTGTGTGTGTGCGTGTGTGTGTATGTGTGTGTGTGTGGTTGTGTGTGTGTGTGGTTGTGTGTGTGTGTGTGTGTGTGTGGTTGTGTGTGTGTGTGTGTGGTTGTGTGTGTGGTTGTGTGTGTGTGTGTGTGTGTGGTTGTGTGTGTGTGTGTGTGTGTGGTTGTGTGTGTGTGGTTGTGTGTGTGTGTGTGGTTGTGTGTGTGTGTGGTTGTGTGTGTGTGTGTGGTTGTGTGTGTGGTTGTGTGTGTGTGTGTGGTTGTGTGTGGTTGTGTGTGTGTGTGTGTGTGTGGTTGTGTGTGTGTGGTTGTGTGTGTGTGGTTGTGTGTGTGTGTGTGGTTGTGTGTGTGTGTGTGTGTGTGTGTGTGTGTGTGGTTGTGTGTGTGTGTGTGGTTGTGTGTGTGTGTGTGTGTGTGTGTGTGTGTGTGTGTGTGTGTGGGGGGGGGGTTGCTGACTCCATCAGGGCCATTATACCCTAACCCTAACCCTAACCTCTGACAGTAGAAACAACCAAAGTCTTTGACAAAGCGTCTGACCCCTGAGAGTTGAAGTGAGGAGAATGAAACGTTGTTGTGAGCGTTTGAATGTCTCTGGACTGAAGAGTCCTCTGGGTGAGAAGGTCCAGTAGCTCATGGTGTTCCCTCAGTGGGCAGCTAGCAGAACGCTAGCAGAACGTTAGCAGAACGCTAGCAGAACGCTACCAGAACGCTACCAGAACGCTACCAGAACACTAGCGGCTAACAGAACGCTAGCAGAACGCTGGCGGCTAGCAGAACACTATTGGCTAGCAGAACGCTAGCAGCTAGCAGAATGCTATTGGCTAGCAGATGTTCAACTGCTTCTTCCACTTCTTGTTCAGAATTGATTGAGTAGAAAAGTTATTTCCGTTTGTTCTAATACCAGCTAGAAGGTAGCATCTTTCAAAGATACTAACTTCCTTCATGACTAGTTCCTTCCTCCTCAAACAGCACACCGAGAGGAGCCATGTTTCCAACAACAAACCCAAAGATCTTTGAGCTCTTTACCCTTTATCTCAATCTGGGATTGAAAGAAGGAGAGAGAGAAAGAGCAGCAGACCGAACTCTGACATCACAACGAGTTCTGCTGGCCTTCAACAGGCAGGGCTTTCCTCCTGTGTTCCGTGCAGCTCTATGGGCCTTCTGTCTCTGATCGCTGGTGGAAAACAGACCATTATTTCATCCAAAGCCAGACTCTAACCTCTTGACACACACAGGAATGTAAGCTCCATGCCCACACACACCATGTCTCACACCCCGACCACCTCCTTATAAACTCTGAGGAAATATTCAGGGCAACTGGATGAGACCTTTCCAAAATATGGCCCATGTAACAGACTTCAATCATTAGCATTGGCTGTTGGAGATCGACGTTTGTGTGTGCGTCTGTGTGTGTGCGTGTGTGTGTCCGGTGTGTGCGTGTGTGTGTCCGGTGTGTGTGTGTGTGTGTGTGTGTGCGTGAGTGTGTGTGTGTGTGTGCGTGTGCGTGTTTGTTTCCGGTGTGTGTGTGTGTATGTGTGTGTGTGTGTGTGTATGTGTGCGTGAGTGTGTGTGTGTGTGTGTGCATGTGCGTGTTTGTTTCCGGTGTTGGTGTCCAGTATGTGTGTGTGTGTGTGTGTGTGCATGTGTCTGGGGTGTGTGTGTGTGTCTGGTTTGTGTGCGTGTGTGTGTGTGCATGTTTGTGTCCAGTGTGTGTGTCCGTGTTTGTGTGTGTGTGTGTGTGCGTGTGTGTCTGTGTGTGTGTGTGTGTGTGTGTGTGTGTGTGTGTGTGTGTGTGTGTGTGTGTGTGTGTGTGCATGTGTCTGGTGTGTGTGTGTGCGTGTGCGTGTGCGTGTGTGTGTGTGTGTGTGTGTGCTGATCCTCGGGGGACAGAGTCTGACTCAGTGGTGGACGGACTTTGCTAACTGGATTGGACAAGCTAACCTTAACAGAGCCTCAAGCCCCCCCCCCCCCCCCCCCCCCAGCTCACTAATACTCCACCCTAACACACAGAAAGGACACGCCCCCCAGCTCACTAATACTCCACCCTAACACACAAAAAGGACACGCCCCCCAGCTCACTAATGCTCCACCCTAACACACAGACAGGACACGCCCCCCAGCTCACTAATGCTCCACCCTAACACACAGACAGAACACGCCCCCCAGCTCACTAATACTCCACCCTAATACACAGACAGGACACGCCCCCCAGCTCACTAATGCTCCACCCTAACACACAGACAGGACACGCCCCCCAGCTCACTAATACTCCACCCTAATACACAGACAGGACACGCCCCCCAGCTCACTAATACTCCACCCTAACACACAGACAGGACACGCCCCCCAGCTCCGTAATACTCCACCCTAACACACAGACAGCCCCCCCAGCTCACTAATACTCCACCCTAACACACAGGCAGCCCCCCCAGCTCAATAATACTCCACCCTAACACACAGACAGGACACGCCCCCCCCAGCTCATTAATACTCCACCCTAACACACAGACAGGACACGGCCCCCCCTAATCACTAATACTCCACCCTAACACACAGACAGGACACGCCCCCCCCTTAATCACTAATACTCCACCCTAACACACAGACAGGACACGCCCCCCTCTTAATCACTAATACTCCACCCTAACACACAGACAGGACACGCCCCCCCCTTAATCACTAATACTCCACCCTAACACACAGACAGGACACGCCCCCCAGCTCACTAATACTCCACCCTAACACACAGAAAGGACACGCCCCCCCCCAGCTCACTAATACTCCACCCTAACACACAGACAGCCCCCCCAGCTCACTAATACTCCACCCTAACACACAGACAGGACACGCCCCCCAGCTCACTAATACTCCACCCTAATACACAGACAGGACACGCCCCCCAGCTCACTAATGCTCCACCCTAACACACAGACAGGACACGCCCCCCAGCTCACTAATACTCCACCCTAACACACAGAAAGGACACGCCCCCCCCCAGTTCACTAATACTCCACCCTAACACACAGACAGCCCCCCCAGCTCACTAATACTCCACCCTAACACACAGACAGGACACGCCCCCCAGCTCACTAATACTCCACCCTAATACACAGACAGGACACGCCCCCCAGCTCACTAATGCTCCACCCTAACACACAGACAGGACACGCCCCCCAGCTCACTAATACTCCACCCTAATACACAGACAGGACACGCCCCCCAGCTCACTAATGCTCCACCCTAACACACAGACAGGACACGCCCCCCAGCTCACTAATACTCCACCCTAACACACAGACAGGACACGCCCCCCAGCTCCGTAATACTCCACCCTAACACACAGACAGCCCCCCCAGCTCACTAATACTCCACCCTAACACACAGGCAGCCCCCCCAGCTCAATAATCCTCCACCCAGCACACAGACAGGACACGCCCCCCCCAGCTCATTAATACTCCACCCTAACACGCAGACAGGACACGGCCCCCCCTAATCACTAATACTCCACCCTAACACACAGACAGGACACGCCCCCCTCTTAATCAATAATACTCCACCCTAACACACAGCCAGGACACGCCCCCCCCTTAATCAGTAATACTCCACCCTAACACACAGACAGGACACGCCCCCCCCTTAATCACTAATACGCCTCCTCTAACAGACAAGGCACGCCTCCTCCTCTAACAGACAAGTCACGCCTCCTCCTCTAACAGACAAGGCACGCCTCCTCCTCTAACAGACAAGGCACGCCTCCTCTAACAGACAAGTCACGCCTCCTCCTCTAACAGACAAGGCACGCCTCCTCTAACAGACAAGGCACGCCTCCTCTAACAGTCAAGTCACGCCTCCTCCTCTAACAGACAAGGCACGCCTCCTCTAACACAGACAAGTCCCTTCCCCTCTCCGCCAAACGCTTGCAACTCCCTGATGCATGCTGCATAGCCAGGTTGGTTGCTCAGGAGCACGTTGCCATGGCGACCTCTTGTGGAAGCCTGTTTGTGGGTCTTTGGTTTCGCAAAGCTTCACCGTGGGCGTCGCCCACTGAACAGGTGACCCCATATGCTGGGACCTGATTGGCCGAGCTTCAGGAGTGGAACCAGCAGGAAGTGATGAAATGCAAATCAATGATGTCATCTGAAAACTATGATGATGCCATAAGGGAGAAAAGCAAAGGACCCCCAAAACACCCCCCCTCACACGCACACACATACACACCCCCACACACACACACACAGACACCCCCCCCCACACACACACACACACACAAACACACACACACACACACACACACACACACACACAACCAGCAGTCTTCAGGGTCTCTGAGCCCGCCCTGTAGTGACTCAGTTTTCCTGAGCCCTTCCTGTAGTAACTCAGTGTTCCTGAGCCCTTCCTGTAGTGACTCAGTGTTCCTGAGCCCTTCCTGTAGTGACTCAGTGTTCCTGAGCCCTTCCTGTAGTGACTAAGTGTTCCTGATCCCTTCCTGTAGTGACTCAGTGTTCCTGAGCCCTTCCTGTAGTGACTCAGTGTTCCTGAGCCCTTCCTGTAGTGACTCAGTGTTCCTGAGCCCTTCCTGTAGTGACTAAGTGTTCCGGAGCTCTTCCTGTAGTGATTCAGTGTTCCTGAGCCCTTCCTGTAGTGACTTTATGTTCCTGAGCCTTCCTGTAGTGACTCAGTGTTCCTGAGCCCTTCCTGTAGTGACTCAGTGTTCCTGAGCCCTTCCTGTAGTGACTCAGTGTTCCTGAGCCCTTCTTGTAGTGACTTAGTGTTCCTAAGCCTTCCTGTAGTCACTCAGTGTTCCTGAGCCCTTCCTGTAGTGACTCAGTGTTCCTGAGCCCTTCCTGTCGTGACTCAGTGTTCCTGATCCCTTCCTGTAGTGACTCAGTGTTCCTGATCCCTTCCTGTAGTGACTCAGTGTTCCTGAGCCCTTCCTGTAGTGACTCAGTGTTCCTGAGCCCTTCCTGTAGTGACTCAGTGTTCCTGAGCCCTTCCTGTAGTGACTCAGTGTTCCTGAGCCCTTCCTGTAGTGACTCAGTGTTCCTGAGCCCTTCCTGTAGTGACTATATTCAACATTCCTTCCTTTCCTCAGCCTGAGAGACAACAGAGCCGAGCTATCCAGACCAGAGAAGCCGCCACAGAGAGATAGATTGGTAGACCACCTTTGAACCCCCCAGGCATTGCTAATGGATAGTTTCAATTATAAATTATTCATGCATAAGATTCAGCTCTCAGAGAGCGATCTCTGAGACACGGAGAAACAACAACCCTGAAACACACAACTCCCCTGAAACGCACAACTCAAAGGAAAGTCAGCGTTTCCTAAAGGAGCTCAACGTCTCCTAAAGGAGCTCAAAGTCTCCTAAAGGAGGTTAGCGTCTCCTTCCACCCCCCATCCAGCTCCTCTAAACTCCGTCGGCTCCAGAACCCAGACGAGGTTAAAGAAACTATGAGGAACATCTTGCCCATTTGTTTCATACCAGTGTGGAAAGAAGCAGGGTTAACGTGGAGCTAGCCCTAACCCTAAACCTATCCCTATACCTAGCCCTAACCCCAGTTAACTGACTGACCCTACATTTACATTTAGGGCATTTAGCAGACGCTTTTATCTGTCATAAGAAGTGAAACAATATATCGCTGTCGGTACAGTAAAGATGTTCATAGAACCAAGTGCAAGTATTACAATCGCTAGGCTAACCCATTCACCGTGTAAAGCAGCGATAGCAGCTACTGTAGATGCTACACAATTAAGTACCTTGAATAAGTGCAATGTACAAGTGCCAGGACGTACAACATTCAATGGTGGCTGTGCATTGGTTTCTATGCAGAGTCGAGGTGAACTCTGAACAGGTGAGTTTTGAGTCTTTTGCGGGAGCTGGTGAGCGACTCTGCAATCCTGACATCGGTAGGGAGCTCGTTCCACCACTGAGGTCCCAAAACAGAGAAAAGTTGTGACTTCGCTGATCGACCTTTGCTTGCTCTTAGCGATGGCGGTACCAGACGTCCAGCTGAGGTAGTTGAGCGGAGGGATCGAGCTGGAGTGTGTGGCTTTACTAATGGAGGTAGGCAGGGGCAGTTCCATCGACTGCCTTGTATGACCCTAACCCTAACCCTAACCCTAACCCCAACCCCGGTTAACTGGCTGACCCTAACCCTAACCCTAACCCCAACCCTGGTTAACTGGCTGACCCTAACCCTAACCCTAACCCTAACCCCGGTTAACTGGCTGACCCCAACCCTAAACCTAACCCTAACCCCAACCCTGGTTAACTGGCTGACCCTAACCCTAACCCTAACCCCGGTTAACTGGCTGACCCCAACCCTAAACCTAACCCTAACCCCAACCCCGGTTAACTGGCTGACCCTAACCCTAACCCTAACCCTAACCCCGGTTAACTGGCTGA
>NC_136953.1:18020011-18058430 GCF_949987615.1 Pollachius pollachius
ATTCCTCATTTTTAGATTTGATTTATTTGAAAAGATTGACGCAGCGATTCCACTCACAAATGTTGTTATCAACGCTGGTCGACTTCAGTTTGATATTGTTCTGTTCATTGAGTGAACAACAAGGTGGTCTTATTTATAGTGTTTCCCCCAGCACTGTATGGTTAACGCATAACAACAGCAGGGCCCAGCCTTGACTACCAATGTATAAAAAATATATATATTTTTATAAATATTTTTAAATTATTATGCAGTTACAAAGTGCAAAACTCTCATAGGGAAAGAACATAATTCCATCAAGTACAAAAAATAAAGACAAATAATGCATCGGTAATAAAAGCTTTAATAAAGCTTTTTCAATGGAATGTAAACGCCGGCATCAGGTGGTTGTATATATAGTATTATATATACAACCTGAATATATTGTATATATAGTATTATATATACAACCTGAATATATTGTATATATAGTATTATATATACAACCTGAATACATTATATATATAGTATTATATATACAACCTAAATATATTGTATATATAGTATTATATATACAACCTGAATATATTGTATATATAGTATTATATATACAACCTAAATATATTGTATATATAGTATAATATATACAACCTAAATATATTGCATATATAGTATTATATATACAACCTAAATATATTGCATATATAGTATTATATATACAACCTAAATATATTGTATATATAGTATTATATATACAACCTAAATATATTGTATATATAGTATTATATATACAATCTAAATATATTGTATATATAGTATTATATATACAACCTAAATATATTGTATATATAGTATTATATATACAACCTGAATATATTGTATATATAGTATTATATATACAACCTAAATATATTGTATATATAGTATTATATATACAACCTAAATATATTGTATATATAGTATTATATATACAACCTGAATATATTGTATACATAGTATTATATATACAACCTAAATATATTGTATATATAGTATTATATATACAACCTAAATATATTGTATATATAGTATTATATATACAACCTGAATATATTGTATACATAGTATTATATATACAACCTAAATATATTGTATATATAGTATATATACAACCTAAATATATTGTATATATAGTATTGGGAACTGAAACCCTCACCGAAGAAACCCCCCCCCCAGGAGGTCGTGACTCCTCTCCTCAGAGCAGGAGGTCATGAATCCTCTCCTCAGCAGCTCTATACTGTTATACTACTACTTACTCTATACTCTATACTGCTCTACCACTAACTCTAACCCTAACCCTATACTGAGGCGTGAGGCGTCTGACTCTCACACTCGTCCCTCAAGGCCTCCAGTTTCCAGGACTGTGGCCAAGTGGGAATCAAACAAGTAATAAACAGCAACGAGTTGCGTCTCAGGGGTCACTCTGTCTGCTGGTCCCACTCTACATACGAGGGTGGTGTAGTATGGATTATTATGATACACGACATGGACCTTACTGAGTCATCTAGCTGGGAGGATCTCAACTGTAATTGTACATTTTGTTAATATTATGAATATGTACATTTTGACTCCACAAAATCTTTTCAATCGCTGGTCTCAGAGTTTGAAAGTATGTTGCTCTTTTTAGTCCTAACAATGTAGGATGCAAATGTTTACACGTTAACAGATATCACTTATTAGATCATATTGGTTTCAATGTGATCTAATAAGTGATATCATCCTGTCGTCAGAGGAGCCAGAGAGGCTGAGGGCAGAGCGGCAGTACACCAGGAACACCTCCTTCTGCTGGAGCAGTCCTTCACCGACTGCCTGGACCAATTCAGCCCACCGAGGGTCCCTTCACCAGTCCAACAGGACCTGGTCCACCAGAGGGTCTCTTCAGGACCTGGTCCACCAGAGGGTCTCTTCAGGACCTGGTCCACCAGAGGGTCTCTTCAGGACCTGGTCCAACAGGACCTGGTCCAAGTGAGGTTCTCTTCCGGACCTTGTCCAACAGAGGGTCTCTTCAGGACCTGGTGCAACAGAGGGTCCACCAGGACCTGGTCCACCAGGACCTGGTCTTTCTGGAGGTGGAGATCAGCCTCCGATCCCTCTGCCGTTGATCTCCTCTGGCTTTAAATCAACGATCTTTAACTTCACTTCCTCTTCACTTCCTCCGGAACTATATAAATATATATATATATATATATATATATATTTATATAGTTCCGTACGCGGTTGATATTCTGCGGGGTGAGGCGCGTATTCTTATGCTGTCAGGTCGCGTCCTGAAGTCCCATCACTTCTCTCGGTCACACGCGCCTTACAGTTCCACACGAACGAATACATTTACCATATCCGACACACACCACCAGACACCCAGACCACCAGATCACCAGACACCCAGACCACCAGACCACGGGACCACCGGACCGACAGACCATCCCACCACCCGAAAACCAAATCAGCAGACCAGAAGCAGCATCGCTGATAATCAAGGTGCGCAGCGGTGGAAGTCCACCAACTATCAGCCGCCTCGGCTCCCGGCAGCGCAGCCCATGACCCGGGCTATGAACACCCCCCGTCCCGGGACCTACCTGTCGTATGGTAGGGTGCTCCTCGGTCACCTTCGGTGAAGGGGTCTCGAGTCCATCCAGGGAAGCAGGGCTAACGGGACTAGAATCCATGTTCTGACGCGGTCCCCGCTCCGCGACGCTGATTCTGTGTCCGCCTGTAGAAGCACATAGGTCGGCCTGCTGCTGTCCCTTCTCCCGATGAGTCTCCGGTCCGCTTGGCTGACTGCAGCCTGGACCTCCGGACAGCAGCTCGGGCGTCCTTCTCTCTCTCTCTCTCTCTCTCTCTCTCTCTCTCGCTCTCTCTCTCTCTCTCTCTCTCTCTCTCTCGGTCTCCCTCTCTCTCTCGGTCTCTCTCTCTCTCTCTCTCTCGGTCTCTCTCTCTCTCGGTCTCTCTCGGTCTCTCTCTCCCTCTCTCTCTCTCCCCCCTCTCTCTCTCCCCCCCTCTGTCTCTCTCCCCCCTCTCTCTCCCCCCCGTCTCTCTCTCTCTCTCCCCCCCCTCTCTCTCTCCCCCCTCTGTCTCTCTCTCCCCCCCGTCTCTCTCTCTCCCCCCCTTCCTCTCTCTCTCCCCCCCTGTCTCTCTCTCTCCCCCCTCTCTCTCTCCCCCCCTCTGTCTCTCTCTCTCTCTCCCCCCTCTATCTCCCCCCTCTCTCTCTCCCCCCCCTCTGTCTCTCTCTCTCCCCCTTCTCTCCCCCCCTTCCTCCCTCTCCACCCCCTCTCCCCCCCCGTCTCTCTCTTTCTCCCCCCCCTCTGTTTCTCTCTCTCTCTCCCCCCCTCTCTCTCTCCCCCCCTCTGTCTCTCTCTCTCTCTCTCCCCGTCTCTCTCTCTCTCACCCCCTTCCTCTCTCTCTCCCCCCCTCTGTCTCTGTCTCTCTCCCCCCCTCTCTCTCCCCCTGTCTCTCTCTCTCTCCCCCCCTCTCTCCCCCCGTCTCTCTCTCTCACCCCCTTCCTCTCTCTCTCTCCCCCCCCTCTGTCTCTCTCTCTCTCCCCCCCCCTGTCTCCCCCCCGTCTCTCTCTCTCTCCCCCCCCCTCTCCCCCCCCCCCCCCCGTCTCTCTCTCTCTCCCCCCCTTCCTCTCTCTCAGATTACAGCCCAGTGTGTAGAGTTCCTATTTATACCTGTAGTCCTCCATGTTCCTCTGTAGGGTTATCGTATAGGGTGGTCATGGGGCCCCAACCTTCAGGGACCAGGAGGCCCCAACCTTCAGGGGCCAGGAGGCCCGCGAGGCAGTGCCACTCCCCCAGGACCCTAGAGGAGAGAGGCCTGCTGATGGTGCGGGTGGCACAGCACCGGTCCCATCTGGTCCTGAACCAGACCCAACCAGGACAGACGGAGCAGAGGGGAGTGAGTGTGTGTGTGTGTGTGTGTGTGTGTGCGTGTGTGTGCGTGTGTGTGTGCGTGTGTGTGTGCGTGTGTGTGTGTGTGTGTGTGTGTGTGCGTGTGACATCACGCTAGGGGAACCAGTGACATTCAATGCATTGGCAAAAAGCTCACTTCTACATGGAAGTAAATGTGCCCCACAAACACACACACAACTTAACGTTCCAACCACTACACACTAACACTCCAGGGTGTGAACAGATACACAGCATGTAGGTGGGCCATGATTCTGATTGGATTACTGTGCTGCCATGCATGGTGTAGCAGCTGTCATAGGGGTGAGAGAACTGGCAGGTCGCTTAAGGAAACCACATACCTTAGCTGTCGTATGCTAGTTCAGCTAGCTAGCAGTAGTCTGCTAGTTCAGCTAGCTAGCAGTTGTATGCTAGTTCAGCTAGCTTGCAGTCGTATGCTATTTTAACTAGCTAGAAGTCTTATGCTAGTTCAGCTAGCTAGCAGTCGTATGCTAGTTCAGCTTGCTTGCAGTCGTATGCTACTTCAGCTAGAAGTCGTATGCTACTTCAGCCACCTAGCAGTCTAATGCTAGTTCAGCTAGCTAGCAGTCGTATGCTAGTTCAGCTAGCTAGCGTCTAATGCTAGTTCAGTTAGCTCACAGCGGCCCGTAGAGAGCAAAACACTGGAGCTTCTGAGGTCAGTGTGAGGTCGTTAAAATATGAGATAAACCCCAGGGCTTATTTTAGTCATGGAGGTCAAAGTAACAACGGTGCCCACATGCCTAGGAGAGACTGGCGTGCTTGTGTAGTGAATAGTGAGTACTAGTATTCAGAGGGTTGTGTCACTATAGTGTGTGGGTAGTGAATATTGAGTACAAGTATTCAGAGGGTTGTGTCATTCACCATGCTGTAGGTAGTGAATAGTGAGTACTAATGTTAAGAGGGTTGTGTCACTATACTGTAGGTAGTGAATAGTGAGTACTAGTATTCAGTGGGTTCTGTCACTATAGTGTAGGTAGTGAATAGTGAGTACAAGTATTCAGAGGGTTGTGTCACTATACTGTAGGTAGTGAATAGGGAGTACTAGTATTCAGAGGGTTGTGTAACTATAGTGTTTGAGTAGTGAATAGTGAGTACTAGTATTTAGAGGGTTGTGTCACTATACTGTAGGTAGTGAAGTATTTAGAGGGTTGTGTCAAAAAAATAAATAAATACTGAGCACTAGTATTCAGAGGGTTGTGTCACTATATTATGTGGGTATTGAATAGTGAGTACTAGTATTCGTAGTACTAGTATTGAGAAGGGTTGTGTCACTATAGCGTTTGGGTACAGGTTTCATGTTATGAAGGTAACCCTTACCTATCCTTCTGACCTCTAACCCTGACCTCAACCCTGACCTCTAACACTGACCTCTAACCCTGACCTCTCCTTCTGACCTCTAACCCTGACCTCTAGCACTGACCTCTAACCCTGACCTCAACCCTGACCTCTAACCCTGACCTCTAACCCTGACCTCTCCTTCTGACCTCTAACCCTAACCTCTAGCACTGACCTCTAACCCTGACCTCAACCCTGACCTCTAACCCTGACCTCTAACCCTGACCTCTCCTTCTGACCTCTAACCCTGACCTCAACCCTGACCTCTAACCCTGACCTCTAACCCTGACCTCTGCACTGAGCTTCTGCAGCAAGTTCCAGAGATATGAATCAAGATCTCACACACAAGGACACACACACACACACACACAGACAGACGGACAGACGGACAGACGGACAGACGGACAGCTAGACAGACAGACAGACAGACAGACAGACAGACAGACAGCTAGACAGACAGACAGACAGACGTCTGACAGACAGACAGACAGAGGAGGAGGACCGTGAGACAGCGTTCTAAGCCGCTCCTTCCCGTGGCAACAGCTTCGTCCACCAGGGCCCCTCCATGTTCACAACATGCGTTGCTAGGAGACACCCTCAAAGGTCTGCTAGGAACTCTTGGGCATCAGCGTTTCAGATACATCCTCTAGCTACGGGTCTAAAGGATTGTGTTTTATCTAATTATTAGCAATTTAATCTTCAATTAAACAGCTTATTGAGGGTTTACCAAACATTTAGCTTATGGGGAAATAAAGGTCTGAAATATCTTGCAGAAATGGATATGTCATCATATTCTCATCGTTGTACAACGGCCAAATCCCTGGAAGAACATTGAACAGAAGGTGAATGAACTGCAGCTGTGTGTTGAAGAACGGCGCCCTCTAGAGGAGGTACGGCCGACTACACCCACAACACAGATCAGAGATCGTCTTCATCACATCTAAAACAGGTCTGGAGACAATTACACCAACAACACAGATCAGAGATCAGCTTCATCACTAAAACAGGTCTGGAGGTCGGCTTCATGGATTGTGTAGCCTATTAAAAGGAGATATTCTGAATGTTGATGTTGTTGTTGTTCTACTACCACAACCACTCGGAAATAACCAACCAATGGGCTCACGGGGGTCAGTGTCTATCACTAAATGCAATGTTAATAATTTTGGCGGCGGTGAGTGTTCACAGACAGACAGTGTTACTCCCAGTACCACGTCGTGGGTCGACTGGGACACCAGTATCACGCCCAGGATCTACTGGGACACCAGTACGCATGCCGCTCCAGTCCAGGAGAAGTGGGAATGCTTCCCGTACCGGGAGTGCCCGGAGGGGGGCGCCACCTCCAGCCGGGGACCAGAGAGAGTCTTTAACTCGTTGGTTTATTTCTGGATTCTTCAGCATCTCAACACCTCCTCTGGCCTCCTCCACCCCGCAGACCTCCTCCAGACCCGCGATGAGCCGCAGACGGACTCATAGCTCCGCGGACGGCCTGTCGCCTGACCTCCACGCCGCCTTCATGGAGACCCAGGCCCCCCCGGGGCCCCCCGGGCCCGCGGGCTCCGCGACCCGCAGCCACGGGGATTTCCTGGAGTCGGACACCGACGAGGAGCTGCTGTGCTCGGTGAGCGACATCACGGAGCACCTGGGGAGGAACGTCGCGCTGGTACTGGAGACGGCGCTCACCGAGATCCGCAAGATGGTGAGCGGGAGGATCCGCGTCCTGAGGCTGGAGCTCCGGGAGAAGACGGACGAGATCGAGGTCCTTAGGGCCAGGCTGGAGACGGTGCAGCGGGACGGCAGAGAACCTTTCCCGGGCGGCTTGTCGGTGGAGGCGTCGCTGCTCGGCTTCAGGAAGCACGGCGTCCCCGACCCGAGGAGGATGAAGCCCGGGGTGAAGAAGGAGAACATCAACGCCATCTGTGATTACCTGATGAAGGACAAAAACGCGAAAGGTAGCGATCTGGAGGGGGACCACCAGAGCGACCCCCCAGCGGCAGACAGAGAGGCTCAGCCAGACCCCCTCGGCCTGTGGCCAGACAGCGGGATGGCCGGCCCGGCGGCCGGGGACGGGGAATCGGACTCGGCCACCGAGGACATCTTCAACATGTTGCCGTCGGGCAGCAAACGGATCTACGACTACGAGTGGATGGCGGGCATGGAGTACACTGCTGACCTGAAGGGTAAGTGAACATACTCTAAAACGGTTCCAATGAGATCACTGACGCGCCATCCCGCTCTGCCAGTTCGTTCGTGTGTGTGTGTGTGTGTGTGTATCTAATATATGTATCTATGTATATATGTGTGTGTGTATCTAATGTGTGTGTGTGTGTGTGTGTGTGTGTGTCTAATATATGTATGTATGTATATATGTGTGTGTATGTGTATCTAATGTATGTATGTATGTGTATATGTGTGTGTGTGTGTGTATCTAATGTATGTATGTATCTAATGTATGTGTGTGTGTGTGTGTGTGTGTGTGTGTGTGTGTGTGTGTATGTAATATATGTATGTATATATGTATGTGTGTGTGTGTGTATCTAATGTATGTGTGTGTATGTATGTATCTAATATATGTGTGTGTGTGTGTGTGTGTGTGTGTATATGAATCTTGATTCTAAACATGATTCTTGTTGAATTAGGAATGAGGGAACCCAAGTGCGAGCAGGGTCCAGAAGAGGAGACGGAGGAGGAGGTGGACCAGTCCGCCAGTGAGGGGGACAGCATGGAGCCCCCCCAGAGCCAGGCCCCTCTGTCCCACCACCAGCCCCCCCAGTACCACATGGAGGGCCCTGACTCCCCGCGGGACGGGCCCCCGGGCCCTGGGCCCCCGGGCCCTGGGCCGGGCAGCGCAGACCGCCTGGAGACCGGTGGGTGATGAGCCTCGTGCACAACACAGCGCACAACACAACACACAACACGATGCACAACACAATGCATAACACAACATGATGCAGCAAACAACATGATGCACAACTCAACATAATATGTAACAACATAATAGGGTTAGGGTTAGGGTTAACCCATGCAGCTTTATACGTGACCCATTGGTGAGGAGTGGACTAGTTAGGGTTATTCCTGAAGCACCGTTAGGTCACTGGTTAGATATGACTTACCTTCATCTATAGCGTTAATATTTTTGTATCAACGTAATCAGCTGAAATTAATGTCTGGTTCTGCGGGCCAGGGAAGCTGTTGGGTTGTTGTCATAAAGAAACGTTGTTCTGGTGGATGAAAGGGTTCCGGAAGAGGTTCTAAAGATCATGTGATCCTTTAGTTTCTTGAGAGCACCTAAGCAAGCGTTCTGCATCCTGTTAGGGTTAGGGTTAGGGTTAGAGGAAGAGGTTCTGCATCCTGTTAGGAGTTCAGAGACTGCAGGCCCCTTTGTGAGGAGGGACCAGGAAGAGGTTCTGCATCCTGTTAGGTGTTCAGAGACTGCAGGCCCCTTTGTGAGGAGGGACCAGGAAGAGGTTCTGCATCCTGTTAGGAGTTCAGAGACTGCAGGCCCCTATGTGAGGAGGGACCAGGAAGAGGTTCTGCATCCTGTTAGGAGTTCAGAGACTGCACTATACGAGGAGGGACCAGTAAGGATGCATCCTCTGTCCGGAGGAGTTCAGTCAACATGTCGGCCGAGCCTATTGTAGAAGAGAAAACAACACTGGAGTTTAACGTCATATGGCTTGATTATCTATGTATGATAGATTTAATGTGAAACTGGAAAGGAGGTGAAGGGAGATGATTGAGCTGGATTTGGTTTGTTAATCTAGAACTGAAACAATTTGGACTGGTTATTACAGAGGGCTAGACATTAAGAAGATGAACTTCTGTATGGTCCATGCTTTACTCTGTTAGCCGTTTTGGGCACAACGTCTTGTCTGAATATGTAAACACGTATGATCGGCCCCAAATTAATAATATGCCAGGGGGGATATGGAGGAAGTCTGGCTGCGTTAGGATTGGATCACAATCCATCCACCATCTGATGGACAACTGGCCTCTACTAACCGTTATCTCTATTATAGAAAGTACTTGCTGACGGTCCCTACATACCCTACTAGAGAGCTCTTGCTGACGGTCCCTACATACTCTAATAGAGAGCTCTTGCTGATGGTCCCTACATACTCTACTAGAGAGCTCTTGCTGACGGTCCCTACATACTCTACTAGAGAGCTCTTGCTGACGGTCCCTACATACTCTACTAGAGAGCTCTTGCTGACGGTCCCTACATACTCTACTAGAGAGCTCTTGCTGACGGTCCCTACATACTCTAATAGAGAGCTCTTGCTGACGGTCCCTACATACTCTAATAGAGAGCTCTTGCTGATGGTCCCTACATACTCTACTATAGAGAGCTCTTGCTGACGGTCCCTACATACTCTACTAGAGAGCTCTTGCTGACGGTCCCTACGTACTCTACTAGAGAGCTCTTGCTGACGGTCCCTTCGTACTCTACTAGAGAGCTCTTGCTGACGGTCCCTACACACTCTACTAGAGAGCTCTTGCTGATGGTCCCTACATACTCTACTATAGAGAGCTCTTGCTGACGGTCCCTACATACTCTACTATAGAGAGCTCTTGCTGACGGTCCCTACGTACTCTACTAGAGAGCTCTTGCTGACGGTCCCTTCGTACTCTACTAGAGAGCTCTTGCTGACGGTCCCTACACACTCTACTAGAGAGCTCTTGCTGACGGTCCCTACATATTCTACTAGAGAGCTCTTGCTGACGGTCCCTACATACACATCCAAGGACCGTTTTGGATCTGGTCTTAAGTTCCGGGCAGCTGGCGGTCTAACCTCCCGTCCCCTCTCCTCTCTCTGCAGGGCCACCGTTCAGCGGCCACAACTACATCTGCCCGCTGTGTGGGACCTTCTGCCCCGACTCCCTGTTCCTGGAGGAACACCTCAAGCTGATCCACTCAGACGTCCCGGGAGCCCAGGCCCTGCACGCCATCCAGTCCACCTCCGCCTCGGCGCTGGGGGAGCCCAGCGGGGACCCCCGGAGAGTGGCCCCCCGGCCTGGCGAGGGGGGCCCGGGACCGGCCGGCGAGGCGGGGCCGGACGGGGCCCGGGCCCGGGGGCCCGCCCGACGGGAGCTGAAGACAGACGGCGGCTACGAGTGCAGCGACTGCGGTCGCCACTTCAACTACCTGGGCAACCTGCGGCAGCACCAGCGCATCCACACGGGGGAGAAGCCCTTCAGCTGCCCCGAGTGCGGCGAGCGCTTCAGGCACGCGGCCCGGCTGAAGAGCCACCGGCTGGGCCACAGCGGCGCCCAGAGCCCCTTCCCCTGCCCGCAGTGCGGCAAGGGCTTCTCGGTGCTGTCGGGCCTGAAGCGCCACCAGCGCGTGCACACCGGGGAGAGCCCCTATGCCTGCCAGCAGTGCGGCCGGCGCTTCAAGGAGCTGGGGAACCTGTACACGCACCAGAGGATCCACAGCGGGGCCACGCCCTACTGCTGCCAGCACTGCGGACGCAGCTTCAGGCACCTGGGTACCTACAAGAGCCACCGCTGCACCCCCACCCAGTAGCTGGGGTACTGGGGCCACCCCCCCCCGGCCAAGGGGGTCCCCCCGTGCCTGCTGAGGCCAGAGAGGGACCCCCTTGGCCTCAGCAGGCAGAGGGGGGTCCCAGTAGAGGGGCGCCCCCCCTCTGGCCTCAGCAGAGGGGGACCCCTCTGGCCTCAGCAGAGGAGGGTCTGGCCTCAGCAGGCAGAGGGGGACCCCCTAACCCTCAGTAGAGGGGGGTCTGGCCTCAGCAGGCAGAGGGGGACCCCCTAACCCTCAGTAGAGGGGGGTCTGGCCTCAGCAGGCAGAGGGGGACCCCCTAACCCTCAGTAGAGGGGGGTCTGGCCTTAGCAGGCAGAGGGGGACCCCCTTACCCTCAGTAGAGGGGGGTCTGGCCTCAGCAGGCAGGGGCCTCCGGGGACTCCAGACCCCAGCACTGTGGTCCAGAGCCTCAGATGTTTGCTGGCTTGGTGTTTCTTCACCATGGAGGTCATGGTGGGCCTACAGGCTCTGCTGGTCATCCACCTCTCATTCCTTTCACCAGTGGAATGGATTAAGTTTCCCTGCACTTATTTACCCACAAGACCCATGGTTCATTCACCGAAACAGTGGAGCATCACAACCTCCAGAGGTTCTCTACACGTAGTTCCTGGGGGCTGGGAGGGCCCTACTGCCTCTAGTGGTGGCTCAAAGTAACAACATGTAGTTCCTCTGGGCTGGGAGGGCCCTACTGCCTCTAGTGGTGGCTCAACATAACAACATGTAGTTCCTGGGGGCTGGGAGGGCCCTACTGCCTCTAGTGGTGGCTCAACGTAACAACATGTAGTTCCTGGGGGCTGGGAGGGCCCTACTGCCTCTAGTGGCTCAACGTGGTATCTTGTATCTCTGGTGAAGTTGTATTTCATCACAATACTGCTTGGTGCTACGCATACAGAGTCATGTTGCCATTGCAATTATTTTAAAATGTTCAAATGTAACCTATATTATAAACTGTATCATTTTTTTCTATGTTTGCTTATATGAACAAAAGTCAGAATAACAGGAGTCTTTTCTGGTACTTTTTATTTAATCGATTTTCCACATTTATTGTAGTCCAAGGAAGATAACAAAATCCTGCATTTTCTTTTGCAATTCGCTGTTGCAAGTTGAGTGTGTGCTCCCAGTGCGACTCGTGGTAACTGAGCGTCTGCATTCTAATAAAGTGCTGTCTTTCTGTGCTCTGGTTGTTTTATTCTTCACACATTTCAAAATAAAAGTGGTCGGCTGTAGGTTATTAACAGACATAACGTCGTTTCGTTGTCTACCCAAATCACTGATCCTGCAGAGGATGATTGATAAGGGTTAGGTTAACGCTACCATTATCTTCTGAATAAGGTCAAAAGGTCTTCTGATGTCAGCCCACATGGCCTGTTGTCGTTTAAACATGCTAATTAGAAACGGGTTTATAATCTTTTTTTATATATGTACAGTATATATATATATATATATATATATATTCTACATTTCATTAGAAACAGGTTAATAAACAGTAAATGACAGTGGTTTAGCATTATTTAAACGGTAATTGATTGACCGTCCTTAAGTGAAAAGGTGTGTGTGTGTGTGTGTCTACATCTGACAGAGGCACATGGGGACGGGGCCAACCCTAACCCATGGAAGAGGTCCCCAGCGGGAGGGTGGCCTTCCTCTCATGGAAGGTGTGTCAGTTTGAGGACCCTCCTACATCTGGGGACACTGTAGAAGGTCTGAGTGCCAGCAGCTCGATCCAAAAACACTCCTATTCAGTTGGAGCCATCGTTGTGACTGCCAATGTAAGCCCCTTCAGTACAGTCCAGACGCCAGGCCTGGCGAGCACGCTGTCGTCACACCATCCTCTCCTTTGGATTCCTCTGTAGGCCATTCCTATATCCACATCTCCTTCCCACTCCACCTCCCAGCATTAGTGGCCAGTCAGAGCCTTTCTACACCTGGTCCCAGTAGTCAAACCTCTCTGGATGATCAGGAACCCCTCGCTCCTCTCTGGATAGGGTGAGGACGGCTGTCTGTGTCTGCCGTCCTCAGACACAGACAGCCGTCTGTTGGCTGGGAGTCTGGGTCCAGGAAGAGCTCACAGGCATCTGACAGACATGAGGTGAGATCCGACTGAGGGAGTCTTCCCTCTAGTGAGCTGCTATGGGTGTGGCTCCAGAGAGAGGATCGGCCAAACTTCAGGTACTATCTGCCTCAGGGTAGGAGCTTTGTCAGCCGCTCGTAAATAGTCTACCATGATTGGACACGGTTGTTCCTGGGAACTGGGAGGGCCCAACTGCCTCTAGTGGTGGCTCAACGTAACAACATGTAGTTCCTGGGGGCTGGGAGGGCCCTACTGCCTCTAGTGGTGGCTCAACGTAACAACATGTAGTTCCTGGGGGCTGGGAGGGCCCTACTGCCTCTAGTGGTGGCTCAACGTAACAACATGTAGTTCCTGGGGGCTGGGAGGGCTCTACTGCCTCTAGTGGCTCAACGTGGTATCTTGTATCTCACAGGCATCTGACAGACATGAGGTGAGATCCGACTGAGGGAGTCTTCCCTCTAGTGAGCTGCTATGGTTGTGGCTCCAGAGAGAGGATCGGCCAAACTTCAGGTACTATCTGCATCATGGTAGGAGCTTTCTGAGCCGCTCGTAAATAGTCTACCATGATTGGACACGGTGTATCTCTGGTGAGGCGGGAGCCAAAACAATGAGCCGCTTTCCAAGAAGTCCCACAGTTGGAACGTGCCTTTGATGAACACACAGAAACACACTGACCAGGTGCTCATTTATACCTCCTAGTTCAGCTGGACACAGTATTTATATATTTACAGGTTTGTAGTGGTAGGAGAAGGGGCCACCACCTGGACCGCTTTAAGGGACAGGCTGCAGCCTGGCAGGAGGGAGGAGCCTCACCCGTCCCCTGGGAGTCCTTTAGGAAGGTGTAGCTCCTCCTCCGTCAGGACCTCCACCTCTCCTCCGTCAGGACCTCCACCTCTCCTCCATCAGGACCCCCACATCTTCTCCGTCAGGACCTCCACCTCTCCTCCGTCAAGACCTCCATCTCTCCTCCGTCAGGACCTCCACCTCTCCTCCAACAGGAGCTCCACCTCTCCTCTGTCAGGACCTCCAACTTTCCTCCGTCAGGACCTCCAACTCTCCGCCATCAGGACCTCCACCTCTCGTCCATCAGGACCTCCACCTCTCCTCCATTGGGACCTCCACCTCTCCTCCATCAGGACCTCCAACTCTCCGCCATCAGGACCTCCACCCCTCCTCCATTGGGACCTCCACCTCTCCTCCATCAGGGCCTCCACCTCTCCTCCATTGGGACCTCCACCTCTCCTCCATCAGGGCCTCCACCTCTCCTCCATTGGGACCTCCACCTCTCCTCCATCAGGGCCTCCACCTCTCCTCCATTGGGACCTCTACCTCTCCTCCATCAGGACCTCCACCTCTCCTCCCGTCCCCTGGAGATCCTTTAGGAAGGTGGAGCTCCTCCATCATCTTTCATACTAGTTGAAAGCATGACTTCCCGTTGAGAGTGTGGATGAAAACAACAGCTGTTATTATTTCATAGTGGTATCGTGTTCAATGCCAGGCGGTGAGTATAATGTTACATGCGTTCTGTTTAAGGGTTCTTGAGCCTCCTGTAGGCCACTGAGTAGAATGCAGCCTATTCCTGTGAAATAAGAGGTTTGCATTGTCATTGGTTGTTCAAGTCACATGTTAATTGGTCTCTTGATTGGTTAAGAGGTTGCCAGCCTTGTACTTGTCAAGCCAGCCATGTTCATGATCTCTCTGTTCATTTGGTTCTATCTGCCTGTGTAAGCTTTTGAGAATCTTTGTTTGTAAGCACATAAGTTCATCAATGTTTAAACAAACTGTTTCTGCTTATATTTCATCATATCTATTTGTATTATTTCATAGTGATTTTTTCATTGGTTTATTTAGTTTCACACTATCAAACAACTTGGACACCACTTCATTAAGTGGACGTGCAAATGCACGTTCACAAAGTACATTGTGCTGCCTCATCATTAAAGCTTCCTAGATGTACTTCATTCAAGTTAAGAGTGTTTAACTATCTGATGATGGGCGCCTCGCTACATGCTCAGGTGCTGGAATAGTCGTCATCAAATAAAACGTAAGGGGTAACAGTGTCGTTTTCATCGGTCGTCGTCCATTAACACGTAAGGGGTAACAGTGTCGTTTTCATCAGTCGTCGTCCATTAAAACGTGAGGGGTAACAGTGTCGTTTTCATCGGTCGTCGTCCATTAAAACGTAAGGGGTAACAGTGTCGTTTTCATCGGTCGTCGTCCATTAAAACGTAAGGGGTAACAGTGTCGTTTTCATCGGTCGTCGTCCATTAACACGTAAGGGGTAACAGTGTCGTTTTCATCGGTCGTCGTCCATTAAAACGTAAGGGGTAACAGTGTCGTTTTCATCGGTCGTCGTCCATTAAAACGTAAGGGGTAACAGTGTCGTTTTCATCGGTCGTCGTCCATTAAAACGTGAGGGGTAACAGTGTCGTTTTCATCGGTCGTCGTCCATTAAAACGTAAGGGGTAACAGTGTCGTTTTCATCGGTCGTCGTCCATTAAAACGTAAGGGGTAACAGTGTCGTTTTCATCGGTCGTCGTCCATTAACACGTAAGGGGTAACAGTGTCGTTTTCATCGGTCGTCGTCCATTAAAACGTAAGGGGTAACAGTGTCGTTTTCATCGGTCATCGTCCATTAACACGTGTCACTTCTCCCGGTGGTTGTGGCCCCGGGCCCCGGGCCCCGGTCTGCCCCAGTACGTGGACCTGAAGTCCAGGACCTTAGACTTCATGGAGCGGGTCCAGGAAGACCAGCCGGAGCAGGACCGAGACGAGCTGTTCAGGAGGTTGGGGTCTGCCTGTCTGTCTCTGTGTCTGCCTGTCTACTTGTCTGTCTCTGTAGCTGTCTGTCTGCCGTTCTGTCTGTCTGCCTGACACTCTTTTGAAAACAAAATGTCGTCGTCCTCCTCCTCCTTCTCCCCAGGCAGCGGAGGAGTCACCTCCAGGAGCTGTCCCGGGTGTTCCTGATACCGTGTGAGTGGGAGCACCGGGCGGTCCTGGAGCTGCTGGGTCTGGAGGCCTTCTGCCAGGACCCGGACCTCTGCACCCTGAGGAGCCTCCGTCAGTGCAGGGCTGCCCCACTGACGGAGGCTCCTCAGGGTGCAGAGGTCCACCATGGCTGCACTGAGACGACTCTACACCCAAGTGAGGTGACCCTTTACAAAGTGTACCTGCAGTATCTACCTGAAACCCTGTACTTTACAAACTGTACCTGCAGTATCTTTCTGAAACCCTGTACTTTACAAAGTGTACCTGCAGTATCTACCTGAAACCCTGTACTTTACAAAGTGTACCTGCAGTATCATCTGAGACCCTGTACTTTACAAACTGTACGAACAGTATCTATCTGAGACCCTGTACTTTACAAACTGTACTTACAGTATCAGAAGAGATAAATAGATAGATAGATAGATCTATATATGACCAGGGTTCTGCCCCCCCCCCCCCCCGCCTGTCTCCCAGGATGTGGCCCCCAGGGGTCCACCCCCCCGCCTGTCTCCCAGGCTGTGGCTCGCCAATGCATCATCCAGGCCATGCTGCCGGCCTTCACGACCGTTGAGGCTTCTGACTACACAGGTCAAAGGTGCTGAACCCTTCTCACTGGTAGGAAGTCAGAGGTCATGGCTTCAGTAAAACAAAATCAAGCTGTCATCTGCATCCTCTTCTATTGTTTCTAATGAGTCTGTGGTTGTATAGAAGTAGTTTGAACCACGAGACTCATCTATTTCTAACTAGGAGGTGTGACCCCTCGCTGGCTCCTAACAGAGGCTCTGTTTCTGTTTCAGAGGACCCCAAGGTGGGCGTCGGAGCCGTGATCTGGGCCCAGGCGGAGTTAAAACCTCACCATGTATGAGATCCAGATGGTCACTTCTGATGTCAGATGGACAAAGGGGGTTCTGGAGGTGATCATCCATCGGGGCACTTAAGTCCTGATGAGTCATTCTAAAGATGTCTTGGTTTAAGTCCTGGTGACTGAAGTCTGTTTAAAGATATCTTGGTTTAAGTCCTGATGAGTCATTCTAAAGATGTCTTGGTTTAAATCCTGATGAGTCCTTTTAAAGATGTCTTTGTTTAAGTCCTGGTGACTTAGGTCCTTTGAAAGATGTCTTGGTTTAAGTCCTAATGAATGAAGTCCTTTGAAAGATGTCTTGGGTTAAGTCCTGATGACTTAAGTCCTTTTGAAGATGTCTTGGTTCTAAACGTCCTGCTCCCCCCCAGGACGTTGGGGACAGGACTGGCCGACTCTATCTGGTGGGCTGTGGCTACAACGCCTACCCAGTGGTGTCCCAGTACGCCCAGTACTGGGACACCAAACATCAGAAACACACACCAAACATCCTGGACACCAAACATCCGGACCGTGGGAGGACCAAGCACCGATACATCATCCACTGAGCAGAACGCCCTAACCTTCAGGTCAGAACAACGCTTAGACCTCATCCACTGACCAGAACGCCCAAACCTTCAGGTCAGAACAACGTTTAGACCTCATCCACTGAGCAGAACGCCCTAACCTTCAGGTCAGAACAACGTTTAGACCTCATCCACTGAGCAGAACACCCTAACCTTCAGGTCAGAACAACGTTTAGACCTCATCCACTGAGCAGAACGCCCTATCCTTCAGGTCAGAACAACGTTTAGACCTTATCCACTGAGCAGAACGCCCTAACCTTCAGGTCAGAACAACGTTTAGACCTCACCCACTGACCAGAACGCCCTAACCTTCAGGTCAGAACAACGTTTAGACGTCATCCACTGAGCAGAACGCCCTAACCTTCAGGTCAGAACAACGTTTAGACGTCATCCACTGAGCAGAACGCCTCTCCCTCAGAAGATCCCTCAAAATGCACAATTAATTTATTTCACTATAAAAAAAAATAAAGACAGGCAGCAGGCTCTTAGCTATGAACCCCAGCATGGCTTAACTTTCTTACATTTACATTTACATTTAGGGCATTTAGCAGACGCTTTTATCCAAAGCGACTTACAATAAGTGCATTTGTTACAATAAGTACATTTGTCATAAGAAGTGAAACAATATATCGCTGTCCGTACAGTAAAGATGTTCATAGAACCAAGTGCAAGTATTACAATCGCTAGGCTAACCCATACCCCGTGTAAAGCAATGATAGCAGCTACTGTAGATGCTACACAATTAAGTACCTTGAATAAGTGCAATGTACAAGTGCCAGGACGTACAACATTCAATGGTGGCTGTCCATTGGTTTCTATGCAGAGTCGAGGTGAACTCTGAACAGGTGAGTTTTGAGTCTTTTGCGGAAGCTGGTGATCGACTCTGCGATCCTGACATCAGTAGGGAGCTCGTTCCACCACTGAGGTCCCAAAACAGAGAAAAGTTGTGACTTCGCTGATTGACCTTTGCTTGCTGTTAGCGATGGCGGTACCAGACGTCCAGCTGAAGTAGTTGAGCGGAGGGATCGAGCTGGGTGTGTGGCTTTACTAATGCTTGGAGGTAAGCAGGGGCAGTTCCATCGACTGCCTTGTATGCCAGTACCATCATCTTGAATCTGATGCGAGCTATTACAGGGAGCCAGTGGAGGTCTCGGAAGAGGGGGGTTACATGTGAGAACTTTGGTAGGTTGAACACGAGGCGCGCTGCCGCATTCTGGATGCGCTGCAAGGGTTTAATCGCAGAGGCAGGGAGTCCAGCCAGGAGCGAGTTGCAGTAGTCGAGGCGGGAGATGACCAGTGATTGGACTAGAAGCTGAGCTGCTTCCCTTGTGAGGAAGGGCCGGATCCTGCGGATGTTGTAAAGTGCAAATCTGAAGGATCGGGCCACCACAGTGATGTTTGCGGTGCAGCATAACTGATTGTCCAACACTACACCAAGGTTGCTACACCACTTTCTTTATGTGTCAGGAGTCCAGGATGAGCCACATGGGGACAAATGAATGCAGGAAGCTGTGGCTAATACCACACACACACACACACACACACACACACACACACACACACACACACACACACACACACACACACACACACACACCCCTCAAACCCCCCCACTCACAAAGGCCCCGTCCTCATGGTTCTAGACCGGAAACGGTAGTCCTCTGAAATGGGCCATGTGGGGTGTCCTTATCTACTACTCCTGTGTGGGCTATCACACAGGAGGTCTCTCTTCTCCAAGGGATGCTAGGAGGCCAGGAGGTGCAGGTGGAGCACACATGAGTAATAACACGTCAACAAGGAGGCTAACACAGTCCCACATGAGGACTCATGTCCCGATCAATAATAAACAGTAAAAATTGTCATTGGATTCATCAGAACTGAAAGCAATAAGAAATGATAAAACATTCTGCACAAAATACGACAAAGCAGTAAAAGGCAATCTCTTTGTAGTATTTTAAACCCCATTGCATGAATTGTTAATGCTCATACAAATTAAAAACAGTGTTTTTGTGTGTGTGTATGTGTATGTGTGTGTGTGTGTGTGTGTGTGTGTGTGTGTGTGTGTGTGTTTGTGTGTGTGTGTGTGTGTGTGTGGTGCCTTTCGGAATGCCTGTCTGTAAAGGCTGCATCAAGGTGAGGAAGGAAAAAACACTGCTGTTGTTTATAACCTTTAATGCTATCAAACCATCAACAGCGGCAGTCATGTAGAACATTTTCCATTGACATCAGATTCATCAGAACATATTAAAGCACGCTGGGAAACAGCCACCAATACAGAAAGTAATAGTAAAAATAAGAGTATAAAACAAAACGCTGATGTAGGCCTCCGTGCGTAGTATTCTCAAACCCAATGTCAGTAGTCCTGTTTACTACGACTACTTGTTCATTTTTTTTTCTGCACAAAATACAACTTAGGTAAAAAGAAAATGATTATTTTTAAACCCCATTACATGAGTCGTTGTACATTTGTAGGCTTTAAAATTCAGAACTGTCTCTGACATTGCTTATATAGTGTGTGTGTGTGTGTGTGTGTGTGTGTGTGTGTGTGTGTGTGTGTGTGTGTGTGTGTGTGTGTGTGTGTGTGTGTGTGTGTGTGTGTGTGCCACCTTGCCGTGGCTCCTTTCTGAATAGCTGCCTGTAAAGGGTGTAGCAGGATCAGGAAGGAAGAAACACGAGAAAAATCCAAGCCAACAAGATGATTGATACGGTAAACATGCTGTTGTGTATCAAAGTCAATTACAAGAAGTAAGAATTCAGTTGACGTAGTTCATTATTTGAATGATGATATTTTTACTGTAACGTATCATGGACAGTCTTTATATTTATTGTTTAATTGCAGGCTTTTGTGGGACTACTGTGGTTTCTAAAAAACGCCTCTTATATCGCTTTAATTGTGCTGTGTGTGCGTGTGTGTGGGACACCTTGTGTTGGCAGCTTTCTTAATACCTGCATGTAAAGGGTGTAACAAGATAAGAAGGAAGAATCCAACCTTACAAGATGACTAATTGGCGAGAAATGAATGAAGAAAATAACTGTCTATTATAGAATCACACAGCAGTACAAACACGCTTACCATTACTCTGAGCATTGTGAAGACACTGTACTCAGTCTCCCCTGGCGAGACAGTCAGGGGAGAAGGCGTGAAGAAGGACGGCGCTCCGTGCGCAGCGGGGGGCTGATTGGAACGAAGAGGCTGAAGCAGAAGAAGGCACCAGACTTTGTGAATGAACACTGACCGGTCGCGGTGTGAGTGGACGTGTCGGGTGTCCGGACCGGTACAAATCACGACTCCTCCTTTCGTAATGGTGAAGTGGTCTTCTGCCTTAACAAAGTGTTGTCAGCTCAGTGGAACAGTTTGTTAACGCTGTCCAATTCGGTACAGGACAAGCACTGGCACGGGAATAATAAGATAATAATAATAACTGAGTGTGATTTTTCCATATTTTGTTAGTTTTAGCGTTAGAGTACGATGATGAATATACCAAATCTTTTGTGATACCTCGGGGCGGCAATTAGCTCAGGTGGTAGCGCGGCAGACTGGTAATCCAAAGGTGACCAGTTCGATCCCCGCTCAGAACCTAGTTGATCGTCGAGGGTCCTTGAGCAAGACACCTAACCCCGCGCGCTCCCGACGTGCGCGGGTTGTCGCGCGCGTTGGCGAGATTTTTCTAATAATGTAAGGTTTATTTGAATGTTTAAGAAATGAAAAATGCCAAACGAGAATATAAAATGTGTTATACAATAATGCTATAATGAATATTGTGTTTTTATAAATGTGTAATTCTTAATTGTTTTATATTAATTGGAGAAGTAAAGCAAGAAATGCAGCCGTTATCCATTTATCCACTTGTGAATTGTACTGCTGAGTTGTTAGCAGATACATTATTATGCAGAGCGGAGGAGCAACTAAGAAGAATAATTAAAGATGACAACGGAGGGAGGCAGATTTCCGTCTTGTGGTTTACTGAGAAGCACCCGCATAAGTATCTCATGTACTGCTCGCAGGTGTGATTGTAGATGTTGAAAAAGACGGAGGATTGAAGAGAAGAGCAAAACAGCAGATCCTCTAGCAGCCCGTAGGTCGCATAGAAAGAATACTAATGAAAAAAAAGTCTTTTTTTTTGCAGTTGTTTTTGTATTTCATTGTATGCGGCATTGATAAGTAGCCTAAGTGAGGTTGTTGAGAAAACGGGCATTGTTTTAATAAATTGTAAATAGAACGGGCATTGCCATTGGCTCCTGGTGACCAATCGGATGTAAGAACACGTGTGCAAGCTGTGTTGCAATGATATGTGACTTTGAGTGAAAAGGCTAAACTTGGAGCAAAACGTATCCTGTGTCGCTCGTATGACACAGAAAGTGTAAACAGGTAACTGTCTCTGTCCCGAAGAGGATTATTTTTGTCTCTCATTTGGACTCGGTGTCGACCAGCCCTCGTCTTGGATTCGACAAACGTGGTGTTGACTGTAGCTCTGCCAGAAGGTAAGAGCCATGCTGCCTCCCAGAGGCTAATTTAGCGCTTTGCTTGAACCAATGGGCTATCGCCCGGTGTAACCAAACCATGTAAGCATCCCGACTGAGCGATGGCGATACAAGGTTTATTGGTAGTGAACGCAGTGTACGTGCATGTCTGTGCACGTGAAGTACTTAACGGACGTGTAGACTTTACGCTCGTGCATGTTACAGCGCCCGGTGTCCCACTTTATGATGGGTAGCAGAATACGTTTAAAGGAAGTTATTTGTATGGGGTATCAGTATTGGGGGCGTCACATCAATGGTAGCTTAAGGGCCAATGAGCCTAACCCTCGGGGTCATTGACCGCCTTAATCCGTAGGCTACTACTACTGCTACTACTTCTAGTACTACAATACAGTCAGTAGGCCTAGTACATTAGCACTACATCAGTGATAATAATACTATTTTGACATCGCAAGCTTATCGTTATTTAGGCCACTGTGGGCCAGACTTGGGGACCAATGGTGAATTTGAAAGCAAATTCCCCATTGGGGTTCCCTAAGCTAGTGTTGCTTTAGTTGGTTTTAAAGCAGTTGGTTTTAAGTGTCATTCCATTTTGTGATTAATAAATATGTTACCATGTTGGACACATGCTTGATTTGTTGTAACATGGTAACATGTTACTTGTAACAGGGTAAGGATGTCACTTAGACTGACTGAACGGACTACAATTGTTTACCCAACTATGAAAAGCCTGCATGATTTACCTCGGTTTGACATTTGTATGGAAGGACTACATCTCCGTGAAGAACTGCATTGGGTGAGTACAGACAACATGTTTTAAGTTTTTACTGGAAATGTTTGACCTCATATTTGAACAACAATTAAAGCAATTAGTCTCATGCTCATTGCAACTGAGTAAAGTATTACATTTTTTATTTAATGCACGTTATTTTTGTCTTCAATGGCAACTTTGAAACACCTTGCTCAGTATGGTATTTCTGTGTGGTTGTATAATATGTGTTTACTCAGGTATAAAAGTCCAATGGCGCCATCTAGTGCAAAAACAAAGACAGTAAATCAATTAGATTTCTAATGTAATCTAAAAAAAACAACCTGACATTCAAAGTAAAATAAGAACTAGTTCATATACACTCTTTATGAATCGATAGAGCACAATATTTTGAGTTTGTTTATATGGGCTGAAAAATATTTAATGGTGAATAAAAAATTGCCCTAATTAATTACGCAGTAGTTTACAATATAATAGTATGTGAGATATTCCCCTGGCGGCAGAGGAAAGGCACAAGTGTCTTCAATTAATTGGGAACAGGGTTGGGAAAAACGGTTATTATTGTTAGGTTATTATTATTATTATTATTTATTTTTTTTCATGCTGCCGCCATCTGGTGACGAGTTAGGGTTATTGCTTTTTCTGAACACTGCTGCCGCCACTTGGTGGCGAGTTACGGTTATTGCTTTTTCTGAACACTGCTGCCGCCATCTGGTGGCGAGTTAGGGTTATTGCTTTTGCCTCATACTGCTGCCGCCATCTAGGGGCGAGATGAGGTTATTGCATTTGTTTTATCATTTGTTTGAGGGTTAGGGTACCACCGCTAAGCGGCGGCACCAAGTAGGGTTACGTGAGATGGTTAGTGTTTGGGGGGGACTGTGTGGTCGCTGTTGCTCTGGCCTATTGTACCGAGTGTGTGAGAGGTGTAGGTGAGGGTGTGATGTGTGATGGATGTAAGTGAGTGAAAGATGAAGGTGTTGTGTGTCGTGAGTAGGAAATGGGTGAATAGGTGTGGTAGATGTGTATGCATAATGGGTGTATGCTTACTGTGGTGAATGTATGCTAGGATTTGTCATTTAGGCCTGTGGGTGTGAGTGTATGTAGGCGGGTGATCCAAAGGTGTTCAATGTGTCTGCGTTGAGGGGTGGACCAACTGGGGTCTGACTGTAAGCCGGAAATGGTGAGGTGGGTGACGGGGTGCTGTGTGAAGTGAGTGACCAGGGTGGTTTGTAAGTGTTGTTGTTTAATGTTGTGGAGGTGTTGTTTTAAGCGGGTGATCATAGTGTGTTTTGTTTCTCCGATAGTGTTTATGGCAAATAGGTGAATGTGATGATGTAGACTAAGTTGGGAGAGTCAATACGTGGGGGATGAAGAATGGGTAGAGTAGTGTGGCTGTGTGGGTTGGTGATGGATTTGTGTGGTTTAAAATAGTGTGTGATAGATGGTGGTGATGTACCGCGTTTGCGGGAGAAGGTAGAGGTGACCAGGAATTATTTGAGGTTTTTGTTTTTTCTGTAAGGTGAGATGATGGTGTATTGTTGTAATGGTGTGTGTTGTTGTTGTATGGTAGTGAAGTGGGATTTTATGTTTTGGTGTATAGAGAGGGTTCTATGGGAAAAGGTGGTGACGAAAGGTAGGATGGTGGTGGGGCGAATCTGTGGGTTAGGGTGAGGTGTTAGGGTTAGGGTTAGGGTTAGGGTTAGGGTTAGGGTTAGGGTTAGGGTTAGGTTTGAGAAGTAGGGTTAGGGTTAGGGTTAGGGTTAGGGTTAGGGTTAGGGTTAGGGTTAGGGTTAGGGTTAGGGTTAGGGTTAGGGTTAGGGTTAGGGTTAGGGTTAGGGTTAGGGTTAGGGTTAGGGTTAGGGTTAGGGTTAGGGTTAGGGTTAGGGTTAGGTTAGGGTTAGGGTTAGGGTTAGGGTTAGGGTTAGGGTTAGGGTTAGGGTTAGGGTTAGGGTTAGGGTTAGGGTTAGGGTTAGGGTTAGGGTTAGGGTTAGGGTTAGGGTTAGGGTTAGGGTTAGGGTTAGGGTTAGGGTTAGGGTTAGGGTTAGGGTTAGGGTTAGGGTTAGGGTTAGGGTTAGGGTTAGGGTTAGGGTTAGGGTTAGGGTTAGGGTTAGGGTTAGGGTTAGGGTTAGGGTTAGGGTTAGGGTTAGGGTTAGGGTTAGGGTTAGGGTTAGGGTTAGGGTTAGGGTTAGGGTTAGGGTTAGGGTTAGGGTTAGGGTTAGGGTTAGGGTTAGGGTTAGGGTTAGGGTTAGGGTTAGGGTTAGGGTTAGGGTTAGGGTTAGGGTTAGGGTTAGGGTTAGGGTTAGGGTTAGGGTTAGGGTTAGGGTTAGGGTTAGGGTTAGGGTTAGGGTTAGGGTTAGGGTTAGGGTTAGGGTTAGGGTTAGGGTTAGGGTTAGGGTTAGGGTTAGGGTTAGGGTTAGGGTTAGGGTTAGGGTTAGGGTTAGGGTTAGGGTTAGGGTTAGGGTTAGGGTTAGGGTTAGGGTTAGGGTTAGGGTTAGGGTTAGGGTTAGGGTTAGGGTTAGGGTTAGGGTTAGGGTTAGGGTTAGGGTTAGGGTTAGGGTTAGGGTTAGGGTTAGGGTTAGGGTTAGGGTTAGGGTTAGGGTTAGGGTTAGGGTTAGGGTTAGGGTTAGGGTTAGGGTTAGGGTTAGGGTTAGGGTTAGGGTTAGGGTTAGGGTTAGGGTTAGGGTTAGGGTTAGGGTTAGGGTTAGGGTTAGGGTTAGGGTTAGGGTTAGGGTTAGGGTTAGGGTTAGGGTTAGGGTTAGGGTTAGGGTTAGGGTTAGGGTTAGGGTTAGGGTTAGGGTTAGGGTTAGGGTTAGGGTTAGGGTTAGGGTTAGGGTTAGGGTTAGGGTTAGGGTTAGGGTTAGGGTTAGGGTTAGGGTTAGGGTTAGGGTTAGGGTTAGGGTTAGGGTTAGGGTTAGGGTTAGGGTTAGGGTTAGGGTTAGGGTTAGGGTTAGGGTTAGGGTTAGGGTTAGGGTTAGGGTTAGGGTTAGGGTTAGGGTTAGGGTTAGGGTTAGGGTTAGGGTTAGGGTTAGGGTTAGGGTTAGGGTTAGGGTTAGGGTTAGGGTTAGGGTTAGGGTTAGGGTTAGGGTTAGGGTTAGGGTTAGGGTTAGGGTTAGGGTTAGGGTTAGGGTTAGGGTTAGGGTTAGGGTTAGGGTTAGGGTTAGGGTTAGGGTTAGGGTTAGGGTTAGGGTTAGGGTTAGGGTTAGGGTTAGGGTTAGGGTTAGGGTTAGGGTTAGGGTTAGGGTTAGGGTTAGGGTTAGGGTTAGGGTTAGGGTTAGGGTTAGGGTTAGGGTTAGGGTTAGGGTTAGGGTTAGGGTTAGGGTTAGGGTTAGGGTTAGGGTTAGGGTTAGGGTTAGGGTTAGGGTTAGGGTTAGGGTTAGGGTTAGGGTTAGGGTTAGGGTTAGGGTTAGGGTTAGGGTTAGGGTTAGGGTTAGGGTTAGGGTTAGGGTTAGGGTTAGGGTTAGGGTTAGGGTTAGGGTTAGGGTTAGGGTTAGGGTTAGGGTTAGGGTTAGGGTTAGGGTTAGGGTTAGGGTTAGGGTTAGGGTTAGGGTTAGGGTTAGGGTTAGGGTTAGGGTTAGGGTTAGGGTTAGGGTTAGGGTTAGGGTTAGGGTTAGGGTTAGGGTTAGGGTTAGGGTTAGGGTTAGGGTTAGGGTTAGGGTTAGGGTTAGGGTTAGGGTTAGGGTTAGGGTTAGGGTTAGGGTTAGGGTTAGGGTTAGGGTTAGGGTTAGGGTTAGGGTTAGGGTTAGGGTTAGGGTTAGGGTTAGGGTTAGGGTTAGGGTTAGGGTTAGGGTTAGGGTTAGGGTTAGGGTTAGGGTTAGGGTTAGGGTTAGGGTTAGGGTTAGGGTTAGGGTTAGGGTTAGGGTTAGGGTTAGGGTTAGGGTTAGGGTTAGGGTTAGGGTTAGGGTTAGGGTTAGGGTTAGGGTTAGGGTTAGGGTTAGGGTTAGGGTTAGGGTTAGGGTTAGGGTTAGGGTTAGGGTTAGGGTTAGGGTTAGGGTTAGGGTTAGGGTTAGGGTTAGGGTTAGGGTTAGGGTTAGGGTTAGGGTTAGGGTTAGGGTTAGGGTTAGGGTTAGGGTTAGGGTTAGGGTTAGGGTTAGGGTTAGGGTTAGGGTTAGGGTTAGGGTTAGGGTTAGGGTTAGGGTTAGGGTTAGGGTTAGGGTTAGGGTTAGGGTTAGGGTTAGGGTTAGGGTTAGGGTTAGGGTTAGGGTTAGGGTTAGGGTTAGGGTTAGGGTTAGGGTTAGGGTTAGGGTTAGGGTTAGGGTTAGGGTTAGGGTTAGGGTTAGGGTTAGGGTTAGGGTTAGGGTTAGGGTTAGGGTTAGGGTTAGGGTTAGGGTTAGGGTTAGGGTTAGGGTTAGGGTTAGGGTTAGGGTTAGGGTTAGGGTTAGGGTTAGGGTTAGGGTTAGGGTTAGGGTTAGGGTTAGGGTTAGGGTTAGGGTTAGGGTTAGGGTTAGGGTTAGGGTTAGGGTTAGGGTTAGGGTTAGGGTTAGGGTTAGGGTTAGGGTTAGGGTTAGGGTTAGGGTTAGGGTTAGGGTTAGGGTTAGGGTTAGGGTTAGGGTTAGGGTTAGGGTTAGGGTTAGGGTTAGGGTTAGGGTTAGGGTTAGGGTTAGGGTTAGGGTTAGGGTTAGGGTTAGGGTTAGGGTTAGGGTTAGGGTTAGGGTTAGGGTTAGGGTTAGGGTTAGGGTTAGGGTTAGGGTTAGGGTTAGGGTTAGGGTTAGGGTTAGGGTTAGGGTTAGGGTTAGGGTTAGGGTTAGGGTTAGGGTTAGGGTTAGGGTTAGGGTTAGGGTTAGGGTTAGGGTTAGGGTTAGGGTTAGGGTTAGGGTTAGGGTTAGGGTTAGGGTTAGGGTTAGGGTTAGGGTTAGGGTTAGGGTTAGGGTTAGGGTTAGGGTTAGGGTTAGGGTTAGGGTTAGGGTTAGGGTTAGGGTTAGGGTTAGGGTTAGGGTTAGGGTTAGGGTTAGGGTTAGGGTTAGGGTTAGGGTTAGGGTTAGGGTTAGGGTTAGGGTTAGGGTTAGGGTTAGGGTTAGGGTTAGGGTTAGGGTTAGGGTTAGGGTTAGGGTTAGGGTTAGGGTTAGGGTTAGGGTTAGGGTTAGGGTTAGGGTTAGGGTTAGGGTTAGGGTTAGGGTTAGGGTTAGGGTTAGGGTTAGGGTTAGGGTTAGGGTTAGGGTTAGGGTTAGGGTTAGGGTTAGGGTTAGGGTTAGGGTTAGGGTTAGGGTTAGGGTTAGGGTTAGGGTTAGGGTTAGGGTTAGGGTTAGGGTTAGGGTTAGGGTTAGGGTTAGGGTTAGGGTTAGGGTTAGGGTTAGGGTTAGGGTTAGGGTTAGGGTTAGGGTTAGGGTTAGGGTTAGGGTTAGGGTTAGGGTTAGGGTTAGGGTTAGGGTTAGGGTTAGGGTTAGGGTTAGGGTTAGGGTTAGGGTTAGGGTTAGGGTTAGGGTTAGGGTTAGGGTTAGGGTTAGGGTTAGGGTTAGGGTTAGGGTTAGGGTTAGGGTTAGGGTTAGGGTTAGGGTTAGGGTTAGGGTTAGGGTTAGGGTTAGGGTTAGGGTTAGGGTTAGGGTTAGGGTTAGGGTTAGGGTTAGGGTTAGGGTTAGGGTTAGGGTTAGGGTTAGGGTTAGGGTTAGGGTTAGGGTTAGGGTTAGGGTTAGGGTTAGGGTTAGGGTTAGGGTTAGGGTTAGGGTTAGGGTTAGGGTTAGGGTTAGGGTTAGGGTTAGGGTTAGGGTTAGGGTTAGGGTTAGGGTTAGGGTTAGGGTTAGGGTTAGGGTTAGGGTTAGGGTTAGGGTTAGGGTTAGGGTTAGGGTTAGGGTTAGGGTTAGGGTTAGGGTTAGGGTTAGGGTTAGGGTTAGGGTTAGGGTTAGGGTTAGGGTTAGGGTTAGGGTTAGGGTTAGGGTTAGGGTTAGGGTTAGGGTTAGGGTTAGGGTTAGGGTTAGGGTTAGGGTTAGGGTTAGGGTTAGGGTTAGGGTTAGGGTTAGGGTTAGGGTTAGGGTTAGGGTTAGGGTTAGGGTTAGGGTTAGGGTTAGGGTTAGGGTTAGGGTTAGGGTTAGGGTTAGGGTTAGGGTTAGGGTTAGGGTTAGGGTTAGGGTTAGGGTTAGGGTTAGGGTTAGGGTTAGGGTTAGGGTTAGGGTTAGGGTTAGGGTTAGGGTTAGGGTTAGGGTTAGGGTTAGGGTTAGGGTTAGGGTTAGGGTTAGGGTTAGGGTTAGGGTTAGGGTTAGGGTTAGGGTTAGGGTTAGGGTTAGGGTTAGGGTTAGGGTTAGGGTTAGGGTTAGGGTTAGGGTTAGGGTTAGGGTTAGGGTTAGGGTTAGGGTTAGGGTTAGGGTTAGGGTTAGGGTTAGGGTTAGGGTTAGGGTTAGGGTTAGGGTTAGGGTTAGGGTTAGGGTTAGGGTTAGGGTTAGGGTTAGGGTTAGGGTTAGGGTTAGGGTTAGGGTTAGGGTTAGGGTTAGGGTTAGGGTTAGGGTTAGGGTTAGGGTTAGGGTTAGGGTTAGGGTTAGGGTTAGGGTTAGGGTTAGGGTTAGGGTTAGGGTTAGGGTTAGGGTTAGGGTTAGGGTTAGGGTTAGGGTTAGGGTTAGGGTTAGGGTTAGGGTTAGGGTTAGGGTTAGGGTTAGGGTTAGGGTTAGGGTTAGGGTTAGGGTTAGGGTTAGGGTTAGGGTTAGGGTTAGGGTTAGGGTTAGGGTTAGGGTTAGGGTTAGGGTTAGGGTTAGGGTTAGGGTTAGGGTTAGGGTTAGGGTTAGGGTTAGGGTTAGGGTTAGGGTTAGGGTTAGGGTTAGGGTTAGGGTTAGGGTTAGGGTTAGGGTTAGGGTTAGGGTTAGGGTTAGGGTTAGGGTTAGGGTTAGGGTTAGGGTTAGGGTTAGGGTTAGGGTTAGGGTTAGGGTTAGGGTTAGGGTTAGGGTTAGGGTTAGGGTTAGGGTTAGGGTTAGGGTTAGGGTTAGGGTTAGGGTTAGGGTTAGGGTTAGGGTTAGGGTTAGGGTTAGGGTTAGGGTTAGGGTTAGGGTTAGGGTTAGGGTTAGGGTTAGGGTTAGGGTTAGGGTTAGGGTTAGGGTTAGGGTTAGGGTTAGGGTTAGGGTTAGGGTTAGGGTTAGGGTTAGGGTTAGGGTTAGGGTTAGGGTTAGGGTTAGGGTTAGGGTTAGGGTTAGGGTTAGGGTTAGGGTTAGGGTTAGGGTTAGGGTTAGGGTTAGGGTTAGGGTTAGGGTTAGGGTTAGGGTTAGGGTTAGGGTTAGGGTTAGGGTTAGGGTTAGGGTTAGGGTTAGGGTTAGGGTTAGGGTTAGGGTTAGGGTTAGGGTTAGGGTTAGGGTTAGGGTTAGGGTTAGGGTTAGGGTTAGGGTTAGGGTTAGGGTTAGGGTTAGGGTTAGGGTTAGGGTTAGGGTTAGGGTTAGGGTTAGGGTTAGGGTTAGGGTTAGGGTTAGGGTTAGGGTTAGGGTTAGGGTTAGGGTTAGGGTTAGGGTTAGGGTTAGGGTTAGGGTTAGGGTTAGGGTTAGGGTTAGGGTTAGGGTTAGGGTTAGGGTTAGGGTTAGGGTTAGGGTTAGGGTTAGGGTTAGGGTTAGGGTTAGGGTTAGGGTTAGGGTTAGGGTTAGGGTTAGGGTTAGGGTTAGGGTTAGGGTTAGGGTTAGGGTTAGGGTTAGGGTTAGGGTTAGGGTTAGGGTTAGGGTTAGGGTTAGGGTTAGGGTTAGGGTTAGGGTTAGGGTTAGGGTTAGGGTTAGGGTTAGGGTTAGGGTTAGGGTTAGGGTTAGGGTTAGGGTTAGGGTTAGGGTTAGGGTTAGGGTTAGGGTTAGGGTTAGGGTTAGGGTTAGGGTTAGGGTTAGGGTTAGGGTTAGGGTTAGGGTTAGGGTTAGGGTTAGGGTTAGGGTTAGGGTTAGGGTTAGGGTTAGGGTTAGGGTTAGGGTTAGGGTTAGGGTTAGGGTTAGGGTTAGGGTTAGGGTTAGGGTTAGGGTTAGGGTTAGGGTTAGGGTTAGGGTTAGGGTTAGGGTTAGGGTTAGGGTTAGGGTTAGGGTTAGGGTTAGGGTTAGGGTTAGGGTTAGGGTTAGGGTTAGGGTTAGGGTTAGGGTTAGGGTTAGGGTTAGGGTTAGGGTTAGGGTTAGGGTTAGGGTTAGGGTTAGGGTTAGGGTTAGGGTTAGGGTTAGGGTTAGGGTTAGGGTTAGGGTTAGGGTTAGGGTTAGGGTTAGGGTTAGGGTTAGGGTTAGGGTTAGGGTTAGGGTTAGGGTTAGGGTTAGGGTTAGGGTTAGGGTTAGGGTTAGGGTTAGGGTTAGGGTTAGGGTTAGGGTTAGGGTTAGGGTTAGGGTTAGGGTTAGGGTTAGGGTTAGGGTTAGGGTTAGGGTTAGGGTTAGGGTTAGGGTTAGGGTTAGGGTTAGGGTTAGGGTTAGGGTTAGGGTTAGGGTTAGGGTTAGGGTTAGGGTTAGGGTTAGGGTTAGGGTTAGGGTTAGGGTTAGGGTTAGGGTTAGGGTTAGGGTTAGGGTTAGGGTTAGGGTTAGGGTTAGGGTTAGGGTTAGGGTTAGGGTTAGGGTTAGGGTTAGGGTTAGGGTTAGGGTTAGGGTTAGGGTTAGGGTTAGGGTTAGGGTTAGGGTTAGGGTTAGGGTTAGGGTTAGGGTTAGGGTTAGGGTTAGGGTTAGGGTTAGGGTTAGGGTTAGGGTTAGGGTTAGGGTTAGGGTTAGGGTTAGGGTTAGGGTTAGGGTTAGGGTTAGGGTTAGGGTTAGGGTTAGGGTTAGGGTTAGGGTTAGGGTTAGGGTTAGGGTTAGGGTTAGGGTTAGGGTTAGGGTTAGGGTTAGGGTTAGGGTTAGGGTTAGGGTTAGGGTTAGGGTTAGGGTTAGGGTTAGGGTTAGGGTTAGGGTTAGGGTTAGGGTTAGGGTTAGGGTTAGGGTTAGGGTTAGGGTTAGGGTTAGGGTTAGGGTTAGGGTTAGGGTTAGGGTTAGGGTTAGGGTTAGGGTTAGGGTTAGGGTTAGGGTTAGGGTTAGGGTTAGGGTTAGGGTTAGGGTTAGGGTTAGGGTTAGGGTTAGGGTTAGGGTTAGGGTTAGGGTTAGGGTTAGGGTTAGGGTTAGGGTTAGGGTTAGGGTTAGGGTTAGGGTTAGGGTTAGGGTTAGGGTTAGGGTTAGGGTTAGGGTTAGGGTTAGGGTTAGGGTTAGGGTTAGGGTTAGGGTTAGGGTTAGGGTTAGGGTTAGGGTTAGGGTTAGGGTTAGGGTTAGGGTTAGGGTTAGGGTTAGGGTTAGGGTTAGGGTTAGGGTTAGGGTTAGGGTTAGGGTTAGGGTTAGGGTTAGGGTTAGGGTTAGGGTTAGGGTTAGGGTTAGGGTTAGGGTTAGGGTTAGGGTTAGGGTTAGGGTTAGGGTTAGGGTTAGGGTTAGGGTTAGGGTTAGGGTTAGGGTTAGGGTTAGGGTTAGGGTTAGGGTTAGGGTTAGGGTTAGGGTTAGGGTTAGGGTTAGGGTTAGGGTTAGGGTTAGGGTTAGGGTTAGGGTTAGGGTTAGGGTTAGGGTTAGGGTTAGGGTTAGGGTTAGGGTTAGGGTTAGGGTTAGGGTTAGGGTTAGGGTTAGGGTTAGGGTTAGGGTTAGGGTTAGGGTTAGGGTTAGGGTTAGGGTTAGGGTTAGGGTTAGGGTTAGGGTTAGGGTTAGGGTTAGGGTTAGGGTTAGGGTTAGGGTTAGGGTTAGGGTTAGGGTTAGGGTTAGGGTTAGGGTTAGGGTTAGGGTTAGGGTTAGGGTTAGGGTTAGGGTTAGGGTTAGGGTTAGGGTTAGGGTTAGGGTTAGGGTTAGGGTTAGGGTTAGGGTTAGGGTTAGGGTTAGGGTTAGGGTTAGGGTTAGGGTTAGGGTTAGGGTTAGGGTTAGGGTTAGGGTTAGGGTTAGGGTTAGGGTTAGGGTTAGGGTTAGGGTTAGGGTTAGGGTTAGGGTTAGGGTTAGGGTTAGGGTTAGGGTTAGGGTTAGGGTTAGGGTTAGGGTTAGGGTTAGGGTTAGGGTTAGGGTTAGGGTTAGGGTTAGGGTTAGGGTTAGGGTTAGGGTTAGGGTTAGGGTTAGGGTTAGGGTTAGGGTTAGGGTTAGGGTTAGGGTTAGGGTTAGGGTTAGGGTTAGGGTTAGGGTTAGGGTTAGGGTTAGGGTTAGGGTTAGGGTTAGGGTTAGGGTTAGGGTTAGGGTTAGGGTTAGGGTTAGGGTTAGGGTTAGGGTTAGGGTTAGGGTTAGGGTTAGGGTTAGGGTTAGGGTTAGGGTTAGGGTTAGGGTTAGGGTTAGGGTTAGGGTTAGGGTTAGGGTTAGGGTTAGGGTTAGGGTTAGGGTTAGGGTTAGGGTTAGGGTTAGGGTTAGGGTTAGGGTTAGGGTTAGGGTTAGGGTTAGGGTTAGGGTTAGGGTTAGGGTTAGGGTTAGGGTTAGGGTTAGGGTTAGGGTTAGGGTTAGGGTTAGGGTTAGGGTTAGGGTTAGGGTTAGGGTTAGGGTTAGGGTTAGGGTTAGGGTTAGGGTTAGGGTTAGGGTTAGGGTTAGGGTTAGGGTTAGGGTTAGGGTTAGGGTTAGGGTTAGGGTTAGGGTTAGGGTTAGGGTTAGGGTTAGGGTTAGGGTTAGGGTTAGGGTTAGGGTTAGGGTTAGGGTTAGGGTTAGGGTTAGGGTTAGGGTTAGGGTTAGGGTTAGGGTTAGGGTTAGGGTTAGGGTTAGGGTTAGGGTTAGGGTTAGGGTTAGGGTTAGGGTTAGGGTTAGGGTTAGGGTTAGGGTTAGGGTTAGGGTTAGGGTTAGGGTTAGGGTTAGGGTTAGGGTTAGGGTTAGGGTTAGGGTTAGGGTTAGGGTTAGGGTTAGGGTTAGGGTTAGGGTTAGGGTTAGGGTTAGGGTTAGGGTTAGGGTTAGGGTTAGGGTTAGGGTTAGGGTTAGGGTTAGGGTTAGGGTTAGGGTTAGGGTTAGGGTTAGGGTTAGGGTTAGGGTTAGGGTTAGGGTTAGGGTTAGGGTTAGGGTTAGGGTTAGGGTTAGGGTTAGGGTTAGGGTTAGGGTTAGGGTTAGGGTTAGGGTTAGGGTTAGGGTTAGGGTTAGGGTTAGGGTTAGGGTTAGGGTTAGGGTTAGGGTTAGGGTTAGGGTTAGGGTTAGGGTTAGGGTTAGGGTTAGGGTTAGGGTTAGGGTTAGGGTTAGGGTTAGGGTTAGGGTTAGGGTTAGGGTTAGGGTTAGGGTTAGGGTTAGGGTTAGGGTTAGGGTTAGGGTTAGGGTTAGGGTTAGGGTTAGGGTTAGGGTTAGGGTTAGGGTTAGGGTTAGGGTTAGGGTTAGGGTTAGGGTTAGGGTTAGGGTTAGGGTTAGGGTTAGGGTTAGGGTTAGGGTTAGGGTTAGGGTTAGGGTTAGGGTTAGGGTTAGGGTTAGGGTTAGGGTTAGGGTTAGGGTTAGGGTTAGGGTTAGGGTTAGGGTTAGGGTTAGGGTTAGGGTTAGGGTTAGGGTTAGGGTTAGGGTTAGGGTTAGGGTTAGGGTTAGGGTTAGGGTTAGGGTTAGGGTTAGGGTTAGGGTTAGGGTTAGGGTTAGGGTTAGGGTTAGGGTTAGGGTTAGGGTTAGGGTTAGGGTTAGGGTTAGGGTTAGGGTTAGGGTTAGGGTTAGGGTTAGGGTTAGGGTTAGGGTTAGGGTTAGGGTTAGGGTTAGGGTTAGGGTTAGGGTTAGGGTTAGGGTTAGGGTTAGGGTTAGGGTTAGGGTTAGGGTTAGGGTTAGGGTTAGGGTTAGGGTTAGGGTTAGGGTTAGGGTTAGGGTTAGGGTTAGGGTTAGGGTTAGGGTTAGGGTTAGGGTTAGGGTTAGGGTTAGGGTTAGGGTTAGGGTTAGGGTTAGGGTTAGGGTTAGGGTTAGGGTTAGGGTTAGGGTTAGGGTTAGGGTTAGGGTTAGGGTTAGGGTTAGGGTTAGGGTTAGGGTTAGGGTTAGGGTTAGGGTTAGGGTTAGGGTTAGGGTTAGGGTTAGGGTTAGGGTTAGGGTTAGGGTTAGGGTTAGGGTTAGGGTTAGGGTTAGGGTTAGGGTTAGGGTTAGGGTTAGGGTTAGGGTTAGGGTTAGGGTTAGGGTTAGGGTTAGGGTTAGGGTTAGGGTTAGGGTTAGGGTTAGGGTTAGGGTTAGGGTTAGGGTTAGGGTTAGGGTTAGGGTTAGGGTTAGGGTTAGGGTTAGGGTTAGGGTTAGGGTTAGGGTTAGGGTTAGGGTTAGGGTTAGGGTTAGGGTTAGGGTTAGGGTTAGGGTTAGGGTTAGGGTTAGGGTTAGGGTTAGGGTTAGGGTTAGGGTTAGGGTTAGGGTTAGGGTTAGGGTTAGGGTTAGGGTTAGGGTTAGGGTTAGGGTTAGGGTTAGGGTTAGGGTTAGGGTTAGGGTTAGGGTTAGGGTTAGGGTTAGGGTTAGGGTTAGGGTTAGGGTTAGGGTTAGGGTTAGGGTTAGGGTTAGGGTTAGGGTTAGGGTTAGGGTTAGGGTTAGGGTTAGGGTTAGGGTTAGGGTTAGGGTTAGGGTTAGGGTTAGGGTTAGGGTTAGGGTTAGGGTTAGGGTTAGGGTTAGGGTTAGGGTTAGGGTTAGGGTTAGGGTTAGGGTTAGGGTTAGGGTTAGGGTTAGGGTTAGGGTTAGGGTTAGGGTTAGGGTTAGGGTTAGGGTTAGGGTTAGGGTTAGGGTTAGGGTTAGGGTTAGGGTTAGGGTTAGGGTTAGGGTTAGGGTTAGGGTTAGGGTTAGGGTTAGGGTTAGGGTTAGGGTTAGGGTTAGGGTTAGGGTTAGGGTTAGGGTTAGGGTTAGGGTTAGGGTTAGGGTTAGGGTTAGGGTTAGGGTTAGGGTTAGGGTTAGGGTTAGGGTTAGGGTTAGGGTTAGGGTTAGGGTTAGGGTTAGGGTTAGGGTTAGGGTTAGGGTTAGGGTTAGGGTTAGGGTTAGGGTTAGGGTTAGGGTTAGGGTTAGGGTTAGGGTTAGGGTTAGGGTTAGGGTTAGGGTTAGGGTTAGGGTTAGGGTTAGGGTTAGGGTTAGGGTTAGGGTTAGGGTTAGGGTTAGGGTTAGGGTTAGGGTTAGGGTTAGGGTTAGGGTTAGGGTTAGGGTTAGGGTTAGGGTTAGGGTTAGGGTTAGGGTTAGGGTTAGGGTTAGGGTTAGGGTTAGGGTTAGGGTTAGGGTTAGGGTTAGGGTTAGGGTTAGGGTTAGGGTTAGGGTTAGGGTTAGGGTTAGGGTTAGGGTTAGGGTTAGGGTTAGGGTTAGGGTTAGGGTTAGGGTTAGGGTTAGGGTTAGGGTTAGGGTTAGGGTTAGGGTTAGGGTTAGGGTTAGGGTTAGGGTTAGGGTTAGGGTTAGGGTTAGGGTTAGGGTTAGGGTTAGGGTTAGGGTTAGGGTTAGGGTTAGGGTTAGGGTTAGGGTTAGGGTTAGGGTTAGGGTTAGGGTTAGGGTTAGGGTTAGGGTTAGGGTTAGGGTTAGGGTTAGGGTTAGGGTTAGGGTTAGGGTTAGGGTTAGGGTTAGGGTTAGGGTTAGGGTTAGGGTTAGGGTTAGGGTTAGGGTTAGGGTTAGGGTTAGGGTTAGGGTTAGGGTTAGGGTTAGGGTTAGGGTTAGGGTTAGGGTTAGGGTTAGGGTTAGGGTTAGGGTTAGGGTTAGGGTTAGGGTTAGGGTTAGGGTTAGGGTTAGGGTTAGGGTTAGGGTTAGGGTTAGGGTTAGGGTTAGGGTTAGGGTTAGGGTTAGGGTTAGGGTTAGGGTTAGGGTTAGGGTTAGGGTTAGGGTTAGGGTTAGGGTTAGGGTTAGGGTTAGGGTTAGGGTTAGGGTTAGGGTTAGGGTTAGGGTTAGGGTTAGGGTTAGGGTTAGGGTTAGGGTTAGGGTTAGGGTTAGGGTTAGGGTTAGGGTTAGGGTTAGGGTTAGGGTTAGGGTTAGGGTTAGGGTTAGGGTTAGGGTTAGGGTTAGGGTTAGGGTTAGGGTTAGGGTTAGGGTTAGGGTTAGGGTTAGGGTTAGGGTTAGGGTTAGGGTTAGGGTTAGGGTTAGGGTTAGGGTTAGGGTTAGGGTTAGGGTTAGGGTTAGGGTTAGGGTTAGGGTTAGGGTTAGGGTTAGGGTTAGGGTTAGGGTTAGGGTTAGGGTTAGGGTTAGGGTTAGGGTTAGGGTTAGGGTTAGGGTTAGGGTTAGGGTTAGGGTTAGGGTTAGGGTTAGGGTTAGGGTTAGGGTTAGGGTTAGGGTTAGGGTTAGGGTTAGGGTTAGGGTTAGGGTTAGGGTTAGGGTTAGGGTTAGGGTTAGGGTTAGGGTTAGGGTTAGGGTTAGGGTTAGGGTTAGGGTTAGGGTTAGGGTTAGGGTTAGGGTTAGGGTTAGGGTTAGGGTTAGGGTTAGGGTTAGGGTTAGGGTTAGGGTTAGGGTTAGGGTTAGGGTTAGGGTTAGGGTTAGGGTTAGGGTTAGGGTTAGGGTTAGGGTTAGGGTTAGGGTTAGGGTTAGGGTTAGGGTTAGGGTTAGGGTTAGGGTTAGGGTTAGGGTTAGGGTTAGGGTTAGGGTTAGGGTTAGGGTTAGGGTTAGGGTTAGGGTTAGGGTTAGGGTTAGGGTTAGGGTTAGGGTTAGGGTTAGGGTTAGGGTTAGGGTTAGGGTTAGGGTTAGGGTTAGGGTTAGGGTTAGGGTTAGGGTTAGGGTTAGGGTTAGGGTTAGGGTTAGGGTTAGGGTTAGGGTTAGGGTTAGGGTTAGGGTTAGGGTTAGGGTTAGGGTTAGGGTTAGGGTTAGGGTTAGGGTTAGGGTTAGGGTTAGGGTTAGGGTTAGGGTTAGGGTTAGGGTTAGGGTTAGGGTTAGGGTTAGGGTTAGGGTTAGGGTTAGGGTTAGGGTTAGGGTTAGGGTTAGGGTTAGGGTTAGGGTTAGGGTTAGGGTTAGGGTTAGGGTTAGGGTTAGGGTTAGGGTTAGGGTTAGGGTTAGGGTTAGGGTTAGGGTTAGGGTTAGGGTTAGGGTTAGGGTTAGGGTTAGGGTTAGGGTTAGGGTTAGGGTTAGGGTTAGGGTTAGGGTTAGGGTTAGGGTTAGGGTTAGGGTTAGGGTTAGGGTTAGGGTTAGGGTTAGGGTTAGGGTTAGGGTTAGGGTTAGGGTTAGGGTTAGGGTTAGGGTTAGGGTTAGGGTTAGGGTTAGGGTTAGGGTTAGGGTTAGGGTTAGGGTTAGGGTTAGGGTTAGGGTTAGGGTTAGGGTTAGGGTTAGGGTTAGGGTTAGGGTTAGGGTTAGGGTTAGGGTTAGGGTTAGGGTTAGGGTTAGGGTTAGGGTTAGGGTTAGGGTTAGGGTTAGGGTTAGGGTTAGGGTTAGGGTTAGGGTTAGGGTTAGGGTTAGGTTAGGGTTAGGGTTAGGGTTAGGGTTAGGGTTAGGGTTAGGGTTAGGGTTAGGGTTAGGGTTAGGGTTAGGGTTAGGGTTAGGGTTAGGGTTAGGGTTAGGGTTAGGGTTAGGGTTAGGGTTAGGGTTAGGGTTAGGGTTAGGGTTAGGGTTAGGGTTAGGGTTAGGGTTAGGGTTAGGGTTAGGGTTAGGGTTAGGGTTAGGGTTAGGGTTAGGGTTAGGGTTAGGGGTTAGGGTTAGGGTTAGGGTTAGGGTTAGGGTTAGGGTTAGGGTTAGGGTTAGGGTTAGGGTTAGGGTTAGGGTTAGGGTTAGGGTTAGGGTTAGGGTTAGGGTTAGGGTTAGGGTTAGGGTTAGGGTTAGGGTTAGGGTTAGGGTTAGGTTAGGGTTAGGGTTAGGGTTAGGGTTAGGGTTAGGGTTAGGGTTAGGGTTAGGGTTAGGGTTAGGGTTAGGGTTAGGGTTAGGGTTAGGGTTAGGGTTAGGGTTAGGGTTAGGGTTAGGGGTTAGGGGTGGGTGAGGGTGGGTAGGGTGAGGGTAGGGGGTTAGGGTTAGGGTTAGGGTTTGGGTTAGGGTTAGGGTTAGGGTGGTGTTAGGGTGTGGGTTAGGGGTTAGGGTTAGGGTTAGGGTTAGGGGTAGGTGAGGGTTAGGGTGAGGTTAGGGTTAGGGTTAGGGTGTAGGGTTGGGTAGGGGTAGGGTTAGGGTTTGGGTTAGGGTGGTAGGGTT
>NW_027641691.1:0-16380 GCF_949987615.1 Pollachius pollachius
TAATGTGTGTGTGTGTGTGTAATGTGTGTGTGTGTGTGTGCGCGTTTGTGTCATCGTACTCATAGATCTGTGTGTTTGTTTGTGTCATCGTACTCATAGGTCTCTTTATCAGTGTGTGTGTGTGTGTGTCATCGTACTCATAGATCTCTATAGTAATGTGTGTGTGTGTGTGCGCGTTTGTGTCATCGTACTCATAGGTCTGTGTGTTTGTTTGTGTCATCGTACTCATAGGTCTCTTTATCAGTGTGTGTGTGCGTGCAACAAAACAGTTTTGTCACACAACAAAGCCATTACAAGGGCACTGGCCGCCATGTCACCATGGCAACCCAGCTTTTTTAAAAGGTCCTCCTGGACTGGGGGGGGTCCGACATGGGGGGGGGGGGGGGGTAAACCTCAGCCACCCCACACCTATTTGTCACTGAGCCTGTTGTACACGCTGTGGCAGGTACCGTATTCTGTGTGTGTGTGCGTGCGTGTGTGTGTGTGTGTGAGTGTTCGCGTGCACGTTTGTGTGTGTGTTAGTTAGAGAATGCCAAGACACAAGTAACATCTGGCACCTCGTGTGTGTGTTTGTGTGCGAGAGGACGGCCGAGATGCAGAAGAAGATCGATTATTCATAAAATGTTGAGGCGCGCATAACATTATGCAAACACAAACCCTAATATATGTGTATGTGTGCCTCAGACAGCAAGAACTCGGGCATAGCACGGTATAATATTATTATTATATGATATTATTGTTATGAGGGATGGAAGGGTAACATTTCAGAAAGCCGCTGGTGTTGTCCGTGCCACTCTTCTCAGGCAACCAATCACATAGTAGACAACCCTCTTAGACAACAAAATGGCGGAGAAGCTTGTTCTTGCCGTGTCCGTCTATCCCGAAATTTATGATACGATGTACCTAATAAAGATAACAAAAAAAAATGATGGAATACTAAACCTTAGTCTTCCTAAAGTTATTGAAAACACAGACAGCGGCTGGCTCTAAGAAGTCTTTAAAAACACACTTGTCGCACGTGCCGTTTTTAATATCCATATATTGTTCGTTTCCTTTTTCCCCTTTCTATTTAATTCCTAATTTCTTTATGTTTTCATTCTATAGCCCCTGGCAGCCCCTGCCTGGAACGGCGCTTTATTAATAATTTGTTTATGTACTTACTTAGGCGCGGGTAGATTGGAGTAAGGCTCTGTTCTGTCTCTAGCATGAGGCTTTGATTCATAGCGAGGTTGGTGGCAGTGTTGGTAGTGATCGCTCATTGCTAAATCATAGCACGCCGCTACATGATAGCTCGTTGCTACATGATAGCATGTCGCTAGGTACCTTTGGTGAGGGCTCTCGTCGAAAATAATGAGTACAACGTACGGAAGGTTCTCTGTCTGTGGATGGCACGTCTCGTAACCTGCTGTCAACAACAAAATGTCTCTTTGTATGGGTCTCTTGTTTCTCTCTCTCTCTCTCTCTCTCTCTGTATGTATGTCTCTTTCTCTCTCTCTCTCTATCTCTCTGTATGTATGTCTCATTCTCTCTCTCTCTCTCTCTCTCTCTCTCTCTCTCTATCTCTCTGTATGTATCTCTCTCTCTCTCTCTCTCTATCTCTCTGTATGTATCTCTCTCTCTCTCTATCTCTCTGTATGTATCTCTCTCTCTCTCTCTGTATGTATGTCTCTCTGTATGTATGTCTCTCTCTCTCTCTCTCTCTCTCTGTATGTCTCTGTCTCTCTTTCTGTCTCGTCTCTCTCTCTCTCTTTGTCTCTCTCTCTCCCCCTCTCCCTTTTTGCCTCTCTCGCCCTTTCTCTCCCCCCCTCATCTCTGAGTAGAGAGGGGCGAGAGAGGGGTCACCAAGCAACAGAGGAGTGTCTGTACTCCCGGGGCCTTCTCTCAGAGCCCTGGGGCCCCTCGGGCTATGGTTCCGCCAGCGACCCAACTGCTGTCTGCTGAATGCAGACAAGAACCTCCATCAGCCCCCCTGCCCCGGAGTCTAGATACACACTTCACACAACACTTTGTGTGGGAACAGACATGTGTGCCTTTTTTCTGTGTGTGTGTGTGTGTGTTGTGTGTGTGTTTAATGTCTGTCGACCACTGTATTTGAGTGTGCGTGTATATATGTCTGTGTGTGTGTGTGTGTGTATTTGTGTGTGTGTTTGAGTTGGTTCGTCCGTCTGCTTGTGTGTGTGCGCTTGACTGTGTGAGCCTTGGTGTGTCCGTTGGCCGTTGAAAATTGTGTGTGTGTGTGTGTGTGTGTGTGTGATGACTCTCTTGGACGTTAATGTATACAGTGGGGCAAAAAAGTATTTAGTCAGCCACCAATTGTGCAAGTTCTCCCACTTAAAAAGATGAGAGAGGCCTGTAATTTTCATCATAGGTATACCTCAGCTATGAGAGACAAAATGAAAAAAAAAAATCTAGAAAATCACATTGTCTGATTTTTAAAGAATTTATTTGCAAATAATGGTGGAAAATAAGTATTTGGTCAATAACAAAAGGTCATCTCAATACTTTGTTACATGCCCTTTGTTGGCAATGACAGAGGTCAAACGTTTTCTGTAAGTCTTTACAAGGTTTTCACACACTGCTGCTGGTATTTTGGCCCATTCCTCCATGCAGATCTCCTCTAGAGCAGTGATGTTTTTGGGCCTTCGCTGGGCAACACGGACTTTCAACTCCCTCCAAAGATTTTCTATGGGGTTGAGATCTGGAGACTGGCTAGGCCACTCCAGGACCTTGAAATGCTTCTTACGAAGCCACTCCTTCGTTACTCGGGCGGTGTGTTTGGGGTCATTGTCATGCTGAAAGACCCAGCCACGTTTCATCTTCAGTGCCCTTGCTGATGGAAGGAGGTTTTCACTCAAAATCTCACGATACATGGCCCCATTCATTCTTTCCGTCACACGGATCAGACGTCCTGGTCCCTTGGCAGAAAAACAGCCCCAAAGCATGATGTTTCCACCGCCATCCTTCACTGTAGGTATGGTGTTCTTTGGATGCAACTCAGCATTCTTTCTCCTCCAAACACGACGAGTTGAGTTTTTACCAAAAAGTTATATTTTGGTTTCATCTGACCATATGACATTCTCCCAATCCTGTTCTGGATCATGCAAATGCTCTCTAGCAAACTTCAAACGGGCCCGGACATGCACTGGCTTTAGCAGGGGGACACGTCTGGCACTGCAGGATTTGAGTCCCTGGCGGCGTAGTGTGTTAGTGATGGTAGCCTTTGTTACTTTGGTCCCAGCTCTCTGGAGGTCATTCACTAGGTCCCCCCGTGTGGTTCTGGGATTTTTGTTCACCGTTCTTGTGATCATTTTGACCCCACAGGGTGAGATCTTGCGTGGAGCCCCAGATCGAGGTAGATTATCAGTGGTCTTGTATGTATTCCATTTCCTAATAATTGCTCCCACAGTTGATTTCTTCACACCAAGCTGCTTACCTATTGCAGATTCAGACTTCCCAGCCTGGTGCAGGTCTACAATTATGTTTCTGGTGTCCTTTGACAGCTCTTTGGTCTTGGCCATAGTGGAGTTTGGAGTGTGACTGAGGTTGTGGACAGGTGTCTTTTACACTGATAAGGAGTTCAAACAGGTGCCATTAATACAGGAAACGAGTGGAGGACAGAGGAGCCTCTTAAAGAAGAAGTTACAGGTCTGTGACAGCCAGAAATCTTGCTGGTTTGTAGGTGACCAAATACTTATTTTCCACCATAATTTGCAAATAAATTCTTAAAAAATCAGACAATGTGATTTTCTGGATTTTTTTTTTCATTTTGTCTCTCATAGCTGAGGTTTACCTATGATGAAAATAACAGGCCTCTCTCGTCTTTTTAAGTGGGAGAACTTGCACAATTGGTGGCTGACTAAATACTTTTTTGCCCCACTGTATGTGCATGCTAGAGTCTCCCGTAACGTCATTAGCTGCATGTATCTAAAGCATGAGGGGGGGGGGGGGGGATTGAACGACACCATTTCTTCAACTCCATCACCTTCACTCTCTCACCTCACCCCCCCAGTGACTGGGGGGAGGGGGGAGAGAGAGAGAGAGAGAGAGAGAGAGAGAGAGAGAGAGAGAGGGAGAGGGGGAGAGGGGGAGAGGGGGAGAGGGAGGGGGGGAGGGAGAGGCATCGGGGGAGTGGGGTGAGGAGGGGTGAGGAGGGGGGAGGTCCCTGTGAGCATCTGCTGGAACCGTGGGCGGCCATTTGTGATTAAACGCCCAAATTTTACCCTCCATTACCTTGAGGCGTGCACCTTGACCCTCCTCCTCCTCCTCCCCTCCCCTCCTGCTGCTGCACCTGCACGCCACGCACGCCCACGGAGGGGTCGCTGTGTTCACCCAGTGGGGCGCGCAGACCTAAGCCGCTGGCTTTGATACCCAATTTTACGCAGGCTAACCTGCGGGCCTCCTCGGGTCCTTACGCCGCGATAGCCGCTAACTCTCCCTACCTGTATCCTTAATGATGGATATTTTTTACTCATAAAAGTGTCAGTCAAATGAGCCAACAGCTGCACGGTATCGGTATGTAGTGGTAATGGTATATAGTGCTATATAATAACAGTATATAGCGATATATAATAAGGGTATTTAGCGATAATAGCGCTATATAGCGATATATAATAAGAGGATATAGCGATAAATAATATCGTATATAGCGATATATAATAAGGGTTTATAGCGATATATAATTACAGTATATAGCGATATATAATAAGGGTATATAGCGCTATATAATAACAGTATAAAGCGATATATAATAACAGTATATAGGGATATATAATAGCGTGTATATAGCGATATAGCAAACTGTATATACCGTTAGGAATGTATATGTCGGTTGGTAAACATACAGGAAGTATGTGCGGTTCGCCAACGCAGGCGAACCGCACCGTTCCTCTTCTGCAGCACACTGACATATTCCGGTTTTCTGTCGCATAATGCAGTTGAAAGTGCAGCCAAGAATACACACACTAACGCACACTCGCGCATACGCACACACACACGCATTGGAAGTACGGCCAAGAATATGCGTACGCATACACAGACAGACGCACAGACAGAAACACGCATGCAGGCAAACACACACACAGACGCACACAGACACACACACGCACACACACTCTATCTCCCTGTGGCAGTCCCCGTGTGATGTCAGTATTTTATACTTAAGAGAGAGTAAAAATATTCCTAATACGGTATCCATTTTCATACTCATGCACGTGTACGTGAATACGCACACACACACACACGTGCGCGCACACACACACACACACACACACACACACACACACACACACACACACACACACACACACACAGAGACACACACATATACACACACACGCACACACAGTGGGTCTTGTGCACATGTTGCAGCACTGGGCTTTGCGAGGGGCTTAATTCTGTGAGACTGTGAGCCGGACAGCCATAATTACATTTGTGACACAAATCCTGCCTCTCAAATTGAGCGTTTCAATCCTGAGTACCACCACCCCCACCACCCCTACCACCACCAACCCCCAACACACACACCTCTCCCTCCCCCGGCTCTCTCTCCTCCATTTATAACCCCTTATACCCCATAAATCCTCCTTCCTCACAGAAAGTCAATTTAAGACTTAAAAGGCAGCGATCCTCCTCCTCCTCCTCCTCCTCCTCCTCCTCCTATCCCCCCCCCCTACTCATAGTTTCACACCACTCTGCTGTGCAGCTTTGAAGCCACTGAGACGTCAAATACAAATAGAAGGAGGAAGAATAGGGAAGGGGGGCTTAAAGTGGCCAGCGGCAGTTTGAATTCTCCCCTCGCTAGGAAGAAGGAGGGGAGGGAAATAAGTTTGGCCCGAGAGGCGATAGGAAAGGGTGGGGGGGGGGGGGGCGTTTGCTGGGGTCTTTGGTCAAAAGCTGCACTTGTCGCAAGTCGTCACAAGGGTCGTCAGATCCGTCCTCTCTCTTTCTATTTCTCTCTCTGCCTCTGCATCTGCCTCCACCTCTCTCCTCTTCCTTTACCTCAGCTCCTCTCTCTCTCTCTCTCTCTCTCTCTCTCTCTCTCTCTCTCTCTCTCTCTCTCTCTCTCTCTCCCCTTCTTATCCTCTGTCATCTTCCTCCTCCTCTCCCTCCCTTCCTCTCCTCTCCTCTCTCTTCCTCTTCTTCTTCTTCTTCTTCCTCTTCTTCCTCCTCCTCCTCCTCCTCCTCCTCCTCCTCCTCCTCCTCTCTCTGTCGTCTTCCCTTCGGCCCGGTCCCACCGAATTTCAGACCCGAGGGGGGGGGGTCGATTACTTTCTCTTGGCCCGGTATCAGAGGCCTCAGCCTTGTCCCTTTAACCGATTTCTCTCTCTCTCCTTTTTATTTCCCCGCCCCTCGCCCCCTCTGCATCACTTAATCCTCCGTCTCCTGGACGGGAACGGGACAGATTCATTTAGAGGGGGAGTGTATTGGCCGCGCTCTTTCTCTTGGCCGGTGTTTCTCCGACACAATTGTCCACGTCGTTTGAATTTATGCTTGTTCTCTGCGTGCCTAAAGCACAGAGACCGCCACCACCACCACCACCACCACCACCACCACCACCGACAGTACCATTGGATTTGAAGTGTTGCTTTCATGGGAACACATCTGTTTGAATGGTGTTTAGTCGTTTCATTTGGCGTTCGGCAGATTGGCTTTTAACCCGATTCCTTGGCTGTGCTCCTCAATTCTGTTCATGCAATCATTTAGTCGTTCGACTTTCCATTATTCATCATCGATGGATTCATTAATCCAACCAAACATCCAACCCTTCATCCTCCCCTTCATCTAACCATACATTTATTCATTCATTAATTCCTCCAGCCTTCCTTTAGTCCGTTTCGTCCAGTCATACTTCCAATACAGTCATTTGTCATTTTTGAGCAATCTATCATTCCTCCATTCATCCACCCATCTTGTCATCCGTCCATCCACCCTTTCAATCGATCATCCCTCCATCGGATCATTCCTCATCCGTTGACCCACCTGTCTCACCGTCCCACCATTCAGACATCACAGAACCCTATCCCCTGACCCCTGACCCCTTCCTCCCTCTCTCTGTCCCCTACCTCAGAGCCCGGCGACGGGGACGCCGTGGGGCCGACGCTGGGACTCTGGAAGTCCAGCTCCCTGGAGAGCCTGCAGACGGCCGTGTCGGAGGCCCGGCAGAAGCGGCCCCAGGAAGAGCTCCCCTTCCACCGCCCCCCCCCCGGCAGTGGTCCGCGGACGCCCCTGCAACCAGAGCTTCAGGCTGGCCATCGACAAGTCCTACGAGGGCCCCTCCGAAGACGGTAGGCCCGCCCCCCCAATGTGTTCCCTTCTCACAACTTCTGGCTTTTCAAAAAAAAGTTATGTCAAGAGTAGGAAATTGTATTGGTTTACAAAATAAAGTTCACGCGCTACAGTTATGTCAAGACTAGAAAAGGATCCAACTTTTAAATTGGAAGTCCTTCATTTTACGTCGTGATAAGAACAGGAAATGTAAGCAAAGTAAGAGTCCCTCGCTGCTAATATGACAAAAGTAGTGAAACATCTAGCCTTACAAGGTAGAAGTATTTAATTACTATTAAAAGTAGGTGACATTACAGCTTTACAAAGTAAAAGACCTCCGCTACCATTCAGAGGAGGAAACGGTCAAGCTTTACAAAGTAAAAGTCCTTCACTGCCATTAAATGTAGGAACAATTCCAGCTTGACAAAGTAGAAGTCCTCCACTGCCATTTTGAGTCGGAAGCAATCCAGAGTCAAACAAGTAAAACCCTCCCACCGTCAACCATTGGGACTCACCCATCACCAGGTCCCAGAACCAGTCAAAATCAGCTGGCCGAATGGCCAAACAGTGGCGGCGCCACAGCCTCCAGCTTACCATAACCATTACCCCGCAGCAATCCCTTCACTGCATCGGCCCCCCATCCCTCTACAAGTGTCATGTCCACCTAGGGTACCCACTCAAACCCTGTCCATTATCCCCGCTGTGATTCGTATCGCCTACATCTCCCCTCCGCCGGTCTGCAGGGGGCCCTGAGTGTTGGACAAGTCGTGTCTTTATCTAAGAGCCCGCTGGGGGAGGCTGGGGGGAGTGAGAGGGGTCTTTATGGGAGGGCCCGCCACTTGGTCTTTGCCAGGGGACATGAGTAAACCCTAAGTACCTTTAATGAAATGATGTATGATTTCCTCCAGTCAGCAGTCGTCCCACCGCCACCAACTTGGCGTTTTTTATCTGAGCGCAGCACATTTTTAATGCTCTTCCCTTCCCTTTCCTTCCCCCGTGAACCCTGGGGGGGGGGGGGGGGGGGGGGGGTGTAAGGGGGAGAGGGAGAGAGTAGGCAGGAGGAGAGAGAGAGAGAGAGGGAGGGAGAGAGATGAAACTCCCGTTGGGAGGAGAGAGGGGGAGAGAGAGGTAGAGAGAGATGTTCCCCAGGCCTCCCAGTGGTTCAGGATGTCTTCCCCGCCGCAGACACTTAAGTCCTGTATGGGGCTAGGAACCCGAGCATAAAGAGCACATGATGATGAATACAAAGTGTATTGATGACTGTGTTTTAAAAATCGGTTGATTGTGATATGCTTTTTTCCTCGCCGGCACAAAACATCTTCTCTTGAAGAAACCATATTGAAAGAAGCCCTTAAGAGCCATTGCATATATTAAAGGTTTGATATTATGCCACCAGGTGTGAGCGTGATGAACCATTACAAGCCGTATGAATACCGGCTGTTCCATCCTTGCTTTAGTGACATCAAAATGGGTGTGTCCATCCAGATGTACAATGGATAGATGAGCATACTTTGCTACAGTCCACCGGGTAGGCTGGTAGACTGATCTATCCAGCGCACATCTAGGTGGACACGCCCACTTGTGATGTCACTAAAACACAGGAAAAGGCTAATTTCATGGTTAATCATACTCAGACCTGTTGGAATAATACCACCCCTTTAAGAAGGGGGTCCCGACCCATTTAGACACCCGCAGGTAAACCGCTTAACATCGTGGGGATCGAACCCAGTACCCTTTCGACCGGGGGCCGTCAAACGCCCCCTAACCATGACACATTATCTTGCTATATTCTCCGTTGGGCGTCAGGGTCAGCTTACCTCCTGAGCTGGGTCGGCTTAGCTCAGGAGGTAGAGCAGTTGTCTTGTAACCGAAAGGTTGCTAGTTCGATCCCCAGCTCCTCCTAGCTGAGTGTTGATGTGTCCCTGAGCAAGACACTTAACCCTAACTGCTCCTGACGAGCTGGCTGTCGCATGGTTGACTCTGCTGTCGGTGTGTCAATGTGTGTATTAACCGATGTAAGTCGCTTTGGATAAAAGCGTCTGCCAAATGCCCTAATTGTAATTGAGTTGGAGCGGGTTGGCTGGTAACCGGAAGGTTCCGAGTTCGATCCCCGGCTCCTCCTAGCTGTGTTAAGTGTGTTTACGATGTCCCTGAGCGAGACGCCTCACCCTAACCGCTCCCAATGAGCTTGCTGTGACGAAATGTAAATCTCAAAGCGTCACTTGACCTTTGACCTTTTCCCCCCCCCCGGCCCGCCCCCTTCGACCAGACGACGACCTATCGGACCAGAGCTCGGGCCGGGACACGGCGGCCAGCGGCTCCTCGCGCCAGGAGCTGGACGCCGACACGGACGGGAAGCAGCAGAAGAAGAAGAAGAAGAAGGCGAAGAAGAAGGAGAAGAAGAGCAAAGGCAAGAAGAAGGCCGGGGACGAGTCCTCGGAGGACCCCGAGAAGAAGACCAAGAGGCTGGGCTTTGGCCTCCTGAGGTGGGTGGACCCCCTCCCCTCCCCCAACACGATGAGCTACGCACTGGGCCGTGTTCAGCCGCCTCAATCAGTTATCTGCCCCCCTTGTGTTCATTGGTGGCTCTCTCGCTCTCGCTCTCGCTCTCTCTCGCTCTCTCTCTCTCTCTCTCTCTCTCTTTCTCTCTCTCTCTCTCTCTCTCAGGATTCCCATCCCACAAACGCACCAAAACTTTATCCAGGGTAACCTTCTCCCTAAGTGTACCGGTAGCTGTTGAAGCTAACGTAGCACAAGGCTCCCACGCCCCGGTTGCCGTGTTCTTGAAGAAAGTAGTCTAAACCGGGTCGCTTTTAACTCACTTTATTTGTTCAAGTATTTCGGCATGGCAACTATGAAGCAAAAGGAGGGGAATTGTATTGCACACGCATACCGCAGCGCTATCTTCTAGCCACGGGGCTACCGACGGGGCTGCCATATGTTTCTGACCTCCTTCTGACTCCCGCCCAGCGTTTGTATCAAGTAGGCGTGGCCTCTGTGGCGTATTGGCTCCGGCTTCCACGTCTGTCTTAAAGATGCTGCCTTCTGTGGCTGGAGTAGTTATTACAGCTTGTATGTTGGGTCCTGCTCCCCTTGTGGCTATGTATAGTAATTACAGCTTATGTGTTCGATCCTGCTTCCTTGTGGCTATGTGGAGGTAATGCAACTCATGTGTTCGATCTTGCTTCCTTGGGGCTATGTGGGGGTAGCTTATGTGCTTAAAATACGTAACACGGTTCACATACAAGACCCCAGGCAGAAACCTCCGGAGCCAATGAACATAAACACGGTCGTCCGAAACCTCCCTGTGTTCCCTCCCATCACCTCCGTCGTGCGCCATCAAAAAAAAACACGCTTTTAAAGCCAAAAAATGCCCTTGAATTGAAAGCACCGCGGCCCCCTGGTTCTGTCCCAACACCCCCACCTCCACCTTCGCTGCCCCTCCATCCCACGCAAACGCCAACAGTTCACCCCCCCCTCTGCCCCTCCCCTCGTTCGCGCGTCGCTATCTTCATTAGCTTGTCGCTATTTTCGCTCACACTACCTCACTACAACCCACTCCTGTAGATGGAGCGATACGGCAGAGGTATTGACCGTTGTTTGGCGGGAGAGAGGGACATGCTTTGGGGGTTTGTGTACCCCCCCCCCCCCCCCCCCGACACTAACACTTGAGATTCAATTAGCCAGCGGTCAGATAGCGGCAAGGGCTGCTGCATTGAGGCCCCGGAAGATGGCGAGATAAAAGACCAATCGGGTCAAAGCGATGTCAGGGACAATAACACGGAGTGCGTGCGTGCGTGTGTGTGTGTGTGTGTGTGTGTGTCGTCGGCTTGGGGTTATCTCTCCACGACAATGTAAACAGATCCGTCGTTCAGTCCGGGCTGGGGGGGGAACATGATACTCACTGTGGTTTGGATGGACTCCCCCCTGAGCAGAGGCACCGCGGAGCTCGGCTGGTAGTGGGTTCCATTCCCTCCGAGGGGGGCAGCCTTCCAGAACCCACGAGTCCACTCCTGGGTTTGTGACTCACTCGATTCAAACACCAAGTGGCCTCTAGTGTACAGTTATTTATGAAATGCTCTTTCGCGAGGTTGGAAAGCTTTTAATTTCGATGTATTGCTATACTTTATAGTTATAAAGTACTGTACCTCCTTTACCTTACTACTAACTTTATAGTTAGAAAGTATAGCGATATATACAAGTTATGGTGATTGTTTTCTATTAGGAACTGTCAAGGGGGGTGCAGCTAGCTAGTTTTGCTAACGGTTCCCTTTTTGGCGGCCAGTTTAATGTGTGGTTCCTGCTGCTAGTGTGTCCTCTTGTAAACGGGCAGAGGTCAGGGGAGGGCTCACATCGCTGTAATGGTTCCAACAGCGTGGTCTAGAGTCTGATGTTCTCCGCATGTTTACAGACGTGCACTTTCTCCTCTTTTCTTAGTTCAATTTTATGCTGGGGTGTAATTTTTGGTCTCTGCCACTCTCGTTCTTGTTCTCTCTCTCGCTCTCGTATTCCGTCTCTTTCTCCCTCCCTCTCTCTCTCCCCCACTTTCTCTCTTTATCTCTTCCTCACAGTCTCTCTCTGTCTCTGTCTCTCTGCCTCTTTCCCTCTCGTTCTCGTTCTCTCTCTCTCTCTCTCTCTCTCTCTCGTTCTTTTTCTCGTTCTCGTTCTCTCTCTCTCTCTCTTTTTCTCTCTCGCTCTCTTTGACTAATGTACGTGCTTTGTGTAGTGAAATGTATTTGGGAGGTTTTTAGGACAGAATTATGATTATGTGTGCACTGATACCAACTCAGGCAGACAGCCCGTAATTTAATACACAAGAACTCTTTCAGTTTTGCTGTTGGACCCTGTGGTGCCTTTTTAAAGACACTAACACACATTAACACACACACACACACGCACACATATATATATATACATTAACAAACACAAACACACACACACACTATGTACATCAATACACATCAATATGTTTTATAGCTCTCCTTTTTCCCTCTGAATCACCTTTATAGAATAAGTTGTGTGCGTGGACATGCGTGTTCCTTGTGTGTATGTGTGTGTACGTGCGTGTGTGTGTCGCTAAGCTCAGTTCACACAGAGAACGGCGTAACCTTTAGGATGGAAGCGGTTATTCCCAGAAACGCTTAAAAAACAATTGGCTGTTCGACCAAACAAATGGGCTTTGTTCAGTTTGGAGTGGACCACACACACAGACATACGCACACACAGACACACACACACAGACACACACACACACAGATGCATGGTTTAAAGTTCACTGATGATCTCTCGCTCTTTTTCCTCCTCTTTCTCCCTATCTCGCTCTCTCTCTCTCTCTCTTTCTCTCTCTCGCTCTCTCTCTCTTGCTCTCTATTTTCTACCCCTCCCTATCTCAATTCAATTTAATTCAGTGGTCTCTCTCTCTCTCTCTCTCTCTCTCTCTCTCTCTCTCTCTTACTGTCTCTGTCTCTCTCGCTCTCTCACCCTCTCCCTCCCTCTCTAAATCCAATTAAATTCAATGGGCTCTATCAGCAGGACAAATATACAATCTCTCTCTCTCGCTGCCCTTTTATGCCGCCCATTGTGATCGTTATCGACCCTGAGATACGGCTAAATTAGCGTTAGCATTGCGTGGCGCCATCTCTACTCACGGCGTGGCTCAAATGTTATTTGACCACAATGGGACTTGAGAAAAGGTCAAGTTCTGAGCACATGACCACCATCCCTCCTCACGGTCACCATGGTGTCGCCCCCGACAACGTTGATATAAACCGTGGCAGGCTGTTTTGATTCTCGTCCTCTGATTGGCTTGTTTGTCTGCTCCTCTGGCCAGTAGCGGCAGAGGAAGGGAATGTGTTACGAACTGCCGGAAATTTTCCGAAAGAGCATCATAAAATAGTTGTTTCTAAGATGTCAAAAGTCTTTGGATCAATCGGTGTGTGTTCTTTATTTTTAACACGTTTTGTTTGTTGTTTTTGTGCTGTGAGGCTTTGTATTGTATTTTAGTTCGTCAGGGAATGCGCTCTCTAACTAAAGTGTAATTGAAGGCCTTCACATCATGTCGGTCTCAAGACAAAGAAACCCACGGCCACCTACACTCCACTTACAACTTCTCTGGGGAAACAAGTGTATGTTTGTCCACACAGACGATTATTAATTATGATTCATACCGAGGTTAAAATAAGCATACCTTCGACAAACAATTTTGGTTGATGTTCGAACAAAGGCTGGCAGCGACTTCGAAGGCGATGTTTCATACCCATCTAGGAAAACTAAAACGGGCGCTTTAATTTCAGGCCGGTCGGTCAACGGTTCCGCGTACCAAAGTAGTAGCAGTAGACGAAGTAGTACATATTTAGCGGTTAGCTTTAGCGGTTAGCGAATGTCTCCGTAGCCCGTGGCGTGATGTGGAGGAGCATGAGTTCTGCTGATTATGCATATCGTGTTTCCCTGCGTGGTGGTGCTCATGTGCTGAGGAAGATGAAGGTTTTCTCCAGGAACTTTGTCACACTTTGAAGTGTGAAGTGTGACGGTAGATCAGCACGGATACATGCAATCATGCGTTCACACGTACCTTCATTCATTCATTACACATACATGCACACATATACACACACACACACAGACACACACGGCACACACAAACCAACGACGTACATCATACACACACACTAGTTCATGTATTACCATGCAGGCACACATGCAACACAGAGGAGCCCGCGGCCGGGACCCGCACCGGGACAGGTGGCCCCCGGGGGCCCCTCCGGCACTGTGCCCCCCCCTCCCCCAACCGTGTGTCAGATCCACCGGCACCCTCCTCCCTATACAAAGAGACGCCATGACTCACACACATCAGGAGTGTGTGAGTGAGAGAGGGTTCACATTGGTTGTGTGTGTGTGTTGGTATATAGCAGAAAGTGTTCTTGTGTGTGTGTGTGGCAGAGAGTGTTCTTGTGTGTGTGTGTGTGTGTGTGTTCACACTCGTTGTGTGTGTGAGGCGGTTAGAGTGTCTGTTTGTGTGTGTGTGTTTTGACAGTGGGATGAACGTCTGCATGTTAACTTCCCCTCGGTCGTGTAGCTAGCAGCGTAGCGTTAGGGCAGCGGGTGGCACCTAAAAAATATAACAGTTTGCTGCTTCCTGTCGCGGTAACAGGAAGTGCTTTCTTGTTCGGTTTGGCTTCCTGCCGTGGCATCGCTGTCGTGTTTTATTTCCCCAATTTTATCGTAGTTTCTTTCCCGAAGTTTTTTTTTTCTTAAGCGCCTTAGACCTGATCCGGCGGTGTTGTTGTGAGCGGAGGATTACCGCTACAGCAGTTTTGATTTGTTTTGACTCTCTGGCTCCTGCGTGGCGCTAGAAGGTTCCGGGCGGCCCGGTGCTCGTGACTAACGGGATCGGAGCCGCGCGGTGAATCGGAAGGCACCGTTTTTGACGAGAGTCACAGTTTGGCTTCCCTAAAACTCTCTCTCTCTCTCTCTCTCTATCTAGGCTTTGTTCTGCTTGTTTACATGTTGGCTTGTGTGTGTGTGTGTGTGTGTGTGTGTGTGTGTGTGTGTGTGTGTGTGTGTGTGTGAGATCACACCTGAGCCATGACTTGCCGCCACTGGCTGTTAGGTAATCCCCATCTGATGTGACTCCTGTCACTAAACCCCGCCCCCACCTGCCCCAGTCTTGTCACCTCAGGTCAGCCTGTGATTGGTTGGCAAAGCTGGCAGCTACAAGGCTTGTTTACCTGTCTACCAACCGTAGGATACATGTCACACACACACACACACACACACACACACACACACACACAATCGTCAATACCCCACACACACAGACACACATACACACACACACACACACACACACACACACACACACAAACACACAAACAGATCGTCAATACCACACAGACACAGATCGTCAATACCACACACACACACACACTCATACAGTTGCTACGGGAGCAGAGCAGGGTCAAAAAGGGTCAGGAGTTCTGTGGTGGGGAGATTGCTTCTCAGTTGTTCGAGGTATTTGATGGTCCATTGTGCCGTGTGTCTGGGAACATACGTTTGCCCAGCTCGGGCGGTTGAAGTAAACGAGGATCAATATCCCTGCTTGTGAGCGTAGCTCGGCTCTTAAGGAGCCATTTGCCTTCTCCGGTGTCGTCTGTGTTCGACGACGGAAATTGAATTTCCCCCACGTGTGATTTAATTTTGCGAATGTAATCTAAATAATTAAATAGTACTTCTGTTTTTTGAGTCGTGAATTCTTGCGTTGGCGTGTGTTTTAAGAGCCTCTTAGACAAGTAAAGAGGTTTTGGATGACTGCAAAACCCTTTTTATCGAAGATAAAAGAAAAATGAATGACCCCAAAGTTTCTTTCAATGTCTTTTATTTTCATCTTTCTTTATTTATTTTTCCTTTTCTGTCTTTCTTTTTTTGTCTTTCCTTTCCTCCTTGTTTCTCTTTTTGTCTCTCTTTCTCACTTTCTGTTTTTCTCGATCTTTCTTTCCTCCCTTTTCTCCTTGCCTCCTTCCTTCCTTCATTCCTTTCCTGAGTCCCAGTACACACACACACTCACCACACAGACCCACACACGAACACACACAAACACAAACACACACACACACACACACAACACCAACACTCTGCGGTGAGTCACCGGCGTCGACAGTCACGGCTAAATCTGGGCGACGTTGTTTGCGTTCCCCGGCTCTGGTCTGCTAAGCCGTGATTGGCCGGTCCTGGCGGCTGTTAGCTCTAATACCGCACACCGCTGAAGTGGCTTTGATCCACCACCATACCGACACGCCGCGCTTGTCAGCGCTTTTTAAAAACGCAAAACGCTTCCCAAATTGAACCTTTTAAAAAATGGGAGTTAATGGTTATTTTTGGTGGGTTGCCAAAAACAAAACGTTAAGAGGTATTACCACTTAACACTGGCGTATGCGCCTCTCTATCCCTCTGAGCTCATGTGCATTTGAATCCAAGCAATCTTGACGCGAACGGCGTACAGTGATTATTTTCTACGGTCTAATTAGGGCAGAGTTCCCGATGAAGTATCGGGGAAAACTGTCAGGCACCACCACAAGTCTCACCATTCGCACTTTCGCAGCTAAGTTCCAGAACATTACC
>NW_027641690.1:0-32500 GCF_949987615.1 Pollachius pollachius
CAAATGTTTAAGAAGTCAATCTTAGTTGCAGGTGTCTAAAGCTAAAAAGATAAACAATTAAGTCTGAGAACGACGCGTGCAGTGTTTGCAGTTGAATATTCGTCATTAAATCGGAGCGTGGGACAAGTGACATCTGCATCTGAAAGAGAGAAAAACAGCGCAGCTCTATCGGCGAACAGCGGTAATACAACCGCGTCTGAAATACGCGACGAACTGTGAACCGTAGACCGTCCTCACAGTGTCTCTTCTGGTCCCGAGGCACCATCACACTCACAATACTGCATTCGTTTGAATATTGAAGTTTACATGTTAGATGTATTATGTCTTAATCCTCAGGGAAAGTGTTAGTCACGGGTACTGTGGTCAAGATAGAGAAATAGTCAAAGCAAAAGAGAATACAAATACTAGAAGTAAACATACTTTTAGTATTTTTGAAACGTTCACCGGATCAAAAATCCAGTTATGAAAGTTTAGTTTAGTTATAGAAAGCCCCATGAAGCCGACAGCTTCTGCGTTTGAACCCTCATGGAGGAGAGAGGGTCTCTCTCGGGGTCAACGGGGGTCGCGACGGGGGGCTGGGGGTCAAGCAGCCTACCTCCTGGCTCTAAACACCTCATTATGAGGGTCCGTAAACACCCAGTGACTCACCGCTCTGGGCTGGACCTCCACCCAGAGGACCTCCACCCAGAGGACCTCCACCCAGGACCTCCACCCAGAGGACCTCCACCCAGAGGACCTCCACCTCGGAGGACCTCCACCCAGAGGATCTCCACCCAGGACCTCCACCCAGAGGACCTCCACCCAGAGGACCTCCACCCAGGACCTCCACCCAGAGGACCTCCACCCAGAGGACCTCCACTCAGAGGACCTCCACCCAGGACCTCCACCCAGAGGACCTCCACCCAGAGGACCTCCACCCAGGACCTCCACCCAGAGGACCTCCACCTCGGAGGACCTCCACCCAGAGGACCTCCACCCAGAGGACCTCAGAGGACTTCCACCCAGAGGACCTCCACCTAGAGGACCCCCACCCAGAGGACCTCCACCCAGAGGACCTCCACCTCCCCACGCTCATGTTGAGAATAACACAACAACCCACGTGTTGTTCGACACAACACAACCACTCACATGTTGTTTGACACAACACAACCACTCACGTGTTGTTCGACACAACACAACCGCTCACATGTTGTTCAACATAACACAACCGCTGAAATGTAGTTCAACACAACACAACCACTCACATGTAGTTCTCAATCTCAACACAACTCACATGTTGTTCTCAACACAACAACTCACATTTTGTTCGACACAACACAACCACTCACATGTTGTTCTTCTCAGCAGTAAAACGTATGTATGTTGATTTTAGAATATTAAGAGATGGGGGAGGGAGGAGAAGAGAGAGGGGGGAGAGAGGGTCAGAGGAAGGGAGGGAGAGGGAGGGAGAGGGAGGGAGGGAGGAAGGGAGAGGAAGGAAGAGGTAAATGGGGGGAGAGGAAGGGAGGGAGGAAGGGTGTGTCAGGATGGATCTCCCCTGAGTTCCCGCCTCCAGGCACACCTGGGCTATTAGTTCCACAAATGAGGAGGCGTGACCTTTGACCTCCTGCTTTGTGGCGGGCGGGAGGTGGAATGGAGGATCGTAAAGAAGGGAGGGAGGGGGGAGGAGGAGAGAGGGAGGGAGGGAGGGGGAGGGAGGGGGAGGCCAGAGAGAGGGGGGAGGAGAGAGGGAGGGAGGGGGGAGGAATGGGGGAGGGAGGGGGGAGGAATGAGGGAGGGAGGGGGAGACAGGAGAGAGGGGAGAAATAAGGGGAGAAAGGTTCCCTGAGGAGCAGGAGGAGCAGGGGAGAACACTGGCCAGAGGAGAACACTGGGCCAGAGGAGAACACTGGGCCAGAGGAGAACACTGGCCAGAGGAGAACACTGGCCAGAGGAGAACACTGGGCCAGAGGAGAACACTGGGCCAGAGGAGAACACTGGCCAGAGGAGAACACTGGCAAGAGGAGACCTTCTCTGGGTAATAAATGTTTGGAACCCTAACCCATGACAGGCGGTTCAGTCTGACGGGGGACCGGACGTCCTAACACCGGGTTTGAATCCCTCCAGTCCTGCTCTGGCCAATGGCGGTAACACACAGAGACTCAGGTCAGACCTGTCCCACCGCTGGACCGGGGGGGTTCAACCAGAACAGCATCCAGACCAACAGCAGTGGAGCAGTGAAGGAGTGAACCAGTGATGGAGTGAAACAGTGAAGGAGTGAAGGAGTGATGGAGTAAAACAGTGAAGGAGTGAACCAGTGATGGAGTGAAACAGTGAAGGAGTGAAGGAGTGATGGAGTAAAACAGTGAAGGAGTGAACCAGTGATGGAGTAAAACAGTGAAGGAGTGAACCAGTGATGGAGTGAAACAGTGAAGGAGTGAAGGAGTGATGGAGTAAAACAGCGAAGGAGTGAACCAGTGATGGAGTGAAACAGTGAAGGGGTGAAGAAGTGAACTAGTGAAGCAGTGAACATTGAAACAGTGCAAGAGTAAAGCAGTGAAGCAGTGAACATTGAAGCAGTGAAGCAGTGAACCGGTGAAACAGTGAGCTTCACGCAGCAGGTCTGAGACCCAGTGTGTGCTTCAGTCCTCTCAGGGAGAACATGTTGCTAGCGGAGCGCTCTGCGTGTCCACGGCGCTGGTGAGATCTCCCGGGAACAGATACGGCCGCGTGTTTAGGAGAAAGCTAAGTGTTTTCCGGTTCTCGCTCTCTAAACACAAACCAGGTCCCCCTGACAACAGCAAGCACCTCCTCCTCCTCCTCATCCAATCTGGGAGCGGGTGGTGGGGTCAAAGGTCAAGGCCTGCGCGCCGCCGCCCCGGTCTGGGGTCAAGGACATAACACCCCCCCCCCCCCCCGATGGAGGAGAGACACTCCTTCTGTCTGCTCCCCTCTCCCCCCTCCCCCCCCGACGGAGGAGAGACACTCCTTCTGTCTGCTCCCCTCTCCCCGCTCCCTCCCTGACGGAGGAGAGACGCTCCTTCTGTCTGCTCCACCCGCCCCCTCCCTCCCAGGGCGTACGTCCTGACGGAGAGAGTGACGCAGCGACGAGAGACATGGGGTGGAGGAGTGTTGACGGAGGAAGGAGGTGCAGACAGGTCTACCGCAGAGCTCCTGCTCCTGCTCCTCACTCCCATGAGGAGCGTCTGAACCCCTAAAGCCGGAGCTGTCTCCACCCCCCCGCCTCGTGTAAACACAACGTCTGGACCCCGCCTGGCTTCCCTCAACATCCCCCCCCCGGCATCACTGGAGGGGGGGGGGGGGAGGGAGGGGAGAGAGGGGAGGGGGAGGGAGGGAGGGGAGGGAGAGAGGGGAGGGAGGGGAGGGAGGGGAGGGAGGGGAGGGAGGGCGGGAGGGGAGGGAGAGAGGGGGAGGGGGGGAGGGGAGGGAGGGAGGGGGGGGGAGGGGGCAGCAGAAGGAGCAGCTTGCAGCCAGACTGCTGCTATGGAAACCTCTCCTTGAGGTAATTATGGTCTGTCTGGTCTGAGGTCAGTGTTATAAGCATCATTCAGAACGGTTCTGGGTGGGAGGTGGAGGAGGTGTAGGAGGAGGTGGAGGAGGTGGAGGTGTAGAAGGAGGTGTAGGAGGAGGTGGAGGAGGAGGTGGAGGAAGAGCCATTAGTGATTCTGCAGCTGTAATCTGCTTCTAGAAGATCAGACATGTTGTTGTGTTACATACGGATTAGAATACATCCTTAATACCTGAAGCACTAAGGGTACATCACAGTTATTTGGGTAGTAGTCTCTTTGAATGAATTTCATTCACCTGCCCCCTCAGCCAATCACAAGCTGGTTGTGTTAAGCCCCGCCCTCTAAATACTCATTATTGCAAATCAGGAACATCTGTGTGCTGACTGACAGACAAAATCACCAGTTAGAGGAACAGAGATGTGAGTAAGTAATCTATTCTAGGTTACAAACTATATCCTTATGCTTTAACTCGGTGAGTATGTGCCTTTTTGATTAATTGATGTCATTGTTTTATAATGGGCTCTCACTGGTCATATGTAAGAACCAAACCACCACTGTTATCGCCTTCGTCTGATTCAGTTGGACTGCTGATAAACTGGCCTGAATCTGTGGTACAGTGGATTTAACGTGACGTGAATCTGTAGTTCAACTGAATCACGTCACATTTAATCTGTAGTAAAACAGATACACTGGTCTTGTTTGTTCATACTGGCTTGTTCTCCGGACAGTAACTGATCCTCTTGGAAGATGGAACCGAAGAACCCTGAAGCTATGAACCAAAGCACTGCCCAAAATAAAGAACTCCACCGATATATTGTGTGGTCTGGCTCTCTTCTTGGCGTCGGATACGTTGTCATCCTGATGCTGTCTGATATGCTGTTCTGAATTAAAGTTGATTTCCACAGCAGAGTTGTTTCGGTAGTTTATGGGAACCAGTTTGTTTCCAGGTCCTGTTTCCCAGAACCGTCCTGGCCGTGTAGCTATGAGCCCTGGAAGAGGGTTCGGAACCTGAGGGAGAACTGGTTTTGGTTTCCCTGTTGGGATTTGGGTCAAGTCAGAATGCACGGAAATCCAGAATCTTTGGTTCCTGCTAAAGACGCTAAAACGGCTTGTTTTTCGATTAGGAGGTGGACTCTGTGATGCAACGACGTAATTGTATTGTTTTAAATTATGTGCAGAAATCAACTGTTCTGGGAGAGTATTGCTATCCTGGCTCATCTGGGTCGAAGGACCTGCTGTTGATCACATGACTCAAAAGAGGAGGAGCCTAAAGCAGGCATTACACCAGGGCTAAATGGGGAAACCAGGAAGCAGCTGGGAGGGTTAAACCGCACCCCCACCGCAGAGCATGTTGGGTAGTGAGGATGGAATGTCCCGGACTAGAGACTAATGCAGTTAGTGAGTCAGCTGGCAGCACGGAGGTAAACAAGGAGAGGGTAAAGAGACTGGGAGGGGAGAGGAGAGGGTGAGAGGAGGTAAACAGAGTTTCTGCCTATGTCTCTCTGTCCTGGGGAGAGGGGGTAAACAGACTAGGAGGGGGGGTAAACAGACTAAGAGGGGGGGAGGAGGGGGGGGTAATGGAGGTGAGGGATAGTGTTGGTGTTTGAGCCTACATGTAAATGCCCTGGGAGCGTTTGGGGGGTGTAGACGGGGGGTGTTTTGCGTGCTGGTGGCGGCGTGAGCTCTGTTACGATGGTGAGGGCGCTCCTCACTGGAGGATGGGAATAAGGTCCCAGCGGCGGCCGCCCTGTCCCCAGGGCAGGGGACGGAGAGGGGGGCCGCTCAGAGGGAGTTTACCCCTAGTGGACATCACACCCTGGAGCAACCAATCACAGGGCAACACAAGCATGGCATCCTGTGTGTGTGTGTGTGTGTGTGTGTGTGTGTGTGCGTGTGTGTGTGTGTGTGTGTGTGTGTGTGTGTGTGCGTGCGTGTGCTCAAGTAGGATGTGGAGGTGTAGAGCGCCATGTTCAGACCCCTTCCTGTCTGACCGTTTGTTCACTTCCTGTCTAGCTGGCCCTTCCTGTCTTTAGCGGAACCATGAGACATCATGTGAAGGTCTGTGCTTTTTGTGGATTAGTGATGTAGTGTTAGAACCCGTGTTGTAGTTTAGTGTGAATCTGTAGTGTTAGCACCCTTTTGTAGTTTGTTGTGCGTCCGTGTTGTACTGTCTGAACTTGTGTTGTAGTTTAGTGTGAATGTGTTGTACTGTGTGAACTTGTGTTGTAGTTTAGTGTGAATATGTGCTGTACTGTGTGAACTTGTCTTGTACTTACCTGATTGGTCAGAAGAAGAGGGGGACAGGGAGACAGGACATGGAAGAGAGAGAAGGATAAAACTTTATTAGTCTTTCAGTAAATCAGAGTTAGTTCTAAACGTAGTTCTGTTCTTTACATCGTAATGTAAATATTATTATGATGGCATATAAATCAAACGGATATAAACGAATATATACTCTCTCTCTATAAGCACTATCTCAGTGCAGTTAGGGAGTTCAGCTCAGCTTTATCCATCTAGAGTTGACAAACGTGTCTCACACACACACACACACACACACACACACACACAGGCGTGGTAGATGGTGTTTTTCTTGGCTCCTCTCAGCCTATCGGGGTTAAAGCGCTGAGCTGATCCAGAGCAGGAACCAAACGTCTGCACCTCCTATCTGGAGGGCCTCCCAGTGGGGCCTCCACCGCCACGCCTCTACAGAGACATGGCGGCCTCTAGGGGCCCCCAGGGGCCCCAACCCACTCCTGAATCTACCTAAGGACCTCTACAGAGACATGGCGGCCTCTAGGGGCCCCCAGGGGCCCCAACCCACTCCTGAGCCCAGCTCAGGACCTCCTCCCTGCCTGGGGTGGAGCCGGTCAGCAGCAGTAAAACATCTGGGTGGAGATCAGCCTCTCTGACGGAGGTGAGAGAGGACCGGGACGCAGTCACCCTCCACCCCGTCACCACGGTGACACCATCCTCCCCCAACTCCACCCTGTCCAGGCCAAACTAATCGCTCACAGAAAGCATAGCTGCAGTTTGGAAAGTTTGCTAGGGTTTTACAACGGACCACCTCAGTTGTGGGGACCAGAATGCTGCTCAATGTCTGAAGACATCTCTGAACACCACTGTTAATGTCTGTCCAGATGTCCTCCTCTCTGTATGTCTGTCCAGAGGTCCACCTGTCTGTCTGTCTGTCCAGATGTCCCGAGGCCTCAGCAGACATCAACAGGATGCTCTTCTTCTCTGACGTGATTGTTCTGTTTCCTCGTGGTTTAATGCTCAGCTGAATAAACATGGAAACTGTCGACCCACACATCTGCATGGGTCTGTTTTTAGGATCTCTTCCATTTCTGCTATTGGTCAAAGATCACCACTCTCTGGTCTCACTGTTTGAAATAGCTGTTCACCTATTGGTCAGAATAACCATGTGACTCCGGAATACCTCAAAGTCATTCCTTCACATCATTCCTTCCCCAAACTGGATTACTCAAGACTCTCTCTGATTGGTCCATGTGCTGACCCACTCACTCTTACTTTCCACCCCTCCTTTATTAAATCAGCCTCTTTCTCTCACTCTCTCTCTGTCTCTCTCTCTCTCCCCTCTCTCTCTCTCTGTCTCTCTCTCTCTCTGTCTCTCTTTCTCTCTGTCTCTCTCTCTCTCTGTCTCTCTTTCTCTCTCTCTGTCTCTCTTTTTCTCTCTCCCCCTCTCTCTCTCTTTCTCTCTCTCTTTCTCTTTCTCCCTATCTCCCTCTCTTTCTCTCTCTCTCTCTCTCTCCCCCCTATCTCCCTCTCTCTCTCACTCTCTCTCCCTCTCTCTTTCTCTTTTTCTCTCTCTCTCTCTTTCTCCCTCCCTCCCGGTAGTGATGCGTGTTATTGTTTTGCTGTGGCTGAGGATTAGCAGAATCAGCCAATCACGCGGCCTCGCTGGCAGACACACTGTGTGTTGCTTTCACTCCGTTTTACACTCGTTACACCTGGAGAATTTAGGTCACTCACATATAAATACAAGGGGGAGTATTGCAGTATAAGTACACAGTAGTGTAAGTATACAGGGTCCAGGTACAGGTTTGGGAATCACTGTTCGAGGGGAGCGGAAGCATCAAATAAATCCCGATCTCTGCCGTTTGGTGGTCACTGTAATCCCAAGCGTTTACAAAAGCGTAGAGTCCAGACGTTCTTAGCATGGGGGCCGGGGGGCGCGAACCCTTAAACACACCGCAGAATAAACCAGAGGAAGGAAGAGGAAATGTTCCCGTGACTGACGTGGGAAACACACGTCCTGCCAACGCAGACGTGGACATTATAACCTCAGCGAGCCCCAGTACTGCAGACATCCATCACACACACACACAAACACACACACACACACACACACACACACACACACACACACACACACACACACACTGCAATCCCATGTTATTCCCGGTTCTGTTAAGTAGTTGACACTTTATTTAAGTGGTATTCCATTACGCCTTCACAGAGTAACTCCAAGAGACTTAAGCTCTGCTCCAGAGATCAAATCCACGCGCGGCCGCTGAGGGCAGCGCTTCAGGGAGCACAGTTATTACAGTCAGGGTCTGTTGTTACAGCGGCGGGGAATTAGGGTGGCCGTGTGTGTGTGTGTGTGTGTGTGTGGGGAGCCCAAATATGTTCAAATGTCTGTTTAAACCTAAGTGATTATGAATGTGCTGAAGAAGTCCCGTGCCAGAGAGGAGGTCATGGTTCCCACCTTCCCCCCAGCGTTCAGCAGACCAGTAGGAGATGTTTAGGAGGCCCTGCTGGCCCTCAGAGACGACTCGTGATGATTTGAACTTCCTGGGCGCGTGGTTCAGGGTGGGGGGTCCACAGGCAGAGGCCTGCTGGGGTTCTGGGGAGGTTGTGTTCACTCACTCCTTTATCTGGAGACCCCCCAGAGTCCACAGACCCTGGTGGCAGCCCTGGGCCCAGTTCAGACCAGGCAGTGGGCCCACCAAGATCCTACAGGACCAGGACCAGGACCAGGACCAGAACCAGGACCTAGACCAGAACCAGGACCTAGACCAGAACCAGAACCAGGACCAGAACCAGAACCAAGACCAGGACCAGGACCAGGACCAGGACCTAGACCAGGACCAGGACCAGAACCAGGACCAGGACCAGAACCAGAACCAAGACCAGGACCAGAACCAAGACCAGGATCAATCCCGGACCAGGATCAGAACCCAGACCCCGCCTAGGGACTGACCTATATTTGCCCTGTGCTAGGGGGCGTGGCCTGTAGAGGGAGTGGCCAATAGGAGGCCTGGCCTCCAGGTCATGTCAACATGAGATGGAGGTGGGAGATGTTTTATGGACTATTTGCTCGGTATTCCGGCTATGGAAACATATCCAGGTTGACCCCCCCCTGGGTCCCAGATAGAGATGGCTTTACCAAGAGGACATTTCTCATAGCATCGGTGTGTGTGTGTGTGTGTGGTAACATTTGAACGATTAACTGAATAATAAAAGTAGTATCAACAGAAAACACTGGGAGAGAGAGAGAGAGAGAGAGAGAGAGAGAGAGAGAGAGAGAGAGAGCAGCTGAACAAACAGTACAGAGATCCCTGGGGGGTGGGGGGGGGAAGAGGGTGTGGTCCGCAGAGGGAACACTAGGGGAAGAACCTCAACGTGACCACACACACACACACACACACACACACACACACACACACACAGACACCCTCGGTGTTCAGGAGCCAGTGAGTGTCCCCCAGGCCTGACGAGGCGGGGGGGCCGCGACCCCAGCGGGGTCCCGGTTTCTATCTGTCTGCCTGTCTGTCTGAACACCTGTCTGTCCGTCCGTCTGTCAGCTGAGATGATTTGAAACCAAGTAGACCAGCAGCTAGTCAACCATCAGACCCGATATCTGGTCCAACTAGACCTTAGTGAGTGAGAGGAAGGAGAGGAGAGGGGGAGATAAGGGGGGGGGGGGGGGAAGAGAGAGGAGAAAGGGGGGGAAGATGAGGGGGGAGATAGGGGAGAAGAGGGGGGGAGGGAGAGGAGAAAGAAGGGGGGGAGAGGGGAGAATGGAGCGCCTTCTTTGAAGCTCCTGGCAAAGCAAAACACCCCTTACTACTGGAACATCGCATCGCCATGGCAACGGGGCTGATAAGTCTGTTTTATTGGACAGCTGGATTTCCGCAGACCCCTAAAAACACAGGAGTGTGTGTGTGTGGGACAGTGTGTTGCAATATGCCCACCTGAGTGTGTGTCTTCTACCTCCCAAGTGAGCCAGGAGCAGGGCCTTGGCAGGGCGATGGGGGGAGGGGGGGAGGGAGGGGGGGAGGGAGGGAGGGAGGGAGGGGGGAGGGACGGGGGAGGGAGGGGGGGAGGGAGGGAGGGAGGAGGGTGGATAGGCCCCCTTGTTCTAGGAGGTCAGCCTCTGCTTACTGACCGGGACATGAAAGGAGCCGCTGGACCGGCCCTGTTTATGTTTCATCTGCTTGTTATCTGCGCCTCCTCCTCCTTCTACTCCTTATGAACCCAGGCCTCCTCCTCTTCCTCCTCCCCCTCCTTATGACCCCAGGCCTCCCTCCCCCCCTTCGCCTCGTCTCCTCTTCCCCCCACACCTCACCCATCAGCCTCCCCTCCTCACCTCTCCCCCCTCCCCACCCCTCCCAAACAGAGCCTCCCATGGGTGCTGGCTCCCCGATCCGCCAGCCCTCCCGGGGGAGAGAGGGGGAGAGAGGGGGAGCTAAACGGATCACAGACCGGTGTTATTTCTTCATTACTTCTCCTGCCTTTCCCTGATCCGCATTGTCTCCTCCTCTCCACTACTTCAGACTCGCTGTGTGTTTAGCGGTCAGGCTAGCCCTGATGTTAGCCCTGAGGTTAGTCGTGGTGTTAGCCCACAATCACGTTAACGCTGAGGTTAGCCTTGATGTTAGCCCTGAGGGTGGACATCCCTATGTTCCCCAGGTCCTATGTTCCCCAGGTGCAAAGGGTTAGGGTCAGGTTTAGGGTTAGGGTTAGGGTTAGGGTGAGGGTTAACCCTAAACCTAACCCTAACCATAACCAATCGGAGGAGAGACATTCTAGCCAATCACAGGCGAATCAGAGGTGAAAAAGGCGGTACTTGCCCCTACCGTCCTACGAAAAAAAGATTTGCTCACAGGGACCTATGTTCCCCGGTCCCATACAAAGTGGGGAACATAGGACCCGGGGAACATAGGTACGCTCCCCCCTGAGGTTAGCCCTGATGATAGCCCTGACGTTAGCCCTGATGTTAGCCCTCACGTTAGCCCTCACATTAGCCCTAACGTTAGTCCTGAAATAAGCCTTACACATCTGTTTTCTTGCCCACGATATTTACTTTTTGCAAGTGGTTGCTAGTATAGTGTGTCAGTTACCTAGCATAGCGTGTCGGTTTGCTCTGCTATCGCGGCGGCTGTCAGGTTGAGGCCTGTTGTCCAACACGGCCCCGAGACGGTTTGTGTTTCAGCCGTGCTGGCTCATATCCGGACAGACAAACACAACACAACTCCCTCCTCTGATTTCCCTGAAGGCTGACAAATTGTTCCAGAAACAGAACACAAAGATAGCAGTGTGGTCGAAACACGATTCAAATCACATCTCTGCGGCGGCGGTGAAACCTTGAAACTCAGACCTCTCCGACATCCCAGAATCAGGATTAATCCCTGGAGGAGATTCAGGGATTAGGGAGCATCTTCTTTCTGTGGAGCTGTTCCTAACATACTCACGTTGGTGAGTATGTTTGGACGTCTCACGTTCCCGGTGCTCGCTTCCAAACCCCTGGCCCTGAGTAAACCTGTTCCTTAACCAAACACAGTACAACATGCGCTCAAAGTGGATATCTAAAAGAATATTAGGTTATGCAAAGACCGCAGGTTATGTTGAATATCACATGAAGGAAAGGCCCTGAAGAGCTTTCTCCTGGGAAAGGTTTGGTTTGGTTTGAAGGAGCTCTCGGGTTTCACAGGCAGCCTGCTTCACTTCCCAGAACGGTTCTCTGGAACTGCTGGGACTCTCTGCCAAACGATGACATCACAGCTCACGCCCCCGGCCCCGCCTCCTCCCTGATAAAGGAAAATTATGTAACTGTGACATCACAGGCCATGCCCCCCCCCCCCCCCCACCGATAAAGAAGAATTATGTAACGGCCGTCAGAGGGAGTGATGATGTGAGACGGGCCCATGATGTCACACCGGATTTATATTGTTATATGTTCCTCTGAAGTTCTGACTGAGGAGCTGGAGAGAGACTTGGGGGAGGGGGAGAGGAAGAGGGGGAGAGGGAGAGGGGGAGAGGGGGAGAGGGGGGAGAGGGAGAGGGAGAGGGGGAGAGGTAGAGGGAGGGAAAGGGGGAGGGAGAGAAAGGGGGAGGGAGCAAGATCGGGAGACAGTGAGATGTTCCCCTCCACCCAGAACGTTTCCAGCTCCAACTGTCTTCACAACTTCCAGAAAATGGTACTACTAATGACAGTTACAACAAACAATCACTAGGTTAACCCATTCCCCGCATACAACACAGACAGCTAGGATAAGATGCTACACAATACAAAGTACTATTTTTAAGTGCCAGGGCATACAACATACAATAACTGTGTACATTAAGTGGCAGGACGTACAACATAAAATAAGTGCGTACATTAAGTGCCGTGGTACTGATGTCTCTAACACCCAGCACTACTGGTCCTACCCACCTGCCCCAACATGACTAAACCCTGTCCCTGCTGTCTCTGACACCACTCAGCAACACACCCCCCCAGATCAGAGGTGTTCACAACACCGTCAGAGAGGTTAACCTCCACACACACACGGGCTCCGGCCGTTTAGTCTGAGCGCTGTGAATGAGAACGGCTGTTTAAAAGGATTACACACACAGAGAGGCACCACGGAGCCATGCCATTGGCTGCAGCTGCATTGTCTGTCAGCCAATGGCGGCAGTCGTGCATTGTTGCCTGTGTGTGTGCTGCGTTTAAACCCCCGAGGCAGCGGGCTGTTGGTCCAGCTGCTGCGGGCTGGGTCCCTCTCTACTGGGAGGAGGGAAACACCCAGAACCCTGCAGGGATTCAAACCAGCAACCTCTGCCTGGACCCTAGAGCCAGCAGGGATTCAAACCAGCAACATGCTGGTGTTTAGGAGCTGAAGTGCTGGAAGCAGTTTGTTTACTGGTAGAGAGATGTGTACTGACAGCCAACACTCACACACACACACACACACACACGCACACATACACACACACACACACACACACACAAACAATACACAAAGGATAATTCTAAATAATTTCGCCATCTAGTATAAATGTATTAATGTTGATAGGTATCTTAATGAATTAGGTTACGTTATTCATCATCACATCAAGAAGAACTGTAAACTCAATTTAAACTGTAGCTCAGATTGCGTGGGGAACAACTCTGACAGTTTGCTTCAGTCCGATCCGGATCACAGAGTGTCCGGACCACGTTTTGCGTGGTTCACTCCTTGGAAAGATCAGTAGAAAGCAGCAGATTGAGGGGCTAAAGGTTCTGTCCAGGCCGGCAGCTGGAAGATCTGGGAACAATTACATTCACCTCTTTTCAAAATGAACTCTGTTTAAGAGACGGCTGTAATCTTCAACCCCACCCCCACCCCCACCCTCCACCTCCACCTCCACCTAACTGCTAGTGGTCTGTGAGCTGTCAGCTTGTTTATCATCCCCACCCACCTTTAGGTGGTGCACAGCGTATCTGTTCTGGGACGGGGATAGTCCACACTAAATACCACCAGTAACATCAGGAGCCTTCTCCTTCACCGCTGAGAGCAGTGGTGTTCTCTTGAGGAGCATCTCGCGGTCTGCTGCCATCTCTCAGGTCTGAGGCCACCCTCCGATGGACAGACAGAAATAGACGACTCAGACGACTGAGAACAGTAAATATTTGATCGCTGGACGCTGGCTCTGTCTGCTGGCGTGAGTGGTGTGTGAGTGTGAGCGTGAGTGTGTGTGTGTGTGTGTGTGTGTGTGTGTGTGTGAGAGAGAGTGTGAGTGTGTCAGCAGGACTGCTCCACAGAGCTCCAGGAATGTGAGAGAGTTGAAAGCCAAAAGCAGGAGAACCTTGAGCCTTCTCAGGCTTGTCTAGTGGCTCTGGTTCTGGTCTAGTGCCTCTGGTTCTGGTCCAGTTCTGGTCTAGTGCCTCTGGTTCCAGTCCAGTTCTGGTCTAGTACCTCTCGTTCTAGTTCGGTTTTGGTCTAGTACTTCTTGTTCTAGTCTGGTTCGGTTCTGGTTTCTGTTCTGGTTCTACTCGGTTCTGATTCGGTCCTCATCTGGACCCTTCTTGAGCACCATCCTAATACAGATGGTCTTCCTGGCCGCTCCTTCTCCTCTGGCGAGGAGGGGGACAGTGATGTCTAGAGGAGCTGGAGCAGGACGCTCCTCAGAGAGCAGGACGCTCCTCAGAGAGCAGGACGCTCCTCAAGGCAGAGGAGGCGCGGTCGGTCTGAGGAGGTGAGACCAGGAGACGAAACCAGAGACCGGACCATCACATGGGGGGAACGTCTCAGGGAGAGGAGGGATGGAGGTACGAAGGAGAGGGGGGAGGAGCCGAGGGGAGGTGGAAGGAGGGCAAGGAGGAAGAGCAGAGGGGAGGTGGAAGGAGGGCGCGAGGAGGAGGAGTAGAGGGGAGGTGGAAGGAGAGAGGGAGGAGGAGGAGCAGAGGGGAGGTGGAAGGAGGGCGCGAGGAGGAGGAGTAGAGGGGAGGTGGAAGGAGAGAGCATGGAGGAGGAGCAGAGGGGAGGTGGAAGGAGAGAGCGAGGAGGAGGAGCAGAGGGGAGGTGGAAGGGGAGAGCGAGGAGGAGGAGCAGAGGGGAGGTGGAAGGAGAGAGCATGGAGGAGGAGCAGAGGGGAGGTGGAAGGGGAGAGGGAGGAGGAGGAGCAGAGGGGAGGTGGAAGGAGAGAGGGAGGAGGTGGAGCAGAGGAGAGGTGGAAGGAGAGAGGGAGGAGGTGGAGCAGAGGGGAGGTGGAAGGAGAGAGGGAGGGAATAAGCTGAATGAACCAGCGTGGTTCACTCTGTCCAGCGTGACGATCATGTTTCAGACGGTAATCACATCATTGCTGAAGCTGCGGCCGATGACATCATCATCATCATCATCATCATCATCATCATTATCATGGACATCTTCTCAGATATCCACGCTGGCAGGACCCGTGGAAACCCATGAGCCCGGTCCCAGTTCTACTTAAGGACCGGTCTGTGGTCTCGGTCGGGTCTGAGCCCGCCAGCGAGCGTGAGATAGGAGGACGAGATCCGAGGTTAAAACTTTCAAACCCAGGCTTCTGATTCGCGGTTCTGACGTCAGCGGAGCGACTCAAACATCTCCGCCTCGGCTTGATCCCCGCGGAACACGCCGGAATCATCTGGGGATAAATCCGCTACCAGGCAAAGCTCTTCTGCATTTCAGATATTGACTTAAGCCCCTCAGAAGAATGAAGCTATTTCAGCCACTGTCGCTCTTAAGGGGAACGGATGGACTCTGAGTTACCATCAGAATTATGACATCCATATCTGTATGATATTAACAGTCTGATTTCCTCCCCACCAGGGTTTACTGGGGAGAGCAGCTCTCGACGTTTGAGCTGATTTTAGGCCAAACAGATTAACACCGACCAGGGATTGGAGTCCAGACAGACAGATGAGGTGAGTCAGGTCTACCTCATAATCTGGAAGCACACGCTCCGGTCCAGAGCTGAACTCATGGTGGTGGGGGTGAGGGTGAGGTTTACTTTACTAATTGGGGATACGTCCAGGTTTGATGTTTAAACCACAACACAGACGATGGAAGGGGCAGAAGGTTTATCGTTGGGTTTTGAGGTTGAGACAGATGTTAGGAGATAGATTGAGAGTCAGGGTTAGATTTTCAAACCCCGACCCCCGGGTCTGAGAGTAGACAGGGCCCGGGTCGCTGACATCACGGCTCTGGAACACGACAGATGTCAGCCTCTGTGGGGGGGGGTGTGGCCACCACTCCAAAGGGAGTTTACGGGGGCTTTTGTCCACAGACCGCCGTCGTAAAACACCCGACCAACTCCAGGGCCAGAAGTGTGTCAGCCCACACGATACACCCCGACACCCCGATTAGGGGCTGGACACGGGGGTCTAACGTGGGCGTGACCTGATGGGGGGGGGGCAGCGGTGGGCCGGCCCAGATGTCAGGGATCAGGGGGGGGGGGGGGGGGGGGGTCGGTCATAGAGAGCATGTTGTGTTTAATGGCCTAGAAGCTTCCAGGTTGTGTTTGATGATGGGACGGCTCCATATTCTATATCAAGATCCGGTTGGCGTGAATCAGGGAAACTTCAACCTTGATGGATCGATTAAATAATTTAGAGATTTTATAAAATCCCATTCTAAAGGATTAAATATGATACATATCATATTTAAAACATGATATATATCTTACACATGAATATAGTCACAGTTCATCAACAGGAGTTCATTGACTATTTCAACAACAAGACTGGAACAAATGTCACACAACACATCCCATCATCCAGTGTTGACGTTGTTGGTTTCTGCTATCACCCTAGTGTACACCAAACAGCCATGCTACCTGGCTAGCCTCAACAGTGTTATGGGGTCAGTGTAGGGCCAGTTAGGAATGTTTAACACTAAGCTAGCTACTCTTTAAAAGCCGCCAATAAAAGCTCTAACCGGCCGAGGTCTGAGGGCAAGGGTGTGAAAGCTACAACGCGCCGTGCAGACTCACGCTAACACTAACCGGCTAGCAGCGGCTAGCCGGTTAGTGTTAGCGTGAGTCTGCACGGCGTTAACCTAGTGATTGTTAGTACTTGGCACTTGGTTCTATGAACACCCTTACTGTGCAGACAGAGATATATGGTTGTTTCTCTTTCTTCTGACAAATTTACTTATTATAAGTCACCTTGGCTAAAAGCGTCTGCTAAACACTCATAACGTTAAAGTCAGTGGGAGTGGGGGAGCAGACGGACGCAGAGGAGAGGCTCCGACAGGAGCCAGACTCTGGGGTCTGACGGGGGTCTGACGGGGGTCGTGAACCCAGTCCCAGCTCCGCTCCGCCGGCGGGTCGCGACCGCTGGCAGCGACCCCCAGACAGACCAGGTCCACACGGACGGGTCACATCTGCCCCCCAGGAATGCAGTCCATGACAGGCCTCAGTGTTGCGTTCGTCTCCCCCCTCCCCTCCCCCCTCCCCCGGGGAGACTCTGGCCCCAGGCGGGCAGCTTTGGGAAACCACAGGATTGTTATGATCCCCCCCCTCCCCCCTCCCCTCTTCCTTATCAACCTCTTTGTCCCCGGCCTCTACTTTCTCCTCCTCCCCCTCTCCCCCTCCTCCCCCCCTTCTCTCCTGACGGCCATGACGGAGCCAGGCCATGTGGGCCGCTGAACAAACAGGTCACAGATTAGAGGAGAATGCTTTGAGATGAGTGGCACTCCCAGCCTCCAACCCCCCCATAACACCCCTCCCTCCACCACCCCCCCGCCCTCCACCCCCATCCTTCACCCCCCCCCCCCCCCCCCCCCCATCGCAGAGCCCAAAAATGGTAAATAATAAATGGTAATCCAGGAGGATTATGAGGAGGAAGGCCGTTATTGGAGGTTTCCTCAAGCTACTGTCAGCCCACCGGTGAACAGGCATCTGATCCACGGGAACATGTGACCCATGTTTATAGGGTAGTTTGAGTACTTTAATCCAGAGGGGATGTATTAGTGTTAATTCCCATTCGTCAAGGACTGACCTGGTTTGGACAGATTGGGTCTCCTGTGAAAGAGTCTTTGTTCTGTCTCCAGCGTCACGGAGATCACTGCTCCATGAAGTATTAACAAACCTGAAGTTAACCAAATTAAAACCTCTGAAACGCGTATGGATTTACATGGGTAAATGATAAAGCTATATATAGACGTCAAGGCCCTCCAGGCTTACCTAGAGCCTGGAGTCTGAGAAAGGGCGTGAAAGACTTGGCCATCTCTCAAAACATGCTTCACCTTTAGTTGTTTTCCTGCCGTTGTGACTCACTCTCTGTTTGTCTACGTTGCCGTCACAACACAGTGAACAACCTCTTCCACTCGTAAACACATTTACAACAGCAGGCCAGCCCTCCCTGCGGCCACACCCCAGGACAGCTGGGTGCCACCGAAGGGTCATTACCAGGCTGAACATGAGCATCACCACTCCTGGTTTACCCCCGCCCTCCCACCTTCACCTCCACCCCCTGGCGGAGGGGGGACAGGCACCTGTATCGCAGCCGACCACCCACCTATGGGCCCCTGCAGCTGGCCCCTGCAGACTCCCCATCATGTGTCCCCCAGCGGGGCCCATCCGCCTGACGCGGGGACCTGACAGCTCGTCTCCAGGAGACGCTACAGAACCCGCTGGGTGGTTCTGATCCTCAGAGGCAACATGCCACCATCTCCACTCTGAACCCAAACCATCTGATTTGATGTCTGCATCTGTTAGCATTGGGTAGCGTCTCATCCTAGCTATCTGTGTTGTATACGGGGAATGGGTTAACCTAGTGATGGTTAGTGCTTGCCACTTGGTTCTATGAACATCCTTATTGTACCGATAGAGATATATTGTTGTTTCTCTTTCTTCTGACAAATGTACTTATTATAAATCATCCCACGCCACTGGGACATCATACTGGTTATGTCGGGCTGGGTTCCAGGGAGTAGAAAGATCTCCGTGGGTCAGAGAGAGATTTCAGGGAGGTGTTATGACAGTTGCACCTCAATCATCATGCGGTGTGGCTGTCAGAAAGAGCATTAGCGGTTTAGTTCATAACAGTATCTGTGTTCCTTGGCACAGTGCTACCGGCGCGTCCCTCAGGTAGAAGATGACATCATGTGTGCACAAGAACGGGCTGAACAAACACTTCTAATAACCATGTTTTAAATGTGGCCCGGATGACTCCATGTTGTGATGGCATTTGGCTCAGGGCTAGAGCAGGTCGGCTGGTAACCGGAAGGTTGATAGTTCTAGTGTCGAGGTGTCCCTGAGCAAGGCACCTCACCCTGACTGCTCCTGACCAGCTGGCTGTCGCCCTGCGTGGCTGACACCGCTGCCGGTGTGCTAATGGGTGAATATTGTAGGCAATATTAGGCAATATTGTAAAGCGCTCTGAGTGGCCACTGGTTGTAAAAGCGCTGTTTAAATGGAGTCCATTTAACCATTTACTGGGTCTGATGGGGCGACGGTGGACTAGTTACCCCATGGCTCAGCTCCTGATGGGGGGACACCAAACGAGAAGGCCTCAGAGCCAGGCGTCAAACTGGAAGAGCAGGATTCACACCTCAACAATGGAGACACAGCCCGGCTATTGTTCCACTGTTGATGTTTTGATTTCATCCCTGGGCGTTTTGCAGAGGTCCTAGTGTTCCTGAACTGAACGACGGTTCTTCTAGGGCAGCCACTGTTCTACACCTTTCAAAGAACATATAACGTTTAGAAAAACATAAACCACGTAATCCATCTGCTCTTAAACCCATCATTCATCCCCAAACAATGGAAAGATCCAAGCTCTGCAGAGCACTCGCTGGAAGCAGGCAGACAGGAGTGACTCGGCCCCTGGTACTCTGAAGGCAGACGCACACCGCGGCATGGTAATACCTCAGTCACCTGGTTCTGGGTGCTGGTGTACCAGGGTCTGTAGGGGGCAGGTGTTAAGAGTTTGTAGGGTGCTGGTGTTGACCCAGAGATAAAGGACCCCCCTCTGGTTGGGGGCTACAGAGACAGACTTTAAACCCCCCGTGATCAGACACCTCCTAATCTCTATTGTCCTAAGGCAGAAAGACAGGTCTCTACAGAAAGGTTCCCCACAGACAGGTCTCTACAGACAGGTTCCCAACAGACAGCTTCCTCACAGACAGGTCCTCGTCCTCCCTACCCCACTAGTAGGACCGTCTGCAGTCCCAGACAACCCACCCTCTGGGACCAGAACCAGGTTCCGGTCCCGGGTTCCCCTGATCCGTTGTGGTCCACTACAACCCAAACACACAGCACCCATGCAGCCAGCCCACACAGCTAGCCCGGGCGGATCAGCCCTCATAACATGGCTCGCTGTGCGGCAGTAGATTAAGATTGGAGTCCAGATAAACATAATGCCTGTTTTATCGCTGTAATCCCGGTCGCTTGGCTGTGGCAGGGGTGATCCTGTGAAAACAGCCTGCAGATGCCCCTGATTAAGCCGCCTTATTCTCATGTGTCAGCTCTCTGATACATCTCACCACATTCTCCTCGAACCTTCTGAAAACACACCCAATATCCTAGAAAACACGCTTAGAACACCCTGAAAACACACTGTAAGAACATGCTAAGAACACGCTGACAACACAGTGAAACACCGTTAACCACGTTAAGTACACACTGCTACGCTGTTAAAACATGCCAAGACCACGCTGAAAACATAACCGAACAATTGTTAGTGTTGGTTCCATGAACATCCTTACTGCACCGAGGGCGATATATTGTTGTTTCTCTTTCCTCTGACAAATGTCCTTATTGTGAGGCGCTCTGGATGAAAGCGTCTGCTAAAAGCCCTTTATTTAAATGTAAAACACTCAGAAACTGTCAGGACACGCTAACAACACACTGAACACACCGCTAGCTGCCCAGAGGTCATCTTATGTAAACAGGCCGCCCCCCCCCCAGACCAAACACAGGGCCCTAAACCCTGGAGTAATGAATACTGAAGGGCGCTTCACACCCGGGTGAGGCCCTCACCGGGGCCCGGGGCCAAGGAGAGGAGGATGAGGAGAATCGAGGAGGAGTGAGGAGGTGGAGAGCGAGGTGAGAGGAGGAGCGAGGACTGAGGAGGAGCCCTAACCCTAACCCTGACCCGGAACAGCGCTCGCAAATTAAAGGGCCGTAAAAATCGTTGGGCCGCACGGGTCCAACTCCCTCAGACAACCTGTTGCCATGGCAACCACCCCGCACCAAACAACTCCAAGGACCCCCTGCTGGCTCTGATGGCTCCGACCTCTGGCTCTGATTGGCTGGTAAACAACTGGCCCCGCCCCACAGGCTGCAGACTAAGGGAGCTAGGAGGTATCGTGTCTACTAGCAGATGTGGAGCTAGGAGGTATTATGTCTCCTAGCTGAAGAGGAGCTAGGTGCTAGGAGGTATTGTGTCAACTAGCTAATGAGGAGCTAGGAGGTATTGTGTTCCCTAGCTGATGAGGAGCTAGGATGTAGGAGGAGCTAGCTTGAGAACGCTAGCTAGAGCTAGCCGGTTCCCAGCAGCCTGATGTGTTGCAGCCCCGACGCTCCTGAACCCCCCCGCCCCCCGCCCCTGGATTGTGCTGATCCCCCAACAAAAGCTCTGCTTGTTATGAGGACTGCTTTTGGCGGGCAGGCAACCTGGCAACCGCATTTCAGAAGAAAGTTTGGAGTCAGGAGTTATTGTGTCGCCATGAGGGCATGCTGGGAAAGATCTGGACTGAGCACCAGCCAACCGGCTCACAGCTCAGGAATCCATCCCTCATACCGTGTGTTAGGTGTGCTTTATATCACTAATGGACAAGTATTACCCATTACTTCTGATGGTACTGGTAGTTTAAATCAATACTGTGAATGTAGAAATAGTTTACATCATTACTCTATTTACATCATGACCGTAGAAGTAATTTAAATCGTTACTATGACTGTGGAAGTAGTTTAAATAATTTCTCTGACTGTAGAAATAGTTTACATCATTACTCTGAACGTATGATTCGATAACTGTGATTGACAGGTCTCGTGGTGTGGATCCCGGAGGGGGGGGTGATAGATCTCTCCGGTAGATCTCCTCAGAGCCTACTGGCGGTACTCGCTGCTCCACCACCACCACCACCATTACCCTCGCCCCGCTGGCGGGATCCAATTGGGTTTAAACGACCTGTACAACTGCTCTCGTAAAAACCCTCAGAGCTTTACAGGAAGGCTGTATAATGTGGACGGAGGGGCCTCATTACCAGCGGGGCCTGGTGCGGTGAAGACACTTTCTACAGCAGGCGGCGGCGCGCTGGCCTGCTGTGAGGCCTGCTGTGAGGCCGGGCGGGACCTGGGCTGTTAATGAAAGACAGGAGAGCAGCCCCTGGTCTGATCCTCACAGAGGAAGCTGGTCTGAACTGGGAGCCACGCGGGGCCGCTGTGCTCCTCTCTGGGAGCAGGGCTCCTCAGGGCTCTGGCTATGTTCTCCTCTCTGTGGAGCAGGGCTCCTCAGCGCTCTGGCTATGTTCTCCTCAGGGCTCCAGACCCTCTCTGGTCATCTGGTCTGAGGGTCAGCAGCAGAACTCGGCCCCATTCCCATCGACGGCTCTTCACGGTAGAGCGGCTCCCAGAGAAAGTATTTTCCAGAGCCTGGCATCGAAAAAACCCCAAAGAATACCACAACACTGTAAAAGAGCCCTGAGATCTTATAAATACGTCAAACCCAACGTCAGGCCAAGTGTTTATGTTATTTTAATCAGTAGCAGAGTCGGCTTGTCTCAGTGGCCGAAATATGCAGTGAATGAATGTTGAATTCACTACAATGAATCAATGTTCTGATATAAATATTAGGCTGGATACAGTCAGGGCCGAGTTGTTGTGGCTATGGCGTCAGTGCCCTTTGACCTTACCAAATGTCATTGTACCGCTCCTGTTTCGGCAGGTTAACCCAGGTGGCTTGTGTGAAGCAATCTTTGTTCTAGAGCTGGTTCTCAGCGGAGACCGAAGTCCGACGCCAAACTGAAAGGACCGTCTACGCTCAGATAATCATCTGACCTTGGAGACACTCTCTTTCTCTTTCTCTTTCGCTCCATAGATCCCTCCATAAAGTTCACACCGACAATCAGTCCAGTTCATATTATACGATTCCCTTTTATTATTATTGGTCATGACTTTCAGGTTGGCCTCTTCATTCTCCAACAAAGGGAGCAGACAGAGGGCCGCCGGGGAGTTGGGGTTGGTTTAGTAACTTATAAAAGAGGCACACGGCCTTCATCCCCTCGGCTGGCAGCGGGCCAGGGACGGGGAGCTGTCCAGAATCACTCTGGGCCGCACTTCAAAGAGAGGAGGAGCGCTGCTCCCACCGGAGGAGGAGAACCGAACCCCCTGCTGCTGCCACCGATACTGCTGATCTGCTCCTGCCCGCTCCCACATCTACCAGGAGAGCAAACCCAGGAGACTAGACCCTACCCTACCAGATCTTCCCAGGAGACTAGACCCTACCCTACCAGATCTACCAAGGACCAGACCCTACCCTACCAGGAACCAGATCTACCCAGGACCAGATCCTACCCCACCAGGAACCACCCAGAGAAATCACAGAGTTAATCATGGAGGTGAACCAACCTGTAATCAGCTCATTATGTGTCTCTCCCTGCGTTGTCTCAGAGATGGTTTTCATCCCCACACAATGAGCACAATACACAGGAAGCTGGCCCGCTCCCAGACCTGTAATCCAGCAGGCTCGTGATATGGATAGCATGCCATCTCCCAGGAGCTTGTGTTTCTGTACGTGTACAAACCGGTATGTTCCTCCTTTCAGTTTCACTCTACATATTCACCACCTCATCGCAAAACCCCTGATGCGTGTACACCATTCCAAGACTTCAAGCTGAGTGGCTGCTGCCTCACTTCAGTGTTCTGCCCCGTCTTGAACACAACATGCAGCACCCTGGGGTAGGGGCGGGGGGGATGTTCAGGGGGTTGAGGGCAGCGGGGCGGTTAACTCTTTCGCCCAGTGATTGCCGTTGAAAGCAGAACAAAACAAGGCCTTGTTCACAACATGATTCCCGCTCTCGGATGACTGGAAGTCCCCGTCTCCGGCAGCGCCCCCGTCAGAAACACAATCCCCCCACCCAGAGCACCCCTCTCAAAGGGCATCTGGCCCTCATTGGGAAGAGGTTAACATCTTACCCATCTTCAAAATTGAATCTTTCTCTTGTGAAATCCATCAAGGCTGTGGCTGTGTTGAGCTAGCCTCGGGCGCTGGTGGGATCTCAAACCAGTTGTGGAATATGAGAGTTATTTGACTGGTGCTCAGTGGAACAGAAATGATTCACAGACTGAGCGAGACGGGGGGAGACAGACAATAAAGAGCCAGACAGAAGAGAGAGCTGGAGAGAATGTCAGAACGATACGAGACAGGAACGGAGATGGAGACAGAGATGGAGAGGGAGGAGAGACCCAAATAGAACGGGTGTGAGAGAGGAGAGTGCAGGGGACAGAAGCAGAGAGGAGAGTGTATGAAAGACCTCGGGGAGGGGGGGGGGGACATTACTCTATCCAGGAAGAATCAGGGCGAGTGGAGGTGGGGGGGGTGGATGAAAGAGAAGAAGTAAAAGCAACAAAAGAAAAGCATGTCCACTGGGAGAGGGGTGGAGATGGAGGAGGAGGAGGAGGAGGAGAAGGAGGAGGAGAGAGGACTGTTGTATTATCATGTTGACCTGGTCATCCAGCCCCGAGCCCAAGGGGGACAACACAGCGACCTAGCCTTAAACAGAGAGCTTATCTGGGGCAATAGCATGATGCCCAGCTGGCCTGATGCTCCACTGGACAGACACACAGACACACAGACCCACAGGAGGGTAAGGAGTAGGCCTGGTCCGTGTGGCCGTCTGGCTCCTACAGCAGGAAGGGGTGGGCGTCCTAAACGTCTCACATATGGAACTATACTAACTATAAAGTCTGCTGCTGAACCACGGAGCAAGGGAAAGGGTTAGCGGAGTAGAGGGGAGGGTTAGGGGAGTAGAGGGGAGGGTTAGGGTGAGAGGAGTTAGGGTGAGAGGAGTTAGGGTGAGAGGAGTTAGGGTGAGAGGAGTTAGGGTGAGAGGAGATAGGGTTAGAGGAGTTAGGGTTAGAGGAGTTAGGGTGAGAGGAGTTAGGGTGAGAGGAGTTAGGGTGAGAGGAGTTAGGGTGAGAGGAGATAGGGTGAGAGGAGTTAGGGTTAGAGGAGTTAGGGTGAGAGGAGTTAGGGTTAGGGGAGTAGGGCTTAGGGAGAGAGGAGGGGGTCTTGGTTAGGAGAACAGTACCCAGGTTATGGACGCCCATCTCCCCACAGAGTCGAGTTGTTTCACCGGTCGCTGTGTGGCCTCGGCACCCAAACCCAGCTGGAAGAGATAAAGCAGAGACTAAACACGGCCGTCTGAGCACCACCAGGGTCCCCGCGGTGAGGCCAGGCCCCCAGCAGAACACACTCAGCGAACAACGACGCGTGGCGTAAACCCGGGACTCTCTCTGCCTGCTCGACGGGCATAAAGGGAGCGGCCGGAGGAACGCTGGCAGGGGGAAAACACACTATCCTCTCGGAGTGGTGGACCACATTCACAAATGGGTCAAAAGAACTCCTCCAACCTAAAAATACCTCCGAGGCTGGTGCGCGTCCTGTCCCCCTCCCCCTAGGCCCTCAACGTGTTCAGACAGAGACCAGTATGAAACCAGCCTCCACCGGGCTCCCAGTGGGAACCACAGGTGCTCGGTGTGGTGGTGGTGGTGTGAGAGATGGAGGAGTGATTTATGGGGAGGCCTTCCAGCCCTCAACACCGTCCCCGGCCGACGAGAGGAGGGGGTGTGGGGGTCGGAGGTGAGGGGGTGAGGAGGTGAGGGGGTGAGGAGGTGAGGAGGTTCACATACCAGCCAGATCCCCGTCCAAACACCTGCGTGTTATCTCTGCTCCCACTGCACCCCTCCTCTGTCTCCTCCTCCTCTGTCTCCTCCTCCTCTGTCTCCTCCCCTCCCCTTCTCTGTCTCCTCCCCTCCCCTCCTCTGTCTCCCCCTCCCCTCCCCACTCCTCCTCCTGCTCCTGCTCCTCCTCCTCCTCCTCCACCCTCGCCCCGCTGTGGTTCAGCGCCAGTCAGGTGGTCACTGGGACTATAAGGTGTGTAATGTGTGTGTCGGGTTATTCATTCATCTGTAGTTTAATACCTCCTATAATCAGTACCTAGACGGGCAGGGTGTGTCGAGACAGGACCGCGGCCTCTTGTGATGCACCTCTATATCCACACAGGGAACGGGTGAACCTAGTGATGGTGAGTGCTGGGCCCTCGTTTCTATGAACATCCTTACTGTACCCACAGAGATATATTGTTGTTTCTCTTACAAAAAGATGGTTTAGGTCTCAGTCTTTTGTCTGGATGTGGTCTGGGGGGGGGGGGGGGGGGGGGGTCTGGGCGATGGTGAAGCCTCACCGAGCGGGCGGGAGATGCTATCTCCCGGAGGGTCGGGTTACGAGAGGAAGCCCGGGCAGGTGTCCGGGAACCTGCCACAACGAGGGCGCACCGATTGGCCGACGGCGCTTTTTTATTGCCCTGCGGTTGGTCAATGTTTCTCCAGGTTGCCGTGGTGACGGCTGCACCCGGTTCAGTAGTTGTTGTGCTAAACTTGGCGGGCGGGCTGATGAAACAGCTTGAGGTCTGAGTGGAGGAGAGAGACGAGGAGAGAGCAGTGGGAGAGTTTAGCAGAGAGGAGGGGGAGGAGAGGAGGAGAGGAGTAGGGGGAGGAGAGTTTAGCAGGAGAGGAGGAGGAGGAGGAGGAGGAGGAGGAGGAGCTGCTTCCCAGACACCCTTCAGGTTACCAGTCAGCAGCTCTACCTCGCAGTGGAAGCAGCCCAAAGAGAGAACACAGCTCCCTAAGCTCTGTACTGGGCTCTGGTTGTTTGCGCTCTGCCCTGACAATAGGAGCACTCAGCTAAGTGCAGGTTAGTGAATATAATAATTAGGAGCCAGACGGCTCAGGGTGTGGCTCTTAAACGGATGATACCGTTCTTCCGCTTAATAGAAAACAAACACTCCTTATTATGGGATAGATGCTGGCCCCCGGGTCTGAGAGAAAACCCGGCTTAGCCTGGCGCTTGGACTGGGGTAGAGTTTCCCAGCTCTCTCCGGATGGTGTTGTCTTAAAGTAGCCATGCCTGAAAGTTCCTCTGGAGTTTCCCAGGATCAGGTCTCGTGGGTCAGGTCTCGTGGGTCAGGTCTTGGGGGTCAGGTCTTGGGGGTCAGGTCTTGGGGGTCAGTTCTTGGGGGTCAGGTCTTGGGGGTCAGGTCTTGGGGGTCAGGTCTTGGGGGTCAGGTCTCGTGGGTCAGGTCTTGTGGGTCAGGTCTTGGGGGTCAGGTCCTGTGGGTCTTGGGGGTCAGGTCTTGGGGGTCAGGTCTTGGGGGTCAGGTCTTGGGGGTCAGGTCTTGGAGGTCAGGTCTTGGTGTCCCAGAGGGGGGGTCTGATGTTTAGTCGCTCTAATTGGATAGACAACAGTTTGGTGGAGGAGGGAGGGGCTAGGGGCTGTTCTTTTGTCTCGGGGGGTTCAGACATACCCAGAGGTCAGAGTTCAGGGTGTAGAGGCTCCCCTCACTCTCCACCTTCCCTTTCAGACTTGGTTCACTGCTCTGTGTGCGTTGGAGGCCAGACTCTGAGCTAACTCCTAATATAGAGGCAGTGCTGGAGAGGGGGGAGAGAGAGAGAGAGAGAGAGGGAGAGAGAGAGAGAGAGAGAGGTTGGAGAGAGAGAGAGAGAGAGAGAGAGTGAGAGAGAGCGAGAGCGTTAGAGAGAGAGAGAGAGAGAGAGTGTGAGGGAGCGTGAGCGAGAGAGAGAGAGAGAGAGAGCATGAGAGAGAGAGAGCGTAAGAGAGAGAGAGAGAGAGAGAGAGAGAGAGAGAGAGAGAGAGAGAGCGTGAGAGAGAGAGAGATAGAGCTTACAACAGCGGATCGGGACCAAAACAAGCTCCACTGAACAAACACACACACTCCCCCAGGTGGAGGCCGGGGTGTTTATCCCTGGAAGAGCTTAAGACACGCCGCCTTCGGTTTCACGTCCAGTAATCTTTAGTACAACACGCCAGAGTACGGGAACCCTCCAACCACACACACACACACACACACACACCGGGCCTGTCCGGACCCTGACCCGGGGTTTGGTACCACAGGAATGTCCAACGCACCAGCGCTCACCTCTCTCCGTTTGACCCAAAGACCTCCTCCCTCCACCTCCTTCTCCTCCCCCCCTTTCCTCCTCCTCCACCTCCCTCCTCCTCCACCTCCTCCTCCTCCTCCCCCCTCCCTAATTGCGCAGAGCGTGTGTTCCAGGGTCGGGAGGTGCCAGCAGGCGTTGTGGTTTCCCGGTGGCTGGGTGGAGGAATGCGAGACTTGACAGAACTCCCGGAGGAGCAACCACATCAGAGGAGGCCGACCTGAGGAGGAGGAGGAGGTCCTCCGACCGGCCCCCCGCCGCCGTCGACATCCAACACGTCAGACACGTCCAACACCACCCAACACCATCCAACACCACCCAACACCATCAGACACCCTCCAACACCATCAGACACCGTCAGACACCGTCCAACACCATCAGACACCTTCTAACACCACCCAACACCGTCAGACACCATCAGACACCTTCCAACACCCTCCAACACCATCAGACACCGTCAGACACCGTCAGACACCGTCCAACACCATCAGACACCTTCTAACACCACCCAACACCATCCAACACCACCCAACACCATCCAACACCACCCAACACCATCAGACACCATCAGACACCGTCAGACACCGTCCAACACCGTCCAACACCATCAGACACCTTCTAACACCAACCAACACCGTCAGACACCATCCAACACCATCAGACACCTTCCAACACCACCCAACACCATCAGACACCACCCAACACCATCAGATACCTTCTAACACTACCCAACACCATCCAACACCACCCAACACCATCCAACACCACCCAACACCACCCAACACCATCAGACACCCTCCAACAACTTCCAACACCATCAGACACCCTCCAACACCATCAGACACCACCAGACACCGTCCAATACTACCAAACACCGTCAGCCCCCCAGGGCGACAGCCAGCTGGTCAGGAGCAGTCAGGGGGAGGCGTCTCGCTCAGGGACACCTCCACACTCAGCTAGGAGGAGCTGTGAGCGAGCTAGTGCTCCCCGCTCCTCCTCCTCCTGAGCCACATGCCGCTGTGAACGATGTGCTGAGTGGCAGGTATGTGGAAGGTATTTCCCCAGTGTGCTTTAAGGTGCACTTTGGAAGCACCACCACAGAAGTGGTCCTGGTCTCCTGACGACATCGCTGATGAATGACGTCATCTCCTGGAGAGACAGGAAGGAGAACCTGGAGCTCCTCTCTCCGTCAGAGGAGGAGAAGAGGAAGAGCAGAGGATGAGGAGGATAGGAGGAGGTGGAGGAGGAGCAGGCGAGGAGGAGGAGGAGGCCTTTGAAGCGGACTCTATAATTAGTGTAGGCCCGTGTCGGGGGCGGTTGTCGGGGGCTGCTGAGTTATGTCTCCGGCGAGACACTCCTCCGAGCTCCTGGTGAAACAGAGCCCTTTACCGTAAAATCAGAGCGCAGAGGGGAGGGTCCGCTGCCATAAACCTCCTCTGGAATGCCCTCTCGTCCTGGCCTCCACTCTCCCGTCCTCCCACCGTCCATTGTTACCTGATTACAGGGCCCCCAGCGCGCTGATCACCACCCAATAACGGCCCTTAACCCCCAGACACAGCCCACAGCGGGCTGGGATGAAGCTGCTCACGGACACACGGACACACGGACTGACACACTGACACACCGACCGCCGGACCGACACACCGACCGACACACCGACCGATGGAAGCCAGATTTGTGTGGAAGCCAGGACAGCACTAGAGCCCCACTAGAGGAGGGTTACCCCTCTCGCTGACACACCCTGGACTACATTTGCCCTAACACTCAGGGTGTTTAGCAGACGCTTTTATAAAAAGCAACTTACAATAAGTCCATTTGCAAAAGAAAGAAACAAATACTCATGTCGTTCCAGTAAGGATGTTCATAGAACCAAGGGGGGTGGGGTGGGGGGGTAGTGTTGGGGGTGTAAGGGGGAGGCTACAAAAAGTCTAGGCGAACTGTGTGCATGGTTTCTAGAAACCTTATAGATATTTAAAACGGTTTGACTGTATGTCTCACACAGAGTCAGATGTCCACCACAGATGCTATTCCTGATCTTTATCACTGTGCCGGGATATGCTACGCTATGCTACGCTTTGCTATGCTAAACACACCTGTCTACTTATAGCTACCCAGAAATAGAAGGCATGTGTGATGATCTGCTGGGCCCTGCATATCTGATACGAGGAACATGCCTAACTGGGTTACTGTGTTACTCTGCAACTCAACCAGAACTCAGTGACTCACCTCATTTTAAATAATTCCCTCCACTTAGGGGCTAATCGCGGGAACAGACTGAACCAGTCTGAAATGGTCCCGCTTATTTCAATTTATTTAAAGTCTAAAACGCAACAACTATGATTAACTTGTGCGTTGTAAAATGTGTTTAAGCTAGTGGGGGATTCACAGTTCATTTGGTTTCATGTTCGTGTGGTTGAAAGTGTTCAGCATTAACCCCTTGATAGCAGTTGACTCAGCATTTATAGTATAACAGTGCATAGTCTAGCGTAACCTAGCATCACATAGCATAACCTAGCATTACATAGCGCTGCCTATCAAAGCCGAGCATTGCCTTGCATAGCATAGCATCACACATCCTAGCATCACACAGCCTAGCTTCACATAACCTAGAATCACCTAACCTAGCAACCCATCGCATTCTTTGCATAATCTTACATTGAATAGCGTTGCCTAGTATCATTTAGCGTCACATAGCATAGCGGGGGAGGAGCCCCCATGGGAGCCCCCCCTCTCCCACACCACCACCCCAGCTCTGGGGCTCCTGAGCGGGGCTGTAATCCGAGACCTGATGCCCTGGTGCTCTCTGGCCAGAGCCCGCGCTTCATCTGGTGTCCAGCCTGGAAGAGGCTCACAGGGAAACGAACACACACACACACACACACACACACACACACACACACACACACACACACACACACACACACACACACACACACACACACACACAACACACACACACACACACACCACACACACACACACACACACACACACACACACACTCTCTAATCGACCGTGTCGTGGCACACCACAGACACATGGGCCTGCTGGATGTGTGTGTGTGTGTGTGTGGTGTGTGTGTGTGTGTGTGTGTGTATAGCTCAGTAATGGTTTGTATTCCTTGTGATAGAATTTCCATAGCTTTATAGAGTTTCTATAACTCTCTATGGTTTCTATAAATCTCTGGTAGAGTTGCTATAACTCTATGTTAGAGTTGCTATACGTCTCAAGGGTTTCTATACATCTATGGTACAGTTTCTACAACTCTGTTAGGGTTTCTATAACTCTATTGTAGAGTTTCTATATCTCTGTTAGAGTTATAACTCTTCCTATGGTAGAGTTTCTGTAAATCTGTTAAAGTTTCTATAACTCTATGGTAGAGTTTCTATATTCTATTTCCTTTGCATGACATGGAGATAGTCAGAGATAAATATAGAGGGAGAGAGAGAGTGAGGAGAGGGAGAGGGAGAGAGAGAGAGGGAGGAGAGAGAGGGGGAGAGAGAGGGAGGAGAGAGAGAGAGAGAGGGAGCGAGAGAGAGAGGGAGGAGGGGAGAGAGGGAGAGAGAGGGAGGAGAGAGAGAGAGGGGGGAGGAGAGAGAGAGGGAGGAGAGAGAGGGAGAGAGAGAGGAAGAGAGAGAGCGGGAGGAGAGGGAGAGAGAGAGAGAGGGAGGAGAGAGAGAGAGCGAGAGAGAGAGAGGGGGGAGGGGAGAGATAGAGAGAGAGAGGGGGAGGAGAGGGAGAGAGGGAGAGAGAGGGGGAGGAGAGGGAGAGAGAGGAGGAGGAGAGAGGTAGGAGAGAGAGAGGGAGAGAGAGAGAGAGGGAGGAGAGAGAGAGACGCAGACCGGGCAGAATGTAGGAGAGGCGGTGATCCAGCGGTGTGACCTAGTTGGAGAGGAGCCGGGAGAGACCGGAGCCATGAGGAGAGAGAGGGAGAGAGAGACCGCACTACGCACCACGCTGGAGGCGGAGCTAGGAGGAGGAGGCGGAGCTAGCTCCTCATAGTCGGAGGGTTGTGCCAGACCAGCGGTTCCACAGCGCGGCCGTCCAAACTGAAACACTTCTCACCGCTACAGTCCAGCCTCCTCTTCTGCTCATGCCCAGACCTCAGCATGTTACAAACAAACTGCATGCTGAACTCCCAGCAGAAAGGTTCTGGGTTCAATCCCCAATGTCCCCTGAATACCTATAGGCCTACAGCAAGATGACCCTTGACCCCTACCTGCTCCTTAATGACCTTTCTCTGTACTGTCTAACCCCTACCTGCTCCTTAATGACCTGTCTCTTTACTGTCTAACCCCTACCTGCTCCTTAATGACCTGTCTCTGTACTGTCTAACCCCTACCTGCTCCTTAATGACCTGTCTCTGTACTGTCTACCCCTACCTGCTCCTTAATGACCTGTCTCTGTACTCTCTAACCCCTACCTGCTCCTTAATGACCTGTCTCTTGTACTGTCTAACCCCTACCTGCTCCTTAATGACCTGTCTCTGTACTGTCTAACCCCTACCTGCTCCTTAATGACCTGTCTCTGTACTGTCTAACCCCTACCTGCTCCTTAATGACCTGTCTCTGTACTGTCTAACCCCTACCTGCTCCTTAATGACCCGTCTCTGTACTGTCTTACCCCTACCTGCTCCTTAACGACCTGTCTCTGTACTGTCTAACCCCTACCTGCTCCTTAATGACCTGTCTCTGTACTGTCTAACCCCTACCTGCTCCTTAATGACCTGTCTCTGGTACTGTCTAACCCCTACCTGCTCCTTAATGACCTGTCTCTGTACTGTCTAACCCCCTACCTGCTCCTTAATGACCTGTCTCTTTACTGTCTAACCCCTACCTGCTCCTTCTTGACTTTTATTTAACTGTGGCTGTGGATAATATACCAACACACACACGCACGCACGCACACACACACACACACACACACCCACACCCACACACACACACACACACGACACACACCCATTGACTGAAGTGACTGCTCTATTTACACTCATTGTTATTCAGATGGGGGGGGGGGGTTAAAGATGGCCGTGAGGCATTACTATTCGAGAGGACCATTAGGGTTAATGAGGGGTATGG